>NW_024412400.1:35493863-35616951 GCF_014898765.1 Herpailurus yagouaroundi | reverse complement strand
AAAAAAAAAAAAAAAAAAAAAAAAAAAAAAAAAAAAAGTTACCCTCTCTCTTCATCTTAAGAGGAAAGAAATCAGTTATGGGAGTTCTTAGAAGATGGTGGCCATAAGGGTCATAATATTTATACAGAGAGTCTTCAATCTATTGTAGTTCTTGAAACTTAAAACACACAAAGGGTCTTCAAAAGAGAACAGATTTGAAGAGTAATTCTCAATTATCCCTGGGATTCCATTAACGAGCATTCCAGAGTTCAAGGGACCCAGTCCCTGTGGCTCCCATGTGCTAAATTCTCTAAAGGCTTCACAAGTTCAAGAAGGCATATCTGCCATTCAAGTAGAGAGGCCATTTTGGGGTTCTCAACCTATTCTTAACCAAATAACCAATTATTAAGTATTTTTATTACGCCAAATATTTTAATTGTTTGCTGCTACACACACACACATGCACACACATATGTATATATGTAAATGTGTGTATATATGTATTTTATGTATATATACACATCCGAATTTTATCTTCATAACAAACCAGAATCATTGTCTGTTACTGCATGCATGTTATCATGAGTAAATCTCCATAAGTGAGATGTGTAAAAACATGGAGTTGGAGTTATGTCATCATTTTTAAGTAACAATTTGCCCATAATTTCAAAACATCTAAAACAATTGGAATATTTTATTCTCAGGAAACTGAGAGTTATTTTTCATGGAAAAAAAAAATAAACTGGCACTCCAGTTTTGATAACAAAACAGCCCTTCCTAAAGCAAAGGGGAAGACAGAAAGGCATTCATAGTCTTGGAAACAAAATCATACAGAGAAAGTACAGTTAGGCTCCCAGGGAATGTATGGGACTTTTTTCTATAGTCACCTTGAGCCCCCCATGCCAAATCCCCTTGCCTTGTTCCTGAAGGGCAAACATGGACGACGGCCATGACCATTCTCTGGCAGTCCTCCTCGGAAGCCTACTGTTGTTGAGGTGCAGATGCCAGCACCCACTGCTGGCAACTTCTTATCTGACCTCAATGCCCAGGTCAGGTGGAGGCATCAACAACTGAATTAATCACATCCTAATGAGCACAATTTAAAAGACAAGGTTACCTTGCAAGTTGATGTTGGGCTGATGGTGGAAGAAGGCAGAGAAATGGCAGGAGGCCTTTTACTCACAAGATCTCTCAAAAGTAGCCCTTATCCCACTGCTCCTGAACTGCACCCCATTCATCCATCATCCCTGTGGCTTCCAAGTCAGTCCCTGGCTTCTTCCATCATCAAGGGCAGGTGCTCAGCAGCACTGGTGTGGAGGCCAGCCCCACCAAGGTCTTTTACCAGGGATGGTGGCAATTTTTCATGGAGAGCCTTAATAAGATGCAGGCTTCCTCCACCCTCAACATTCTGACACACGTCTATGCCCCTACACAGCTTCCTCTCCTGATTTACACTCTGGTTTCCCAGTGGTGACAGCCTAGGATCCCGGCTGCAGGATGAGGTGCTGACCCCTGCCTCACTCTTATTAGGGACCCTGCTTCTCAATCCCTCAGCCTCTGGCTTAGGGCCTGCCACTTCACACAAACAGACCCAAAAATGATTCAGCCACAGCCCTGCTTCTAGCATCTTCCCTTCTTTTGCTCAGTCTGTCAACAAACACATATGTACTATGAGGATTGCAATGACTGACTTCAACTATCCCATGCTCTAGTGAGGGAGACAAATTAATATATAAACCATGAGATTTCAGGGTGGTGCATGCTCCAAGGAATAGCACAGTGCTATGCAAGCTCAGAGAGGTGGCTCCAACCCCAACTAGCAGCACCCTGGGAGGGCTTCCTGGAGAGGGGGAAGCCTGGCCTGATGAGTCTGAAAAGATGAATAGGAATTAGCAGGCAATTTGGATGGGAGACAGGGAGGAAAAGAATGGCCATCTCAGGCAGAGGAAACAGCGTAAGCAAGAGCGGGGATAATACCCATCATGGTGTATGCATGGGAACAACCAACCACCACAGGGCCTACTGTTAACTGGGGCTTGATCATAAAGGAGCATGGACACAGGTTAAAGAGATTTGACTTTATCCTTAATACAAGTGGAGTGACTGAAAGGATTTAAATTTTTTTTTTCAACGTTTATTTATTTTTGGGACAGAGAGAGACAGCATGAACGGGCGAGGGGCAGAGAGAGAGGGAGACACAGAATCGGAAACAGCCTCCAGGCTCTGAGCCATCAGCCCAGAGCCCGACGCGGGGCTCGAACTCACGGACCGCGAGATCGTGACCTGGCTGAAGTTGGATGCTTAACCGACTGCGCCACCCAGGCGCCCCTGACTGAAAGGATTTAAGCAAAAGAGTGGCTCAGTGAGATCTGGGATAGAGGATGATGTCTATGGCTGCAAAGTGGATGATGGTATGTAGACTGTGGAAGACCGCAGAAGCGGTGAACTGGGTATTGGGCTGATGCCTCACTCCAGGTGGGGTACTGAGACTAGAATTCAGTGTCACCTCCACCCTCAGCTAAGACCTACTTGGATGGCAACACTGGTCTTGCAGAGCCCACGTATTCCTCTGTCATTTATCAGTAAGTCAGAGCCCAGAGCACCTCTTCAACTATCTGGTCCATTTTCTTGGCCCCCATTACTCCAGCACCTTCGGGTCCCCCACAGATCAGTGTTGATGAAGTACCCACAAATTCCAGGGGTAAACAGACAATGCTACCTCAATGGGACAGTCATCAAAACATTGCCCAACATGTTGTCAGGGCAGATGATCTTGAGAGAGAGGCATGAGAGAGAAGGGCATGGGATTTATAGGTAGTGTGTGAATGAGCATGCCTCAGAATATGGCTGGGACATACTGGAGCTTCATGAGAATGTAGAAGGATGTAAGAGACTGTTGGAGAACACAGGAGAATATGTGAGGGCTCTGGGCTCCTGCAAGAGAAAGGGACAGGTCCCCAGATGGAAGGAAGATGGGCTCTGGTGCCTTCTCAAGAGAGCTGGGCCAGACCTGAGGTTGGTACTCTGAGAAAGAAATGGGTTTGCTTCTCTGTCTCTTGATACCATTTAACAGAGGGGGTCCCCCTGCCTCGCATCTAGGTGGAGCATGGCCATTTACCTGCCCACCTTCTCCCTTAGTGCTCACCAGAGCAGAGGCTTCAACACCACAACCCAGAAGCCCAAGTTTTAGGCATGGAGGAGGTCTTTCCCACTCCACACCAGGGAGGGCTTAAGAGTAGAGACAGAGAAGACTGGCTCTGCCCCAGAGCTGCAAATGGCTTGCTCATAAGTCCAAATGCCCCCTTCCTATTTCTCTGGCTCCCTTCCAGGCCACTGCAAAATTTGTGAGAGACAGCATCCAATGCACAAAAGTGGAGAAGTTGGTTCAGACAGTTCTGTTGTCAAAGGATAAATCAATGCCAATCCCTCACCTGTAGAACCATTGCCCACAACCAGGCTTGGGCAAATGATAGAGCCTTTCATTAATTCTTTAAATAGCCTTTGAATGGAATTGCAGAAAAGTGTTTTCTTAGCCAAAAGATATCACGTAAACTTTCTGGGGACCAAGAGAAGGTGGCACTAAAAATCATGAACACATGAAATGAAATCACTGAAGAAAACTCCCAAAGTATAAGATCTCAATGTGGTGGTGGTGTCTCAAGCCTGTCATCAAGATGGATGGGGGTGCCTGGGAGCAACATCAGATGGTATTTGTCAATTTGTTGTTCTGAAGGACAAAGCAGGTCGTTCCCCAATTGGAGAGAAAGAGGCACCTGCAATGGGCCAAAGACACGTGGTTGGGAGATGCAAATACACCTCCTGGAAGGCAGTTTACAGCACTGGCAAAATACATTTCACTTTTGTCAGACTAAAAATGAAGAAAGAGTCATCACAGGAAAGGTTTGGGGCTATATTGCTGGCAGGTTCTGGGAAGACACTGGACTCAGCCCTTCAGGGCATGAGCCTGACTCACCCCCTATTCAGAAGGCAGCTCAGACCCCAACTGCAAATTCCATCCAACTCCAAGCCTCCACTGGCTCCTCCTGGATGGCCTGACCGCATACTGGCTGGTACAGAAGCACATTCATCCCTGAACACTCTCTCCACTCCTCCTCTAGTTCACATCGTGACAACAAACTCCAGTGTTGCCCCCACCAGAAGCATTGTCTGGTTCTCAGGTTGGATTAGAACATGTGCTGGCCGCATATCCCACACCTACCTTATCCCACAACACACTCTCTTAGATGGAATGAGCTCTTTACATGTCTTGCATAACACCTGCCCTGATCTCCAGCATGGCCAAGACTGGATTATAATGTAATTGTTATCCCCCTAGACTAGGAAACCCGTGCAAGCACTTTCTGCGGGGTTCTAGCCCTGACACAGAGGACACTGTCAGCACCAGACAATCACTCATGTGAGCTGAGGGAGGATAGCGACATGAGGGCCATCATTCCCAAACTGCAAGCTGATGCAGCATGGGGAGCCCCAGCAAATTCACAGAGTTGTCACTGGAAATTTTAGATTTTCAAGGGAAATATGGTAACATCTATCAGACACCATGCAAACGACTGGTTCCAGGTAGTTCAGTTTCAACATTAGATTGCCGCATTCTTTCCATGATGCCACATCTTGGTGACCCTTGGATTTCAGGGTTGCTATGATAAAAGGCAAGTACTCTGTGAAAACCAGTGTGGAACAAGACATGAGTATGGCAATGTCCACTGTGATTCCATCGTCTGGGACACTGTTCAGTGTCCTATAGGTACAAGTTGTTAGAACATAAATACATATCAAATGTTGAGGACTGATCTATTTAATAAACACAACCATTGGGTATTTTTTTTTTTTTTTTTTTTTTTTGCCTAGGGATACTGTAAAAAATTTACCAAGACCCAAAGGATGCAGTGAGCTGAGAAAGTGGGGGAATCTGTGCCCTGAGGTTAGTGTAGAGAGTACAGGAGACAGCTCCCAAGCCTATACTGGTGTTGGTATGCACACCAGCCTTCAAGGCTATTCACTCCTGTGTCTGCTGAGTGCCAGACCCTGTGCTCAGCACTGGGCCATGCAGATGGGCTTCTCAAGGGCGAGGCCCTGCTCCAGCACCCTTCCCAGTACTGTGTAAGACACTGCCTAGGAACACTTCTTCGTCAAGCTAAGAGATACACAGACCACGACCACTGTCATTCCCACAGGCCAGAACATGAAGCCAGGAAGCAAAGTCCTTCTGGTTAGGGTTGCAGTTCCCAAACAAAGAAACAAACATAAAACAGTTCACAGAACTCACAAAAAAGAGCTTATCAGATACATCAGAGACTCGTCTCTAGGATCAGTGTGTTGAGTGACTCCGAGAAGACACAAAAAAGAATAAAGAAAGACTGGCACAGGAACAATACCATTCTCTGTCTTCCTGGCTCCTAAATAACCCCAGAGATGCTGGGATGCAGGGCCCCAGTGTAGGCCATGTGGGAGCCGGACACTCTCTGGCTACTTCAGTGGCCAGATGGAGCGGTCCCAGCTCACATTCTACCACAGAATGTGCTCCCAGGAGGAAGAGCAAAAAAAGGAGGTAAAGCCCCTTTCAACCATGGCACGTTCCTCTGCAGAGCACAGGGGTTCATGTTCCCAGGACCAATGGAAAAAGACCAATGTTCTCACACCACTTAGAGGACAAAAATGATCTCACCCTTTTTCTTGCCATTTCACCCCAGTCCTTCAAAGAGGGTGTGTACTCTGTCAGCTCACTCCCTATTAGCTGGGACATTGGGCAGATTTCCCAAGCCCTGTGAGTCTCATTACCTCATCAGAAAAATGGAGATGATAATCTAGTCCACGTGTTTATTATGACCATGCAATGTTATGGTGTACAGAAAGTTTCCTGAAGAAGAAATGCAGTTCCCTTCCTCTGCTACTGTTCCCTGAACCACACAATCTAAGGTTCTGTGTTGTAGCTTGTATTGCTTCAGGAGCCCTTCTCCAAGTGCCCAAGGGAGGTAGGTTTGATCACTCCCTCCTCTGACGGCTGATGATGCTTACTTCCCTTATGAGGGAAGGTCTAGGTCACTTCATCACAAAGTACTGTAAAGAGAAAGAAAGTTGAACCCAAGTAGAATACCTCAATCAGAGACCAGAGGACTTGAGTCTGTTCTTCTGAGGAAAATGGGGAGGGGTCTAGAGGTATCATGAGCAGGGCCAGGGCTACAGACCCACTGTGGGGAGCACTAGGTTGTAGAAAGTGTGCACAGACCATTGCCCTTGGTCACTGTCTGCTGAACACCTAAAAGTGGGGCAGGAAAGGGGTCTCTGTGCCCCTCCTCACTTCCACTCCTCCCTCACCTCATCTTTGGTCAGGGAACCAGTGCACTGTCCAATAAGCCAGCTAAAATCATTTAAAAATAATAATTACTATTATCATTATAATGCATTTATGTTTTATCCTAAGAGGTAATTACTACTAACAAAAGATGCTAGTTCGTTAAACATACAAGTACCATATGACTCATCCATTCCATTCCTAGGTATTTTCCCAAGAGAAATTAAAGTATATGTTCACTAAAGGCTTGTAAATGAATGTTCATAGCAGCTTTATTTGCAAACAACCCAGATGTCCATCAGCTGAATGGATAAACTAATTGTGGCTCATCCACACAACGGAATACTACTCAGTAATAAAAAGGAATGAATGATTAATATATGCTATGACAGATGAATCTGAGTTATGCTGAGTAAAGTAGCCAGACAAAAAGAAGAATACATATAGTATAATGCTATTTATATATACTCTAGAAAATACCAATGAACCTGCAGTGACAGAAAGCAGAACACTGGTTTTCTACAGGGAGGGAGTACAAAGAGGCACAAGGAAAAGTTGGGAGGTGACAGATTTGCTCATTATCTTTGTGGTGACACTGGCTTCATGGTGTGTGTGTATATATATATGTATATGTATATGTATCATGATTTATCAAATTGTATACTAGAAATATGTAAAGCTTATTATATATCAATTATACCTGTTAAAAAATGATAAGAGAGGATAGAGAAATAGAGAGATACATAGGAATATAAACCAACAGATCCTTTTTGGAGAGCAGTTTGGCAAAACATATCTGGAAGCTTAAAAGTCCTTATCCTTTGAAACCTCTTCTAGAACTGTATCCTGTATCCCAAGACATAAAAAGCACAAAGTTTTCACTGCAAGATTATTTATAACAAAATAAAATGGAAACCACTAATATATCTGACAAAATGATTGCTCAAATAAATTAGTGTATACTCACATGTTGAAATATTTTGTAGCCATTAAAGGCAATGCATATAAGGACTATAACTTGGAAAAATACTTATGTGATAATGTTAAGTGAAAAAAAGCAAGATATAAATTGTATATATGGTAGGAACTAAATTATGTAAAAATATGCATAGAAAAATCTCTGAAATATTTTTAGGATTATCTCTGAGTGATGGGGGATATGGGTAATTTTTAATCTTTTCATGCAAATTTTTAACCATTGTTATTATGTTTTCATATATTTCCTTAAGTTTCTACAAGGAGAATGTATTTTTTAAATTACAAAATAAATATAATAAACAATATTCGAAGAAACCCTCTAGTCTTTCTTGTTCCGTATAAAAGCAAACCCTGCTGTAGGGATAAGAACCAGATTGCATTTCTCTAATCCTTGCATCTGTGAAAATGTAGAAATGTCTTCACTGCAAGTTACCACTCTGTAACTTGAATCCATTTCCCTTTCTCTACTTTTAGACCACCTAGAGAACCAACTGGTGCACACCATATGTTGTCACCTAATTTTACTCTACAATTTGTTGAAACTCCATTTCTATCCATATTTTGAGTGTAAGCCCCTTGAAAGGCAGAGGTGGGATCTTTTCCTGCATTTACACCTCCCATCACCCCCACCCCACAATGCCATAATATCTAGGAAAGAGGTAAGAACACGCACACATGCTCGCTCACACAATGATGACACAAATGAATAATTCTGTATTCTTATACACAGTCAGCTTTTCAGAGTCATCTCCTATTTTAATCAAAACCATAACAAAACAAGAACCCTGGGAGGTGGGCGGTAGGGTTGATGGGACTTTTGCTGCATGCATAAAGGGGAAAATGAGGCAAAAGTGCTAATTGGCTGAAACTGATTTCAGAAGTCTTTCCCCGACTTTCCTATATGAACAAGAGACAGAAGTACTGGGACCATGGAGTCATGGTCACTCACTAGCCTGTGAGCTTCAGCCATGTCCTGCTCATCTCTGTATCTCCAGTGCCCAACCCAAGCAGGCATTTGGCAAATTCTTGTTATTTCTAGAAGAACGGGTTAGCAATTAGGTGAAGGCATGGCTATGCATCTGAATCTGTTTTCTCGAATTGTAACACATATCCAAGAGAATCTTCAGTTTTTCATGACCTATTGCATAATTTCCCAAAGATTAATAATTTCCCTCTAAACTATAATTTGTTTCATGAGTCTTTGCAGCCGCCCAAAATGACTGACATATTCAAAAGATCCACCCCCTTACCATAAGAATCCCCTGGCCGCATTGCCAGCCCCAAGGTGCAAAGCTGAATCATCCCCAGACTTCTTACATGGTCATGAATGCATAGCCCACAAGCAAATATACGATTGCACACTCAAAACAGCTCAAGTGATGACAGACACAGAAGGAAAAGAAAAGCAAAACATCAAGAGAATCAGCTCCTTAGTGACTCAAGCCCAGTGTTAGGTCTGGGAGAATAGGCATGGCCACATCTTCCAGGATCAAGTCCAAGAAGACTCTACCTCTGGGATTCTCCTAAGTAATGGGGAACTCCTAAAGCTTCTTGGTTAGGGGCTGATATGCTCAGTTCTGGTGAAGAATGCTTGGAAGGGAGAGACTGAAAAGGCAGCAAGGAGGCATCTCAAAAGGGGCCTGGACAAGGCTGAGACAGAAGATGGGATGTAAGGATGGCAACAGTACAGTGGTATGTGGAGCAGGTGTTTACCAGCTCATAAGAACTAACTGGGCACATCCCTTCCCAAGTGCATGTTCAGTGATGTCACACTGGTATCTCAAAATCACAGCCATGATGGGAGTATCTGCCACGAAAAAAATTGGTAAGTGCCATGAATCAGAGAGAGCTGATTGTTAAATATTTATACACAGCATTGGGTATACAGTTTGGAAACCAGCCGGATTGGGGAGATAGAGAGAAGAGTCTTACAGGATCTCTGATGTTTCTAGTCTGGATCTCAGGATGGATGAGGTTCCATTCCTTGAGATACTGAATACAGGAGAATGAGCTGGTATACAGTCAGGAATGGAGAAAGGGAGTTCATCCAAGAACATTTTGAATTTTGGAGATCTGTAAGACAACCCAAGGATAGTGGAATTCTGTGTCTGAAGCTTGGGATAGAGTTCCATGTTGCAGAAAGGTTGGATTTAAAGCTGTGGGTGTGGGCAGGTGGAGTGAAAAAAAAGGGCAGAGGAATCCTGAGAATCTGTAAAACCCAACATTTAAGGGAGTTGCAGAAGAGGTGTCTGGGCAAAGGAGATTGAGGAAATTTAAGAAGCAAAGGGGAAGAAGGGGAGATACCCCAGGAAACAGGGAAAAGGGAAATTCAACAAAAGGGGATAGCTACACTGTCGAGTGCCACAGACCTCAAAGAATCTTCTGAGATTGGCATCAAAGGGACCGTTGGTAACCTCAACATAACCAGATTCAGTAGAATATAAGGATCTGGGGAAGAGAAGTAACGGTTCTTCAGTGTTTAATCTTGTGATGATATGTCAATGTATTAGTCAGGATCTAACAAGGAAAACAGTAACTGCTGTAGGTGTTTCAAAGAAAGGAAGTTTAATGCAAAGAATTGGTTACCCAAGTAATGGAGTATAGGGAAGTTCAACAGCAAATGGCAAGGCAAGAAGCCACTACCATCCAGGGCTGGAGGAACAAGTGGGGAAGGAAGGCTCAACAGAGCCCAACCTGAAAGCCTGCCAGGCCTCCCCTGCAGGAGGGGAATTAGCAAGGGCAGATATATGGCAGCAATGAGATCACCCCAGGCAGAGGAAGAGAGGGGGGAATACCTTGGCTTCTCCCTTTTCCACTCTCCCCAGTCTTCCACCAGTACCCCCCACTGTTTGTACCTAACCAGAAGCCATTGGCAAGGCAGCTGGTGAACACAGTTCCCTGCCATACAGAGTGAAGCAACAGAAAAGCAGGAACAGATCTGACAGCAAACAGGCAGATGAATGACGCTACCTGCCATTTATCACATTTCATGACATTTATGACATTATTATAAGACTCATCCTGATTCTAGAGACGTTAACATTTGAAAGAAAAATTGTCTTAGAATTGATGAATATGGTATACCTATGGAGACATGACACACAATGCTTCACAGAGTACCTCCTTTCCCAGACATGCTGGGTTTTCTTTGCACGAGACTGTTGTCCAATCTTGACTCTACAGAGATACACATCAATCCCTTGGAAGGGGCATGGACTGCCAGGTGTATTTATGCAGAGGTTCCTAATGCATCTTCCTCCCCCAGGGCTTATTGCCTCAGCCCACCAAGTACATCTTGGCCAGCAGCATCTTCCAGGTTCATCATGCCTCCCTGGGCAAAAATCAAATTTATTATTTTATTCATTTTTCCCCAACACGTGCTACAATGCATTTCCGTCTTTTGTACAGAAATGCATGCTGTGCCAAACGACAAAAGTTACTACTGAGGCAGAGGAAAGAGAAGTATGAACAGAAGCAGAAAGATAAAGCTCAGAAAAAAAAGAGCATGCATCACTCACTCCCATACCTCTTGGACAAGTGCTGGAGGTGGGGCACCTACACCATGTGACCAGTAAGCCCTCCCCAAAGTGGGTCAGCTGTATTCTTGGCCTCATTGACAGTATCACACCCCCAATATCCTAGAAGACATTACCATGGGGTAAGGGTTCTGGTGGCCATAATCTGTCCCAGGACAACAATGTATACAATCAGCCAGGAACAGTATGTGCTCTGGCCAGCTTTCTGAGTTAGAGTTGGTCCCAGGTTCCCTTTGGGAAGGAGACCAAGCAGCCTTGGTACCCTCATTAGGCCCTGTCTCTGTATGGCCCTGGCCTCATCTGCAGAGTGGATCAACATCAAACACACAGGGTCCCCCACTGATGGGAAGTAACTCACAGGCAGTAACTCAGCAGGAAAAAAGAACCAGAAAAACAAGGGAAAGTGCTTGCCTTTGATGAGTCTGACACATGAGCTTCTGTGGTATTCCTGAGACCATTTGTGCCTGAGAACATTTCCTATGCTAGCCCAGCCCCGCTAGCTCAGGACCCTAGAGCCCAACATTAGAAAGGGGGTGCTGTTCTTCCCAGGCCTCATATGGAAGCCTGTGGCAAACAGGCCGGTATTAGCATGTACCCTACACGGCACATGCTCTCTCCTGACTTTGGGACTTTCACTGACACCATTTCCTTTCTCCAGAACCCTCAGAGTCCCACATACTCCAAGGCATCTGTTTGAATCAACATCCATTCATCCCTTTGTGCCCTCACCCAGTTGACAACTGGTTACCAGGCTGGGAAACATCGATGAATTCAGACATGAGCTCTGCCTCTTTACAGACCTCACCACTATCTGGTAGGCAAACTCAGTTTTTCAAATTAAAAAAAAAAAAAAGGATTGCCTGAAGTCTTTTTGAGGTACATACAGGTTAGAGTGAGGGCAGGCACAATTGTGGGAGGAGAAAGGTAAAGGTTCACAGAAAAATCCCAGATGAGCAGAAGAGGAGACTTGATCTCTCTCCACCAGTGCAGATCTGGGATGGAGGTTGTGGGTAGGGAGCAGAGGAGGACACCCAGTCCTACAGCCAGAGGAGGTGGGGCTGACCTTGAGGGCAAAACAACTGTCTGCCCCAGCTCTAAGAGTCAGCTGTGGCTGGCAGTCATCCCCCTACTCCCGCTCAGAGCAGGCATCCTCTCCCTCCTCACCTTTCCTCAACTCTACCAGCCCTGACACTCCAGCCTCACTTAATGATTGTGTTGCCCTCCTGTCCAGAATCACCATTTAATATTTTAATCTGTCAGCTCATTAGTTTCCTCACTAAAATGTACGTCTTCTTGAGGGCAGAGAGCTGTCTTTCCAATCATTCCGGTAGCCTCCTTTGCTCTAGGCAGCCTGCCAAACCCAGGAAGAGGAAGTGGGGGTGAGGAGTCAAGGAGGAAGGATCCAGCCTTGGTGAAGTTCAATTTGGGGAGAGCAAGAGTCTAGTCTGAGAAGTTCCTCAGGCAAAGGGACACTTATCAGCAAATATAAATTATGTGGTCTTTTTTTTTTTTTAATTAAGATTTTTAGTTTTTCAGGGAATGCTATTACTGGTGAATGACAATCAGCATTGTGCTCAGGTTTTTGTCATGTAAATTCCACATTTATCCAGCAGCTTTAACCTGTCAGAGCCATTCACAATATTCTTTAGAGGGTTTTCATTCTGTTTGCTTCCTGGTTATTGCTTTTAACCTGAAAACAGGGGAAAAAAGAGAGCCCATTCCAAATAGGACATCCCTTTAGTAGACCTTCTGTGTTTCAATTTCAAAACCCATACTTCAACAATAAACTAGAACAAAATTTCCTTTGGAGACTAGGATATAAGCAACAATGCCTTCTCTGCTCTCAACCCACCCGAGCCCAGCTTGTGTGGCTAACAAGACCATCATTTCGCTGGGCCCCTGAAAAGAGATGGTGGCCTCTCTGCCAAGCCCCAGTGTTATTTTCTGAGGGCCTGCCATGTGCACAGGAGGGGAATAGAAGAGGAAAAGACATACTCTTGCCCTCAGTGAGTACAGAAGAGGAGTCAGGGAAAATGATTAATGCACAGTAGAGAATAAAATAGGAAAATATGTCATCCAGTGGGATGCTGCATACCACAGCGATGTTAAGGGCACAGGCTCTGAAGTCAGACAGATCTGGCTTCAAGTCCCAAGGCCAGTGCTGACAGACTTACTAAAGCTTAGTCAGAGACTCAGCTTCTTCCTACAAAATGGGGAAGTTATGAGAGGCACATCACAGGGCTCCTGTGAGGGTGATGTGAGCTAATGTGTATAAAGTCTCTAGGACAAGGACAACTAACCCCAAAGTCTTACCACTGTTACCACACCCCCCTTTGGCCTTCAGGTCCAACCTCCTACAGGGACCTATCTGTCCTACAGAGTTTTTGCCAGGCATGCTGCACCTGCCCTCGTCCCCACACAGGGTACCTAGGAAACAGGCATCCCCTATCCTTTCCTGTTTGGGCCATGGGAAAGCCATGACCGCTCTGGCGAAGGCCAAAGTCAGAGACAAACAGAACCAGGGAAGAATCATCTAGTGAGAGTCACCCTTGAGGTGAGAAGGACCTGTTCCTAGATGACTCAGGAGAGGGGTCCAGCTGGGTCCATGAGAGCCATGCAGTTTCTACTCTGTGCACTGGAGCCCTGAGCTACCAGGTGAGAAGTATGACCATCCCAAGGGCTTCACGCAGGCAGGAAGCCGAACCACAGTGGAGGCCTTGTTCAGGCTCTGGTCAGTAGCCCCAGCTGAGCTCAGACCTTGAGCCTTACCTGCCCAGGCACATGAATAAAGAAACCTCCAGGTGATCCCAACCAATTCCCAGTCATTCAAGACCACCGACATCAGGGAACAGGGGCAGGCTATCCTCCCTCCCTCCCCTTTATCTAAATTCCTGAGCCAGGGGATCTATGAGCATAATAAAATGATTGCCTTGTATCAGTAAGCTGTGAGGTAGTTTGCTGGGCAACAGAAGATAACCAGAACACCAGACTCTTGTATACCAAATGTTTTATGTCCTTGGGCGCACTTTATAACAGCGTCTTCAGATAGGACTTAACATACCCATTTTAGAGATGAGAAATCTGATTCTCAGAGAAGTTAAGCAACTCTTCCAAGATCACATAGCTTCTAAGTGTCGTAACAGGACCAATACACCAATCCATACACCAGGATCCACATGCTATTTACACACCGCACATCAGTCAGCCACTCAGAATTAAGAGAACTTTTTAAATAAATGAGATGTTGTGTTCAGCACCTGAAATGGCCTATTTACATACATTTTATATGCTGATAACACTCCCCACTGAAATAAAGTCATTCGATTGTCAAAAAAATTTAAAAAATGCTAAATCCCATGCACTTGAGCCAGGCCATGTGACCCAAGCTAAGCTGAGGGACTAAGTCACATCAAAGCGCTCAGCTGACAATGGCTCAGCGCATTAACTCTCTCAGAGAAAGGGCAGAATTTGTATCAGTCAGGTTTTGCAGGGCCTCACCTGAAATAACAGAATGACAGCAGGAATTCAGACCAGTGGGCAAGCGAGGTGAGTGTAGGGGGGGAGGTTTTTCACTTCTGCCAGCTGTTCCACATCAGTGAAGGAAGTGCCACAGAGGTACCTGCTTTGCAAATTCACTTATAGGTGCTCTGGGAGAATGCTGAAAATAGACACTCGAGAAATCTGGCTGCGAGCAGAGGCCAGATGTTCCCCCAGACACGTGAATGATTGTGTGCTGCAGGCACTCAGCCTAATTCAACTCCTGTCACCTCAAGAGGGCAGGGATGTACCTTTGCCCAGATCTTGGGGAAGGAGGTGGGGGCCACCCTGCCCTCAAGGAGCCTTGAGAGTCCTGGGCCCAGAAGAAAACCTGCCACCACTGCCGGGCCGGGTGCCTGCCCCAGCTGCAGAGCACTGCACGGGGCATTTGTTGCAGGAAGACCTCCTAACCCCAGTGGGTGTGAAGGGGTGTGTAAGCACTACACGTGAGTGCTCACCGTTCACTGAAGGGAGACACAAGGTGGGAGTGAGCAGCATCCTCCAAATGTCCCTCGAGAACGCAGAGCTGCCAAGCAAGTCTGCCTGGATGTGCCAAGGACCCCCCGCCCCAGCATTCAGATCCTGAAATCTAAGACTTACCCCCAGGGATGGTGTAGAGGTAGAGTACAGAAACAGCACAGCACACATCCCCTACAAAATACCTTCTCTTGTTCACTCCCACTTTCTGTTTGAGGTCCCTCAGAAGCAGGCTCTGCCTGAGTCCAGGATTTTGGGTGCAGGTGGTTTATCTGGGAGGTGATGTCAGGAAAGACCAGTAGGGGAGAGGAGCAGTGACTCAGGAACAAAGGATGGAAGAAAGTCACCACCATGGGCAAGTGGAGCCCAGGCTTCCAGGGACCTGAGGGAACTGTGTGAAAGGCTGCAGATGTTCTCCCACCAGTGGGGCGAGGGTGCCAGGGTACTGGTCCACCAACTCCCATCAGTCATTGGTGGAGGACCATTCCTGTGGGTGTTAATTCCTGGTCTTTGGACCTGGCACACATACAGAAAGAGAAGGGTCTCGTAGCTAGAAAAAGCCATAGACAAAGGGCCACTGGTGCTGGAAGTAGGGACTGAAAGCATGAAAATGGCAGGTACAGAGGGAATGTGGGCAGGGCACTGATGGTGTCTATTACAATCCTCCACGGCCACATAAATCCCCTCCCCCCACACATCCCCGGCTACGGTTCAGTCTCTCTATCCAACCTGCATCTTATTGAGTCTGATGACAACACGTGCTAAAGAGGGGGGTCAAGGCCTGCCATAACCTCCAGCCTGGAGTGCCATCCCCTCAGGAGAGGGAGCCCCTAATTCCAAGCCAATGGTTGTAGGTTCACCTAACTCAATAGCTGTTCTATTCCTCTAGTCCCGCTGAATGCTGAATGGGGTAGATAGGGAAAAGAGCTGGCCCTTCTTCATCCTGGGCTGGTCATCACAGGCATGGTTTTGGAACCACCCGCTGGTGCATAGAGGTCTGCTTCTGAGCCTTCTGGCAAAGAAAAAAAAAATTACAGTACTCCACAAAACCCCTGCATCCTAGGACTGCCTAAGGGTAACCCCTGACCTTAACTGCTGCCAAAGACTACAACTCCTGGAACCTGATATAATCCTTTTAGGGCACTTTTTTAACTTGGAGAGTGAGATGATGCTGAAATGGGAAACAAGTAAGCAGAGAAAGTCTGAAATCATCCTGAAATGCCAAAGAGGTAACAGAACACCATGCCCTAGACACTTGTTTTAATCCCCAAGTTTCCTGTAAGAAATACTTTTGTCTAGCTGTCAGAGGTATTTTATACAACCTCAGGCTGTTACTGCCATGATTTTACCTTTCCCAAGTTCAACCATTTCAGGCAAATCAGGATGCAAATTCCCCCATGAAGTTAGAAAAGATGCCACTTTCAAGAAAATCCCCAAGGAACCAATGTGTGGTGGGGGTGGGGTGGAACCAAAGCCGCCTCAGAGAAGGAAGCATTTTAGTAAGTTAAGTTAGAAGAGTGGGCGTGAGAACTCTCCCTCCCACCCAGGCTCTTTATTCCACACAAGCTGGGTCTGTGCGGGAACTTGCTGGGAAGCTGCTTTTAAATTCACAGCTTATAGTCCATTATAATTGAAAATATGGTGACGCATAAGAGATGATGTTGATTTTAGAATCAGAATGTCAACCAGGTCTTCTCATTTCAGAAATACATACATCCCTTAGTGCCCTGAAGTTACTGTTGGGCTGAAATTTTTATAAACTCCACTCCAAGTCAAATATTACAGAACTACCAAATGTCACTGAACTACTTATTAAGGGAATATACCACTTCCTATGAAATCTAACTATTAAAATGCATTTTCATCTCAAAGTTACAGAAACTCTCTTTGGCAATTCAGCCTCTCTCTTAGTAACACCTCAAGCTTATGTGAAGGGAGGGTGAAAAATAAGACACTTAGGGATTAAAAACAACGCAATAAAGAAAGCTCATCCTCTACATTATCAATGAGAACACTAAGGAAGAATTTTCCATCCAAGAACACGGGGTTTTAACTCTGAAATATCCATACTGACCATAATAAGTACTCTATCCTGTTTGTTGGAGTTTAACCCATTGGGTTATAAACACAAAATGATGGTATTTTTGCCCCCCCACCCCCAACTATGCTATGTCCAACCTCCTCTTTCCCACTGGGTAGGAACTGCCTCAAGGATATTCAGCCCATTCCACAGCTTTTCACTCTCTTTCAGTTCCCAAGGCTCAATCCAGGTCATTTTTAACAGCAATCGCCTATCTGATCCAAAAATCTATTCTCCCCGCCTCCCTACAAAGGCAAGGCATTACCAAGTCTCTGATGGAGGGGCCCAGTGTGGCCTGCCCCCTCCCCTCCCCTCCCCTCCCCTCCCCTCCCCTCCCACCTGCTCTTGTGATTATGGAGTAGAGTAGCAGAAGAGGGGAAGGACCAGCAGATATCTCTATACTTAACTCAAGGCAAAGCAGCAGCCCTCTCTTCCACTGGTCTAAATAATGTTCCAGTACATGGTTGATGGGCTTAATGCGGTCTTCCAACATGCCTCGCTGGGAAGCCTTATTCTTGTGAAGGTCTTCTTGTGAAATGTGACAACTTCTTTCAGTTGTCCAGGTGGCATTTTCCCTTTTTCCCCCAAAAGGTACCCAGAAAGACTATAGTTCCAGAAATTGTCTACCCTTTAAGGCAATGTCATCCTGTAAGTACATATGGGATCCATCTTTGGTGTCTCCTAGATCTGGGAATCTGTGAGTGAGTGAGTGAGTGAGTGAGTGAGTGAGTGAACTGCAGGTGTCCAGGTATCTCTTGGGCTGAATATCCCCCAACACATCATCTAGAGCTCCCTAGTCTCTTCCTTATGCCAGTAGCCCTGGAATGAGTCGGCTAAATATTGTTTGTATAGCTTTAATAAACCCCGAGTTTTCCAGGAATACAGCCACCCTATAAATTGAAGCCAGAGCATACTTTTCTTGTTCAGGACTTCACCAGAAATATCTCACTATATCTAAACAACACATCACTCCAATACTGCCCATGACATTTGAACTGCCAATACAACACACATGGATTCATGCGCATTTATAGCTGTGGGATTCACAGCAAGCATCTAATTCATTACTCTCTCCAGTAGAGTTGGGCCCAGGGCATTACATACTATTTTAATATACGTTTTCCTTTGAGTTCCTTTATATTTCAGTTAAGGCATTACATTGATTTGTTAAATTATGTATACAAGCAGGTAATAGTATCAGTAAATTTCATTGCAGGATAACAATGGGTGCACTACAAAATATTTGTTGTAAAAAGGGGCCGTTGGTTCTGACAGGGATGAAAAGCAGTGTCTGGATTCATAATCCTTTCACTTTACTTCCCTGTTATGGACCCTGAGACTTTAGTAAAACTCTGTTGGGTCCAAGCTCTATTCTTGGTGTGGGAATACAGGGAAATGTTCTCACTTGATCCAGAGCTCCAGGATGAGGGTATCTCCATCTGGTCTGGGTCCCCAGAACATGCAGGGAGTGGCAGCATTATCCACAGAAAAACCCCTACCCCTTAAAGGGAGACATCAGGATCAGAGTCAGAGCTGTTAGCCACCAACCCCACAACCCACATCCCTGTGGCGAGGTGTGGGGGAGGGCAGGAGCTCTCCTTCCCAATGCTAGCCTCAGAAGTTCTAGGTTCTGGTCTGGCTGGGGAAGGTGGGGTTTCCCTGTGCACAGTGTCAAAGCTTTAATGCTCAGTACTGAACCAGTAGATCCTTAGATCCAGAAGTAAATGTTTTGACTTTGGAGAGATTCCAAATTGCTCATTTTTTTGTGGACTGCACACACGGCCTAGAAATCTCAGCATAGCTGGAAGTCAATACCTCTTCCTGCTTGCCTGCTTCCCTAGCTGTGGTGGGAGAACTCCATGGGCCTCGTCCCATGTGGTAGTCCCATTTTAACTGATGACAAAGCTTTTCTACTTAAAACCTCATCCTTGCCTCTACATACCCATGCATCTGACATCATAAACTGCAAAGTGCCTTTAATGACCTGTTTGGAAAAGAAAGCATGCTTTACATTATGTAGGATTTCTACAGTCTAGAGTTTAACAGAATGTGGATGGGAACACGCAGGATCCCCAGGATGACACAGAAGAGTGTGGTGGGGAGAGTGTTAGACCCACAGCAGTCTATAGCCACAACTAAATTCTCATCAGTGCAGTGACAGAAAAAATGTTCTCCCAAATGTTCAATGCTACAAAGATGGAACTTATGCCTAAGTCATTTCATTGATGGGAAAGTTAATTTACATTACTTATCCCAGAAGAAGATACACTCTGGCCATGGACCCCAGCATCATCAGCTTCAGAGGTACAAGGCCCTGAACCATCTGGCTTCCCCCTTACCTGCCTCCCACCCAGAAGGTCACCCATCTCCAGCCTGGCTCCACCCCCCATCCTGGAATGCACCAGCACATGCCAGGGGTAGCCAGTAGCCAGCATGTGATGCTGGCCTTTCCTAAGCAAATCATCCTGCCCCACCAGCCCTGCTCTGCACTGGGTGTGTCTGCACTGGGAAGAAGGGCACTGGGGACCCGGGAGGATGAAGGAGAAGGATTTAACAAGGAAAATTCCATCCCAAGCCTGCATCCCACATAAGGCAAAGAGGTGGCTTCCAGGGAGCTCTAGCCAACACTCATCCACCCTCCCTACACCCTAAACATCTGGGAACACAGGAATGGGGATGTCATAGACCCTGACTTTGAGTTCTGCACAGTTTAGTGAGGGGCGGGCAAGCAAATAACAATACAATCTCATAAGTGCCACTGCGGAAGTCTGTACAGCGGCTACGTAATGGGGCAAGAAGAATACCTCTCTTGGCCAGGGGGAAACGGATGGATTCCCAGAAAAGGTGCCCACACTGAGGGGTGCTGCCAGACTGCCAGGCAGGGCAAAAGTGGAGCAGCAGATAAGGCATGGTGTGAAGCAACCAACACAGAGGCACAAGGAAGGCCCACAAGGCATGGAACTGGGGTCACCCATAGCCACAGAAGCTATCCATACTAAATATCAGGTTGTCTCACACGAGGACCCAAGACTGAGAAGGCACTCAAGACCCACCACCACTGGCAGTCAGCATGGGGAGGAGCCCAGTTTCCAAAGATCTGTGGCCAGCCACTATCAACTTTTAGATGCCAGAAGGTATGTCTCATAGACTCATCCCTGGAGGGTCCACACAATTTGGGCACAGGAACCGGTGTCACACCATGACAGAGACCTGCTTCACACATTCTCTACACCCTCCAGGCTGTCTTAAATGCCACCAGTTGTGACTGTTGAACCCTATGGGTGGAGTTGCACTGTCTCTTTCTATAAATGCAAACATCACCAAACGAGACCAGGCATCATATCTCATTACCTTACTTTCCCGGCAAGTCACATGTGCTTCCTCTCTGATAAGATGATGTAAGTAGCTTTAGGCACCAGTGTCTTGTAGATTTGGGGCAGGAGTCATAGTGGCCCCAAACTCCTATATAGGAGCCCATTTAGTTGGAAGTGTGAACCAGATTACTTGTTTTGAAGCTGTGGCTACATAGCAAGTCTTCGGTCTTTAGTAAGAGTGGGTAGTTCCAGGCAACAGAAGCAGCAAAGTTTTCCAAAGATACTTTCTCACATTTTCCATTGGATCAAGAAAACAAACTGTAGGATGAAAATGATGATGATTCTACTATTATTCATAGTACTTTAAAGAGTGGCTCCCGAGAGTTGCCAAACTCTACCTCCAAAAGCAGAACTTAGTGCCACTAAGGTCTTGATAAGAGACACCCCAGAGGGGTGGGGTTAAGCAGAAAGAACAATCACAGGATGGGGAAAACGTGGAATGACAGAGGTACTGAAGGCTGACTGGACAATTTTGTCATCTCTTCCCTTTCCCCCCGCCCCTGGGCTCCAGAACAAAGAGGTGGTAGGACTCGGCTGGAAGCAAAACTCCAGAAAAAGCGGAAGTTTCAAGCAAAGATCCTTGGCTGGTCTCTGACCTGAGCTCCTTTAGGTAGGAGGGCTGGGATTTAACTACTGGAAAATTAGGGTGGGAAGGAGGCAGGGGGTTGTTCAAAGAGGAAAAAATAAAATAAAATAAAAAAGCTGTATTCATGATATCCAGTTAGAAGAACAAAATCACTAAAAAGTCTCAAAATTAATAATCAATCAAGATATAACCATCTTGATATCTCTGATGATGGTGCAATAAAGCAGAGATCATTGATTTCCCTTTAGAAAAACTACCAACAAAACAGCCAGAAAGGTAAAATCTAGGTCTTGGATTTGAAATTCGACTCCTATTATGAATAATTTCAGCCTCCTCTCCTACTCCAAATGACCATCCATCTCCCATAAACAAAAACAAGCAAAATAAAAACAACACCAAAAAGTGAAAGAAAGGAGGGAGGGAGGGAAACAGGTAGTGAAGGAAAGAAGGAAGGAACTAAGGGGAAGGGAGGGGAGGGAAGGGAAGAAGGAGGGAAGGAGGGAAGGAGGGAAGAGGGAAGGAGAGAGGGAAGTCTCTTAAAATACAAAGTCAATACTTCTTTCATTGCCCAGAGTTTCTGTGTATTTCTGAGTGGGGGCTTGTCTTTTAGCTCTTGGCTCTTGGTCCTGATTCTTCACCCCTCCCAGACAGGGTCTGGAGGGAAGAAGCTGGGGCACTTTGCAGTAAAGAGCTACGTGCCAAGAAGTTCTGGCAGAGAACAGTGAGCTGAGATTCTAGGACTGTGTGGGCTTAATTTGCCCTTGCACGTGAGCCTGAAGGACTAGAGTAAGTGATTTTCCAACTCCAGCGGCAAGAAAAAGAATCTCCCACACTCCAAACTTGTTCTCCACTCTATTTCACGTCTAACCATTAGTGATTCATCCCTTCAGGTTAACGTTGCCCATGGTAGGTTTGGCACCACTAGCTACAGGGCAGGCTGTTACCTGACATGAGCTGCATTTCAAAAGGGTCTGGTGTGTGGAATATAGGGAGAATCTGCCCCTAAGAGAGCACCTGTGATTTGAGAACTTGAAGCAGAAAGAGCTGGAAAAATAAACGTTCAGAACCTCAAACCACCATTCAATCAAGCTAAGCAAATGCTTAGAGTCTCCATCCCTCATGCTCCGTAAGCTTGCCTAATGCAAGCCCCCTTCCCTGTCCTCTCTCCTGTGTGCCTGCCTTCAGGACTGGAGCAAAGACAGTAAGTCTTGCACATAGGCACGGCCCCCATGTTGATGGGACATTCCTGGTGACAAACTGCAGCAGAAGACCCAGATCCTCACTCAGGAAACTTTCATCTTTCAGCTAGACAGGGAACAAATCTTTCCTCTCTCAGGGCCTCGAGCTCTCTCCCAGCAAGTGAGGGGACCTCCGTCTCTACCACCCACCCAGGCAGTCCTGAAGAGAGACCCCAGATGAAAGGGTAAACTCAATTTCCATGTCACTCATTGTTTCTTCTCCCATTCACATCCCAAGATCTTGTTCTCTGCCCCATCCTCAGTGTCTAGGTCAAGGGTGGGGGTTGTGGGACAGCCCAGCCCAGAGGAAGATGACCCAATGGATGCCTCAGTGGAGTACTAAGTTCTCATCAACCACACCTACTTGGAGATGCCCTGTTCACAGCCAAACCCAGGGTCACTGGGGTACCTTTGATGAAATACATAGAAGTTTCCTTTGAGCATGTGGCCTGAGCATCAGGGAGAAGTGTCTCTGGCTTCAGGGACAGAGCGACATGCTAAGTGTTTTGTGGCAGCCCAGAGAGTGAGCCTGTATACCCACCCATGTTCTCAAGCTCCGTAAGTCCAGGATAAACTGTACTTCTGCAGAGGAAATCATAAATAATGCATCCTAAGACCAGGATTTCAAGATCTTTGAAGGGTTTCATTTCTCCTCCCTTCCAACTTTGATATATATACTTACTTAACAAGGGTCTGGGGAGGGTTAATTGAATTAATATATGTAAAGTGCTTTGGGTTTGAAGAGAATACGCAATATAAATGGAAGTGTCACTAAAAAGGTTAATCTAATTTACATCTAACACTTTCAGTTCATGGTGTTAATGAACTATATCCTTTTAGAGAGTGATTAATTTATAGAAATGTGATTATTTTTCCTAATGTTATATATGGGTCAGCTTCTCCTATTACTATATCTAACTTTATAGGAGAATTCAGCATTTTATAAATTAAAATCATAAATCAAACACCCCTCTAATGGCTATATTTCATTAATTACAAGGAGACATGCATTAGATTAACATTTATCTGTTTTAATTAATTTGCTGCAATGCAGTTATCCATGCAAATTGGAAAATGACACATCAGCTTGACATAATATTAACAGTTTTGACTGGTTCTTCCCTGAAAATTTATGCACCTGCAGCTGCTGCATTCCTGGGTAACCATGGTGACCACCAGCTGTGTGACATATGCAGGCTGTACATCAAAGAGCTGGGAAGGGACTTAACACTAAATTCAAACTTCTCCTGAAAATATACTTAACTAAAGAGGTAAGGCAGTGTAAAAAGAGAAAGACACAGGGTTTTGTTTGGGAGAGTCCCCAAGTCTCAAAACAAATTTCTTAGATCCAATCACCTTCTTTTGTGATCCACTTCCATGTGGATACTCAGAACTTTCTTGGGCAGAGGAGGGCCTACTCAAGCAGACCCCAAAGGGGTGAGTGATTTGCCCCCCAACTTCGCACTCATCAGTGGGTCCAGGTCACAAGGCTTTCCTTTGTTCTCTACAGTGACCCCTGTCAGACTTGTTTGAAGACTGCAGATTTAACTATATACTTCAAGAGACATCATGGGAAAGCAAAGCAGAAGTCACAAAAATGATGTGTGTTTTGTTTTTTTAATCAGCAACATTTAAGTCAAATTTCAGCCAATTAGGCATTTTTAGAAGCAATGAGAATGGTGTTTATAGCCTTTCTCAGTGAGAATTCCAACGGCATCTGCAGGACTTGACACCCTCATACGTTTGGGTTAATGTTCTCCCGACTCATCTATAGAGCTGAGTGTTTTCAACTTTTACAAAGTGAGTGCTGTTAATTGGTTTGGAAAGATAGATAACTAAAGGGGAGAGGCCTGATGAGCAGTTCCTACCAGTGACCTAGAGCAGGAAGGGGCGCTCAGCAGGAGAAATTTGCAAGGGCAGAGCCCTCAGGGCCTCACAGCCAGCATGGGTGGCATCACCCTGGCACACACTCCCGGCCCCCTCCACACTCAGCATTCACTATGGACCTTGGACAGTGCTGGCCACTGGGCACAAAGACATGGCCAGGATGCTTGCCCCTTGAGGGGCTCACAGTCTGCCTAGGGATGTAGGAAGCCAAGAGGCACTTTGATGGGGGAAACTAAAAGTGGTAAAATATGGAGGAACAAGGCCTCCACCTGGAAGCAGCCTTGCAACCCATGTAAAGAAACAAAGGGTTCCTTGGGGAAACTGTTAGCAGCCAATGGGAGTGTTTCTCAGCCTTGGCTGAGCATCAGAAATACCTGAGAACTTTAAAGGAAATCCCAGATCCTAGCCTAATCTCTGGGGGTGGGTTCCAGGCATCGGTGCTATTTAACAATTGTCCTACGTGGTTCTCAACCCACTCGACACTGGGTGCTGAGAATCACTGACACAAGACAGGAGAGGGTAGACTCTGAAACTAGACGTGGTGGATTCGATTCCCAGTTCTACCATTTTACTAGTTGGGTGAACTCGGTAAGTAGCTTAACCCTCCTGGCCTTGGTTTTCTCACCTTTAAAGTGCGGATAATAAAAGCACACATCTGATTGAGTGGCTAGAGGGCTGAAGGAGTATTAATACCCATAAAGCACCCAGATCTCTGCCTGAAACACAGTAAGCTCTTGTTAGATGTTTGTATTTGATGGCTGGAAGTTTCTGGAAAGTTCCTGCGAGGAGGCCAGATGAGAAGTGAGGGGAAAAACCATCAACTTTGATGCGAGACTGGAGAGCTTAGAACTATCTTGAGAGCAACCATCATCAGGAGTGAGGCTCCCTGTTCTCAGAAGGCAACTGGGCCCTCATGAATCCTCACTTGAGAGGCGGCTTGGGTTGCAAGAGTGTAGCCGTAAGTTTTCCACAGACACGTCCTGTCCTAGCTTTTGTTCTAAGAATATCTGAGCTGCTAGAAGGGGTTATGGTAGAGATGGAAGAGGCAGACCTGGGAAAAGGACTGGTTTCCTCCAGAATAGGAACTGGTCTCCTACTCCCTCTCCTATCCCTACAGCACCCTCTCCCACCCCAGTTCAATGGCTACAAATCGTGTTACAGGAATTGGATTTCCAGTGCTGGAGCCCCACTGGTAGCAAAGAGTCTGCTACCTGTGGAAGTAGAGAGCTGGAGACATCAAGGGGCCATGCTGTCCAGACAGTGGACATCACAAGTGGTAGCCTGCAAGAGACAAAAACTTGAAGCAATTCCAAGAGTGTGAAGCTATTCTCAAAACCTACAGGGACCCTACCAGCCCCTAGCATGGATAGTGAAGGATGGATTCATGATGACTGGGATGGAATTTCTTGCAGGCTTGGTGGGACTGGAGTTGGTATCACCCATCCTGACAGCAGTGTGAGGGAAGGGGTGAGGAGGGGGCCAAATTAAAATTTAGCACTTCCATATGCAAAACTTGCTGAATAAGGCAGTAGCAATGGGCATGGGGAGATGTGGGAAGGTTCTAGATCTTTATGAGAAGAATCAACCGGACACGATGAAGGATGGGGTGTGGTGGAGGAGGAGAGCGAAGCATGCTGGAAGATTCCTGGGGCTCTGACTTGGGTGAGTGCACAGAGGTACCCTTTACCCAAATGGAGGCCACTGAGTAAGCAGCAGATTCCTGGAGGGAAAGTTTGGGCATACATGGGGCTGGTGGTACCCCAGAACATCCTAGAGCGGGGGCAGACAATGAGTGAGTCTCAGAGTGGGGCTCAAGATGAGCTACAAGGAAAATTGGTCAGGGCCAGAGATACTCCTGGAGGACTGATGTAAGCAGAAGGCACTGAGCTGGAGACAAGCAAGGTCCTAAGAATGCCTAAGAACAAGTGCCTGTTCCAAGGATTAGAAAACCACTAGGAAGAGGCAGAAGTGGGCTCTGAGTGACATCACCTGGCTCTCTGGTGCTGGATCATAACCAATCACAAGCTGGAAGTCCCCTTGGTCTGCTTTCTGGTGGCTCTGTTGCTGCATGCCCCATGGGGTTCCTTTATTAACCTATAAAATGGGTTTTTGTGAAAAGAACAATTGACACGTATAGTCATCCCATGACATTAGAAGAAAAGGCGGCCTTATGAGTAGTCAGGTACCTGCTACTCCATCTATACCATCTCCTCCCACCCTTGCCACACCCACTCTTCGGCATCCTCCCTCCTTCTCCCCAGTGTCCAGCCTTCAAGTATATCTAATATACTTGAAAGTGTTTGTGGTATCCTTTATTCACCCTGCATGCTTACAAAAGGATTCAGAAGAGGGCCATGCTTAACCCAAACGAAAGACCAGCCAGGGAACTCTTCCTAATGCAGGAGACCCGGACAAGCACATCTCAGACCATGCAGTGCAGACAGCTATCTTCTCTGCTTGAGGTCAAGCATGACAGGAAGTGAGGAAGGCTTCAAGCTGTCTGGACCAGAAGAGAGAAGCTACGCTGACTCCTCGTGGAGAAGTGAATCAGAGAATGAGGCTTCCAGAGAAACTGACTCTTTCAGCAATTTGTAGTGATACCCAAATGTTCTCAGACACTGAGGAGATGCCTTTTCAGGGAATCAAGAGCCTCCCTGACCTCACTCAGACCCTTCCCCAGAGCAGACATCGTATCATGCTGGTAGGTAAGCCTGGGTGATATGGGAAATCCATGTCAACGACACTGTTCTGGGTTCAAATCTGAGTTCCACAGTCTCCAAGCTGTGAGACCTTGGGCAAGTTACTCCACTTCTCTGGGCCTCAATTTTCTCCTCGGGTAAGATGGGACAGTAATTCTACCTGCATCATAGGATTAGGGTTAAGAACAAACCAACGGACATGTGAAATGCTAAAAATAGTGCCTGGCACATAGCGTGCATTCAATAAACATTCGCTCTTTTATTAGCTCTGTAACCTTATGCAGAAACGTATTTGGCCATGGCTGAGCTCCCTCTTCACTCCTGCCTCTGTACCAATCGTGTGCATTCTTACCACCCTGCATTCACTGTCCTGCCCCTTGCTATCTGCTTACCCAGTGCCTACTCACCCATCAAAACTCCTTTCATTTGCTCCATAAATCTTTCCTGACTTCTCCCATCCTTGCCAATTTCTTCCTTTCCTCCAAGATTTTTCTGATGTCTGTAGTGCACAATCTACCCTTTTCCTGTCAGCTATGAAGTTCTCCAATAGTTCATGTCATGTGTGATGTTTGCCCTAAACAGAGTGTGAACTCTTTGATATCTGGAACTTGCTTTATCTTTTTGCTCCCCTCACAGAGAATAACAGAAGACTGAGGAGTAGCTACTGGCTGGTAAGGCTAAAGAACAGGGCCCATGCATATTTACAGTGGCCTCTCACCCAAGGCATCCTTCTCAGACCAGTGTCCCCCCTGCCTTCTGCCTGATGCTCCCGCAAAGCTCATAGCACAACTGTTACAGATGCACGTTTGCCCCCACCCCTGCCAAGATTCATATGTTGAAACGCAACCCCAAACGTATTGGCATTAGGAAGTGGGGCCTTTGGGAGATGAAAGGGGTTAGATGAGGTCATGCGGGTGGAGCTCGAAAGAATAGGAATAGTGGTCTTGTAAAAGTCAGGAGAAAGCTTGCTTCCTCTCTGCCATCTACCCTGTGGAGTATAATGAGAAGTTCACCATCTGCAACCTGGAAGGGCTC
The DNA here is from genome assembly GCF_014898765.1 of Herpailurus yagouaroundi. Classification (NCBI taxonomy): domain Eukaryota; kingdom Metazoa; phylum Chordata; class Mammalia; order Carnivora; family Felidae; genus Herpailurus; species Herpailurus yagouaroundi. Next base: position 35,589,232 of record NW_024412400.1, on the reverse strand, counting down.
TCACCAGAACCTGACCCTGAGGGCACCCTGAGAGCAACTTCCAGGCTCCAGACTGTGAGACATAAATTGCTGTTGCTTATAAACCACCCAGTCTACAGGATTTTTGTTACGGCAGCCCCAACTGGTTAAGATGGTGACCCTCTGTTCTCCTACTTAGTACGTGTCTTGGAGCTCAGCAGCCTTCTCCTGATCCAGTCCTCTCTTGGTCCATCTCAAATTTATCACGCCAACGGAAACATTTCCACAGGGTCCAGTTAGTGGTGGGCCAGACAACAAATAATACAAATAATCTGTTTCAAGCTGCCATTTGGTTATCATACCTTTGGTTACCTCCTTCCATGTAAATATGCATCATCAGAGAGGTTGCCTTAGGCAAAACAAGAATGCTTCTCTGCTTCCTGGAACAGCACACCTGGGAAGAAAGTGCTGACAGGGCAGGGAACTCTCCTAACAGTCCAAATCAACCACAGAAGTTCTTCCTCCACAGACCAGAACCCCCACACCTTCAGAGCCAGCCCATGGAGACATGTTTATTTATTTATGGAGCACACATTGCTGAGTCCTTACTCTGGGCTGGCCCTGCATTAAGTGTCAGGGCTTTTGAGATGAGTGAGAAGGGGTCCCTGGCCTCGAAGGCATCCAGAGACTAGTGAAAGTGGTAAATGTTCTCACATTTGAAGCCAAATGTGTATGAATGTGCACTTATATTTATATACAGTATTTCCACATACACAATTCACACACACACATACACACACACACACACACACACAGAACAGAGTTGAGCTGAGAGAAGATATGAACAAAGCTAATGAATTGCCAAGAGGTCAAAAAGGGGATTTCACCAAACCTCAGATGTCAGAACCTAGTGTTTAAGTGACAAATAATTAGTCACTGTGTATTTAGTGCTGTTTACACGCCATGAACTAAATGATTTCCAAGCCCTCTCCTGAAAACCACTGTGCAAGGTAGATTTTTGTATCCCTATTTTATAGATAAGGAAATTTTACCCTAGATTATCTAGCTAGGAAGCAGTAGGACCAGGATTGGAACCCAGGTTTCTCTAAGCCCAACTTTCACTTTATATAGGAGAGGAGAAAACATCTAAAACATCTCAATCAAGAAACGATAGCACTTTAATTGCAAACAGGTATAGTCACTAACCCATCCCTACTGACGGCTCACTTATACCTGGAGACCAGGCAGCAGCATGGCCCTAGAGATACAGGGAGAGTCAGGAGGAGATTCCAGCCCTCAGGGCTCACAGAGCAGAGCTGGGGCCAGACAAGGAGCCCAGGCCTGCTAGAGGGACAGCCACAGTTTTCTGGGGGTGACCAGCCTGGGAGACCAGTCGGGAAAGGTTCCTAGAGGAGGCCATGTCTAAGCCTGACTGTGTGATGAGTAACAGAAGGAATTAGGCTGAGGAAAGTGATCTTCTAGTCGGAAGACATAATCCAGAGGATCCATGAGCATATCCCAGTCCAGTAACCATAGCCAATTCAGGATGAATGGAATCTGGTCTTTTCAAGGAATCTAAGAAGTGTTCATCTTTTTTGAATAGCCAAGATATAGAAAGGTAAAGGGAACCAGTTATAAGAACTGCCTGGCCACTGGATAAATTCAGAAATCAGGAATACGTTTGCACTGAAAGTTGAGTGATTTGGTGAAAAATCCAAATAGTTGTGGAGAATTAGCTCCTCGATTCTCTGCAGCAAGAAACAAGGAGCGCAAAGGCAAAATGAGCTGTGCACACAGACACAACATCTTACGGGAGCCCAAAGCTGGGAAGGCGTGCTTCCAGACAGTTGTCCAGAGGGCGCGTTCAACTCTGCCAGGCAGCGTGACGCCATGCTCCCAATTTTCTTCTACACATGAATACAGAATTGTATTCAGGAAGAAAGCTATTTTTTGTTCCATCTTCTTCACGTCTTCCTGACTTTTCTCTTTTTCAATGATGGGAGTAATAATGATAAGAACCTTAAAAACAGCAACGTCACTGGCAGTAGGAAGCATACCTTTATTGTCTCACATGTTCTTCAGAGAATCTGTGAGATTTGGAAACATAAAATACAAGTGCATTGTAATAAGGAAAGTCAGTCCTGTAAATAACAACTAACGTGTCATAATAAATGTCTCTGTTTTGATCAACTATTACACATTTGTCTTTAAAAAAAAAAAAAAAAAGAGGCAGCTAACAGCGCTCTTTGCAGCCCCCCAGTGGTTGGAACAGGAAAGAAGGAAGAAGGGGGATTCGCACAGCAACCCTGACCCCTCCAGGGCCAATCAACTTTTTACACCAGAAAGACAGATGGCTTGTTTTCACCGCCAAATGAATATGTTCTAAGTGAGGAAGATGAAAAGTATTGGTTCAAATGCACATAATTATACACACACACGTGAATCACTGGGAGTCTGGATTTTTTTTTTTCCTTTTCATCTTTCTCTCTTATCTCTGCAAAGCTTTCTATTCTGACCTGAGAACTCCACAACGCATGAGCACACCGCGTCCTCTACCAAAACAAGCTTTTCCCTTTTCCTTACTTGCTGCGAGCTCCCCCGTTTGCAGACATCTGCTTATAAATATACCATTTGCTCTGCTACAAAATGATGAAAAATCTTCAAAAACCTGTCATTTGCCTGTTTAAAACAAAGTGCCTATATGGGGGAAGGAGGGCAAAAGGTTTGGAAGCTCCTTGGTTTTACCAAAACAACAGTCTGTCAGAATGATTCCTATCAGCGACTCCTTTACCACACTTTGAGAAATTTTCATAATGAGTTTTTCCTTGTCTTCCCCAAAAAGAAACTGCTTCTCAAGGATACGCGAGGGGGCTGAAAACAAACAAACAAACAAACAAAACAAACAAAAAACCCAGCATGTCTGATTATAGTTTCAAAACCATGTCACCAAAAATGTAAGGTTAGAGAATAAGCAGAAACTCTATTCTCAAATATATCGCTCACAAGTTGTGGGAGAAGCATCCCCGAGGTCCAGAGGCGGCAAACCGTCTACCTCTCACTCTCTTCATCCTCCAAGAGTAATTAAACCTGGTACACATTCCCTCCCTGAGCCACTGGTAAGCTCTAAGCCCAAAGCCAGCTTGCAAATCAGGTTGCCTCTAATAGCCTGTTTATCTACAGGTGCAAACCCTTCCGCCCCCTGATGATGCTCAGACAAGATTCCAGGGACCACGTTGCCCCCCTCCTCGTTACCTGACAAATTTGGCCACAGCCCCCAAGCCAAGCGCACACCCTCCTCGTCAACAGCGCTAAGAATCAACAAGTTATCATTAAGCTGGGCGCTCCAGCCCAGCTCTCCCACCACCTCCCCAGAGCCCACCGCCACCCAGCTCCCTCTCCGCTCTCCCCTCGCCCCTCCCCTCACGGTCCTGCCCGCACGTGACCTTCTCTTTCAGATCCGCCCTCTGGTCGCCCGCAACCTAGCGCTGTCTCCACGCACCAAGACAGCCGTCAAAGTACGCCCTGCTCGCCAGCCTACAGTCTTCTAACAGCACCGGGCGTTTACCCGGACCCTGCTTCCGTCTGGGAGGGAGCAGCGGGGAGGTCAGGATCTCCCACTGCACCGGGTGGGCACCTCGGCCGGCTCCAGCCGGAGCGGAGTCGAGTCGGAGAGGCTGTGGGGGGGCGTCACATCCTGCACTTCTTCCGGACTCCACGGCCCACCCGGAGGGCGCGCGTTCCCAGGAGAGTCACAGCGGCCCTGGGGGAAACTGGGGCGAGCCGGGGGACCTTCCCTGGAGCCTACAAGTTTCCACCCACCTCCGAGCTGGAGACACACCCTGCTCCCTCCTTTGAAGGCACCCCCGCCGATGCCCTCCCTCAGGGCGAGAGCAGGCAACTGCCTCTTCTCCCGGCGCCCGCGCCCTGCTCAAGCTGTCCGTGGGCTGGGGCCCGCGACGCCCGCACTACGCGTCCACCCCGCCAGACAGTCCCCAAAGTTGTCCCGACCTCGCAGACCTCCCCTTCTCCTCGGTCCCTGGACCCCGCCCAGGGCTGGGCCGGCGTCTGCAGGTGGAGCCTCTCGGGGTGCAGGGAGCTCACTTCGGGGATCCCGGGCGCAAGAAGCCGGGGTTAGCTGCAGCAAGGGAGGGCGTGCAAATCTAGCATGAGCCCGGGTCCCCGCGCTTGCACCCGTCAGACCGCCCTGCCTCCCTCCTCCGAGAAGAGGAAACTTCCCCAGCACCCACCTTTAGCCGCGAGGAGGCGGCGCCGCCGGCTGCCCCCTCCGCCGCCGCTGCCGCTCCCCACGCCCAGAGCCAGCAGGAGCGGCACCCAGCACAGCCTCCCGGTCAACATCCTCGCCGCCGCCGCCGAGCTGCCGCTGCCGCCTGCTGCCCGCACCGGCTCTCGCCTTCCGGCGTCCGCCGGGCCGCGGCCGCCTCGCTTTGCCTGCTGGGTGCGCTTCGGACGCCGCCGCGCTCGGCCTCAGCTGCCCGCCGCGCCGCTCGCTCGCTCACCGCCAGCAGCCGCGCTCACTGGCGCGGACCCGGAGCGGCTCCGGCGCTCACCCCGGGACGGCCCGTGACGTCACGGAGGGAGGGAGGTGGCTCCTGCATATTCATGAGACGCGGACACCGGCCCGGCTTCCGCGCTCCCGGCTCCGCGGCTCCGACCCCCAACTTTCCTCCAGCGTCCTCACCCTCCTGGGCGCTGGTGCTCCAGGCAGGACTCGGCTCCCGGGGGACCGCGGCGGGTGGGTGCGCGGAGCCGGGCCGCCCGCGCCCCCGTTCCGTCTCCCCAAATAACTGTCTCGGGGGATGGCAGGCCCCCTCAGAAAGTGGTCACTGGAGCCTGCGAGTCGTCTGTTGGGGCGCAGGGGATTCTGCCCTGCCACGCCCTTGGAATTGACATCCGTGTGGAGAGGGGCTGGCGCGTGTGCTGCGGGTCCTGCCCTTGGCCAGGCATCTGGACGCTTCGTGCTGCCTGGTCTGGGGAGGGCGCCAGGCACACGCGAGAGCTGGAGAGCGTGAGCGCTGCTCTGGACCTGCCAGGCAGGGTAAATCTCAGTGGACCTGGAAGGCAATGGCCAGACTCCGCACCATCTTGGAGACGCAGGTGCAGCTGTGGCTCTCCGAGGCTGATGGACCAGATCCGAAAAGCAAACTTGGGGTTCTGGGCCTGCAGAGGCAGCAGTGGGGACATAAACTTGCCTGCAGTATGGTACCTAAGCAAGAAGTTACCACCTTTCTGTTGTCACTCCCATATATCTGAGACCATGCCACCTGACGTCATGTCTTGCAACATTTCATGCCATTGAGTAATTATCAGTTCCCTGAGAGCAGGGGCTGTGCATGTCTTGATGATCCCCCACCACCCCAAGGCCACTCAAGGTTCATAAAAGTACTCGATTAACATTAACTAATGGCTCAGAATAAATCTTGGCCATATTTGCGTATATGTAGGGCAAACTTCACACACAATTGCAGGTTCATACGGGATAGCTAAGAAGTGCGCCTGGATGGCTCCTCTGTGGGTTAAGCATCTGACTTTGACTCAGGTCATGATCTGGTGGTTTGTGCATTGGAACCCCAACATGGGACTCTGCCATCAGCCCAGAATCAGCTTGGGATCCTCTGTCCCTCTCCCCCTCTGCCCCTCCCCCACTCACTTTCTGTCACTCTCCCTCAAAAATAAATAAACATTTAAAAAAGAATAAAGAAATAAGATAGAGAAATAGAGAAACAAAAGTTACTTATTCATTGATTCAACACATTTACTGAGCACCTAGACAGGGTGTATTACCCTGCCACTGGGCACTTCATTAGATACTGGGGGTCCAATGGCCAAAAAGAGTTGTCTGTCCTCTTCTTACAGCCTTTGTTTCCTATCTGAGAAGCAAGAGAGCGCAGTAAAAGGCAATTACAATGCTTTGTAAATGTTATGGTCCTGCACATTCTTTATGTTGCTAGATATGAGCCTATACAAATCAATTAACAAAATGTATATATTGCAACAGTGTCTAAACAGCATCCTATAATTAATAACTGTTGTTTAGGGTGCTCAACAAAGCCATAAAATGCATTAACAGCCCTCACGCTGCTCAGCCTTTTTGCACCACCCTGGCAGCTCATCCAGAGCCGATGCAGTGGTGAAGGCCAACTCTTCTGCATTTCCAGGCACAAAGAGGTGCTTAGGAGTGGTTGGGGGAGGGGGCAGCAGTGAACTGTGGTGGCTGCAGTAGGGCTCAGGCCAGGCAGGGCATTCACCTGCAGGTTTCCTCTTACCTACACAACCAACATCTGTGCTATTATTATCATTTCACACATAAGGAAAGAAGGTAAGTTAGGTAACTTCCTTGCCCAAGATCAAAGGGCTAATAAATGCCTAGGCCAACACCAGAATCTTGCCTTTTTTAGATTTGGGATCCAATTGAGAAAGGATGGCATGGAGAAAGGGAAGCTGATCCAGGCAAAGTCAAGGAAACCGGCATATACAGGAGAAATATAAATTTGTCTCATTTTCTTCCATTTGCACTCCATCCAACTACATATCTGCCTCTCTTTCATTTTCTCTAATCATTAGACTTACCTTAGTAACTTACCTGCACTGTCCCTTGATATCATTCTACAGAGTTTCATTAGGACCAATTGGTTAGTCCTAAAAATTTTACATGAAATTTCAAACACAGACTAAATAATGATAAAGAAGAGGAAATACAGCTGATTGGAAAACATCCCCACCCTATACAGTAGATCACCAAGAAAGAACACAACAGAGAGGTACCAGGGAGCAGTCCAGTGACCAAGCGACCCAGTACTGCTAGCCTCCATCTCCTCCCCTACAAATAGGTGTATAATGATGCCTTTTGCAAGAGATGAAATGCACTAATGGCACTCATTTGTTCATGTCTCCCTGAGTCCATTCCCTTTGGATATACTCTCCCACCCCAACTTAGGGTTTGGCCATATGACTTGCTTTGGCCAATAGGACCGTAACATGCATGTTTCCTTTTTCTTTCCTGGACCCCTGCCACTGCCATAAGAACAAGCCCAGCATTACCCGCAGGAGGTTGAGAGACTGCAAGGAGCAGAGCTGAGCTGTTCAGGCACCCAAGGCCAGCCACGGCTGGTCAACAGCAATTGACCCACCTGCTGACCACAAGATGCATGAACGAGCCCAGCAAGATCGGCCAAGCCTGGCCCACACCCAGCTGACTCATGAGAAATAATAAATGGTTGTTGTATTAAGCCACTATGTTTTGGGGAGGGGTTGATTAAAAAGCATTACACCTGCTTCACAAGGTCATTCCAAAAAGTAAATGAGAAAATGTATGTGAGATATTCAGTACGTTGCCTGCCACATAGTCAACATCCAATAAATATAAAAATGTCTCCCCCTTAAACCTATTTCCCAAGTCTCTGAAATGCCACTCATAACTGTTTCCTTTGGGAGAAAGCTACCAACCTCGCTGAGGGGATGAAGATGAGTAAGTTCAGCCTTGGACGTACTCAGACCACAAGAGTTTCAAGTCCACGTCATCTGTGTGGAGCACTGCTGTGCCCTCTGCTGCTTCTGGGCCATTGCAGATGCAAAAAGCAGGTAAAGCAACCCACTAGCTAATGTGTCACTCGGTGCCAGGCTTTGCAATGGGGCTTTTACATTCCACATTTCATTTAATCCTTGCAACAGCAGGTATTTTTTTTTCCAGTTTTATTATAACCAGATTACTGGCTTAGAAAGTTTGAGTAACTTATCTACATTCACATAATTATGCAGAACATGAATTAGTGTCTGCCTAATTCCAAATCCCATCTTTCTCCCACACACCTTTGTTTTGTAGGAAAAGTAAGCAATGAAAAATAGTTTCATAGGAGAAAAGGCAGCTTTGGTGATTTGATTTTTTTTAAAGCTTTATTCACCATCACCTCTGAGTAATAAATAACCGATTGTCACCAAAGTAGTAATACAAATCTCCGAATTTGTTCAGGCTGTACCCTTTATTTTTGACTTGTTATTGGCACATGTTCCTTTAAGACCAGGCTCAAAAACCTGTGAGTGGGATGATGTAAGGCCTTGGTCACATTATGCCCCAAGCCCAGGGTCCCACCTGGTGGTGCAGTAATGAATCTCAGACAATTTATTTGGGTCAATAGTTTTTAATAAATAAATAATTCTCCTGTTTCAGAAAATAGAATCTAACAGGAACAGGCCTGACACCAGCCCAGCCAAACCCTCTCATTTTCACCAGGGTCATTAATGCTTTGCCCAATTAAGCACCAAAACACAGCCCCTGAATAATTTAAGCTGGATAAGTGAAGAAAATAAATAAATTATAGCGGCTTTTGGAAACTTATTTTTAAAAAGAAAATTAAGCAGAGGCTTTCTACAGGACCCAGACTTAATTCCATTAAAAGTATTTAACCTTAAAAGAAAGGTTGAAAATCCGATCCTTAAAGAGCTGGAGCTGTGTACTGTTCCCCTCCCCCCATCTTGGCAGGTAAAGCCAGGTCTTTATGACCCACAAATAATTGGAGAGGTTACAGAATTTTCAACATCTCTCAGATGTTTTGATGCTAGTGCAGACACTGCCAAAGAAGATTTTTTAAAGTTCAAGCATTTCTCTTCAGGAAAAAGCAAGACAAGCTTGTTCGTGACCAAATCCGGTTCATGTTCAACACTGTTTAGACATGAGTGTTTTATGCTTGGCAAGGCAGAGTGCCCCGACTAAAAACAAATATGTCATTGATTATAGCAAGGAATTATTCCAGTATGCTCTCTTGTACTTCCCTTGGACCTGTGTACCCTGTGGTGGTGGTTTAAGAAACAAAACACAAAAAACAGAGCCATAAAATCCAGTGACACTTCTCCCATTGAGGGATGGAATCTATTGCTCCTGTCCTTGAATCTGAGCCGTCTTGTGACTGCCTCTTCCCACAGAATTCAGCAGGAGTGAGGCTACGTGACTTCCCAGACTAGATCATAAAGGCAATGCAGCATCTGCCTTTCTCACTAGGATGCTCACTTTTGGAGCCTGGGGCTGCCAGGTACAAGGTCCGACTATCCTGAAGCTGCCATATTACGAGGATCTCAGGCCATGTAAGAAGACCGCATACAGGTGTGCTAACAACCCCAGCTAATTCCAACATTTGAGTCATCCCAGAGCCTCCAGATAATTCCATTTCTTAGCTGCGGACTCACTTCCAGCTCTTTGGATCTCCTCAGCTGAGGCCTCAGACATCATGGAATAGGATGAAGCCATTTCCACTATGCCCTGCCGAAATTTGTGACCCACAAAATCCATGAGTGCAATAAAATGGTTGTGTATGCCACTAAGTTTTGGGGTGGTTTATAATGCATCATGAGTAACCGGAACATATTTTCATTTGTTCCCTGCAACGAAGACCAGGGAAAGAAAAGTATGCTGAGGTAAGTCATGTGTGATTAGTTCCATTTTGTAGCTCAAATATGAGGACTTGGAGAGGCAAAATAACAGAGCTTAGTAGAAAGAGAATGACTTCCAGAATCAGACAAACCTAGATTCCAAACCCAGCTCTACCATTTTCTAACCATGTATGACTCCAGAAAGCTACTTATTCTGTTTAGACCTTAGTTTCCTCATCTACAAACTGGAACTAACTTAATAAGGTTATGGGGTTGTTGTTGTTTTTATTGTTTTGTTGTTTTTAATTTTTTTAGTGTTTATTTATTTTTGAGTGAGAGAGACAAAGCGCAAGCAGGCCTGGGGCAGAGAGAGTGAGACACAGAATCCCAAGCAAGCTCCAGGCTCTGAGCTGTCAGCACAGAGCCCATGGGACTCATACCCATGAACCAAGAGATCATGACCTGAGCCAAAGTCACACACTTAACTGACTGAGCCACCCAGGCATCCCAATAAGGTTGTTTTTAAGATTAAATGAATTGTATAAAGAGCTGAATCTTTTCCCTGCCAGATGGTAGAGATACAGTAAATAGAGCCATCAATAGTGACAGTGGGAACTCCTCCAGGGCCACACAGGTTGCTGGTGGCCTTTTTCCTGATCTTTACTCCAGGGTTTGGTGTTTCCTATGCAGGCAAAATGTGCTTCCACACGTGGCACCACACCAGCTCAAGCCCTACCAGCACCTTTGCCAACACTCTAAGGAAAGCATCAATCCACATGCACTGCCAGAGCAGTTCAGTACATGTATCTGTTCTGTCATTTCTGGGCTTTGTTCCACTAAAGGGGATAAGAAGGAACCTACCACTTATTGAGCACCTACTATAAGTCAGACAATGTATACATTACCTCTGTCATCCTACAGCTCAGAAAGGTGATTTATTACTCCTATCAAACACCCAGGGAAACTAAGGCTCAAAGACATTAAGTTATACTGTGTGTTAGTGAGGGTTCACCAGAGAAATGGTATCAGTGGGAAAGGGTGGGTGGGGGGAGAGAGAGAGAGAGAGAAAGAGAGAGAGATGGATATACATATCTATATATCTATATCTGATACAGATGATAGATAGATAAATAGATAATAAATATGGAGAGAGAGAAGAAATTGATTTATAATAAGGAATTGGCTCATGTAATTGTGGAGGCTGATAAGTCCAAAGATCTAGGTCCTGGACACTCAGGAGAGTCAATGGTATAGTTTCAGCCCAAAGGCTGACAGCCTTGAGACCCAAGAAGAGCCGGTATTTTAGTTCAAGTTCAAAAGCAGGAAAAAACCAATGCCCCAGTTGAAAGGTAATCAGGCAAGAGGAATCCTCTCTTACTCTGGGAGGGTCAGCCTTTTGTTTTATTCAGGCTTTAAATTGACTGGACCAGGGCCACCCACATTAGGGAAGGCCATCTGCCTTACTCAGTCCACCGATTTGAATGTCAATCTCATCCAGAAACACCCTCACAGGAACACCCAGAATACCCCATGGCCCAGTCAAGTTGACACTTAAAATTAACCATCACATACTGCTACAAATGAAGGAGCTGGGATTTGAACTGAGGTCTGCTTGCCTCTGAAGTTGTATTTTTTTCCAGCCAAATAAGACAATGTGTCCAGCTTCCATTATGACTTTAGGTGCTGGGTTTGGATAGAGACCAAGTGAGCTGTCCTGCTGAGTCAATCCTGACCATAACACCCATGCAAGTTTTACACAGCAGACTTTGCCTTTCAGTAAGCTTTCACAGTTTCCCACGATAAAGTCCTATCTCCTTGCTGCCTAAATCACCACTGGCAGGTCTTCCCTGGAATGTTCCTTCCTACTTTCTTTCTTTTCTGTTTTTAAGGGTCTGACTTGAGTCCAACGCCCCAAGTTTTCCCCTGTCCCTATCTGCCTACTATCCAGTGTTCACACAATCAGCTTAACTATGGATACTCAACCCTCTGCCACTGCTCAGGTATCCCCCAAGGCTCTGCATGACCTGTAACAGAAGATCAAAGTTTCTTACCTACATTCAAGAGTCTTACCAGCCTGGCTTTCACTTCCATTGATAACCTGACTTCCATTATGTGTAAAGTATGCTTCTGGATGCTGTCTAAACTGTCGGTCAAAAAGCTCTATGCCAATCCTGCCTCTACACATTAGCTCACACTATATCCTCTACTACTGTGGGTTGAATTGAATCCCACCCCTCAAATTCATATGTGGAAATCCTAACTCCCAGCACCTCAGAATGTGACTGTATTTGTAGAGAGGGTCTTTAAAGAGGTAATTAAGGTAAAATGAGGTCAGTAGGATAGGCCTTAATCCAGTATAACCAGTGCCCTTATAAGAAAAGGGAATTTCGACACACATACTTAACAGAGTGAAGACCGTGTAAAGACACGGGGAGAAGACAGCCACCTACAAGCCAAGAAGAGAGGCCTCAGAAGAAACCGATATTGCCAACATCTTGATCTCAGATCCTGGCCTCCAGTATTGTAAGAAATAGGTTGTTTAAGCCATCCAGTCAATGGCATATTGTTGTGGCAGTCCCAGGAAATGAATACACCTATTGCAGTCTCTCCCTCTTCCTCCCCACATAGCCCACTCACTCCTACCTTCAACACATGTCTCTCCTAACTCTCCAGCACGTATTTATCTTAAAGTCTTCTAGAAGCTCTCCATCAAAGCTGAAGTCAAACAAAAACATTTTAGGCTAACTCACAAAGCCCTACTTGATCTGCTCCTGCTTGCTTCTCAGACTCCTCACTCCTGTCCACTGGTCTTTGGTCTTATGAACATGACAAGCTCGTCTCTGCCTTAACGTTGAACATCTTCCTGGAATTGTACTTCCCTCTGACCATCACATGGCATTCAGATCTCATCTTAAATGTCATCTCTCCAGTTATTTCCTTATGAATTTACTTGCTCATGTTTTCTTGTCTCTTCTCAGTATAATACAGATTTTAGAAGAGGAGAGACTCATGTGCCTGGTACCTGAGTGCTAGGTAGTTATTGAATGAATAAATGGTTTACCTTCCCTAAACAGAGTATTTTTTTTTCTGCATCGCTCGATTTCACCAAACACTGTGTTGCAAAACCACTTAAAAGTACACTTTTCTTATAAAAAACACAGAACTGATATTTTCATGAGGCTTGAGCATTTTGCTGGAAAATTCAAAATATCCATGATGGTGGGTGGTGGTAGAGAGTAAGAGGATATCTTGAGGGGTTTGTAGTGCAGGTACTGTTTTCATTTTATATACAAAGTAATGGAAGTGAAGACAGGTTACGCCCTGGGTCACACACCCTGGACTAGGTTCTCATTGTCTGGAGTTCTGGTTCAGAGCTCTTTCTCTACACCATGCCCACTTACATAAGGAGGGTTAATAAGTATACAAACGCCAGTGCTTAAAATGCCTGGAGCAGACTGAACTAGGAGTCAGGAAATGCCTTCCACACAAAACATCTCAATGGAGAAGTCCCTGTGAAAGTGACAGGATAGCATTTTGCTGCTCTCACAATTCAGAGAAAAAGGCTACCCATGTCTGCTCTACTTTCAGAGCCTTCTAGACTAAGGTAACAGCTGACTTCCTAGACTGCTCCAAGGAAATCGGTCCACCTAAGTACTTTAAAGTTTTATGCCTTTCAATTTCTCAATATTTAAGAAATTTTTTCCAAGTTGGCATGGTTATGTGTAGTGAATCATGTGTCTAAAGGGGACAAGATATATTATATCACCTTCATACAATGTTCTACAACACCTGGGAATGTCAGAAACCGGTTTTGAGTGGATGGCACATGATAAACGGTATGTATTCGCCAGTGGAGGAATTGAAGGACATTAAAAACCCGAGCCTTGCCGAAATAGCAAATTGTGGCTCCGTTCCTGCTTTAGTCCATGAGCAACTGAATACTGGAAACTGACTTTATTGTAAAAAATATTAAGCTATTTTTTGGATTTAGAGTTTGAGGATGAATACTCTTAAATCAGACTACTAAAATCCAAACTAAATACATTTCCCTAAAATTGGTCTAAAGATTGATTTAATACTGCATCTACTTAGAAGAGAGAGAGAGAGGGGACAAAGGGTTTTCAGAGAGCAGCTACGCAAACAATGATGAAGGATTCTGTGGATTTATATAACACGATTCATATACATGAATATGAAATTTTGTACTTTACAAACAGAGATCAGGGCTTCTTTTAAACTCTTCATAGAAACTGATCAGATGCCTGTATCTCCAAAATGCTTAAGACATGTCTATAATTAATAAATTCTTTAAATGCCTGAGCTGTTATTCAGGGGTGGATATGAAATGAGGACACTTTAAGACACCCAGAGTTAGTTTACTAGCAGACCCTCATGGAAGGAAACTCTCAGATAAAAGAAAAAGTAGAGAACAATAAAGAACATCTGAGAGATCTAAACAATATTCAAAGGAAATAAAAAACAGTAGTTAAGATAATGAGTAATTTGGGGCACTTGGGTGGCTCAGGCGGTTAAACTGTTGACTCTTGGTTTCAGCTCAAATCGTGATCTCACAGTTCATGAGTTTGAGTCCCACACTGGGATCTGTGCTGACAGCGTGGAGCCTGCTCAGGATTCTCTCTCTCTGCCCCCACCCCCCTAATTCTCTCTCAAAATAAATAAATAAACTTAAAAAATGAGTAATTTGAGTGGCATACAAACAAAATTGCAAGAAAATCCTGGGAAAAAATAACATGAAAACTAGAGTGGAAAGATCAGAATTAAAATATTTCAGGCTCCATGTATTCCAAGGTAGAATAGAGATAGGAATTACATTTAGACCTCTAACCAAATGTTTTTGTTCAAACTTTAAGGGTAAGCAATTAAAGATTAAATACAGAATAGCTTTAAAATTATTAGAGAAAAGGGGGATAGTAGAAAATTTGATCAAGTCAATAAATGCCAGTAAAGGAACAAAAAATATGCATAGAAAATACATATTTATTAGAACAAAATAAATTGTATAATAAACCCAAGTATATCACTACTAAATATGAAAGGTATAAACTTACCTACTAACAATAGAGATTCAAAATTAGATATTTTTAAATGCTGCCATAAGTTGTTTACAAGTGAAACACCTAAAATATAAGTACACAGAAAACTTGAAAATTACACTGTGTGTTTTTACATTCACATATCAGGATAAAAAAGCATTACTAAAAACAATGAGGGTCATTGCATTAAGATAAAATGTTAAGTTTGCCAGGAAGATATAACATTTCTAATCTTCTGCATACTTAATAACATAATCCCAAAATATATAAAGCAAAAATTTACAGAATTACAGGAAGATTCATGAATTCACAATCATAATAAAAGGTGCTTAATTTTAATACAAATCAAAACCACGATGAGACACCACACCATACCTGTCAGAATGGCTAAAATCAATGACACAAGAAACAACAAATGTTGGTGAGGATGTGGAGAAAGGGGAACCCTTTTGCACTGTTGGTGGGAATGCAAATGGTACAGCCACTCTGGAAAACAGTATGGAGGTTCCTCAAAATGTTAAAAATAGAGGTGCCTGGGTGGCTCAGTCAGTTGGAGGACCGACTTTTGCTCAGGTCATGATCCCATGGTCTGTGAGTTCAAGCCCTACATTGGTCTCTGTGCTGACAGCTCAGAGCCTGGAGCCTGCTTTGGATTCTGTGTCTCCCTCTCTCTCTCTCTGCCCCTCTCCTGCTTGTGCACATGCTCTCTCTCTCGCTCTCTCTCTCTCTCTCTCTCTCTCTCAAAAATAAACATTAAAAAAAATATTTTTTTTAAGTTAAAAATAGCACTACCCTACTACCCAGCAATTGCACTACTGGGTATTTACCCAAAGGATACAAAAATACAGATTCAAAAGGGTACATGCATCCTAGTGTTTATAGCAGCATTATCAACAATAGGAAAACTATGGAGAGAGTCCAAATGTCCATTGACTGATGAATGGATAAAACTGTGGTACATATATACAATTGAATATTACTCAACCATCAAAAAGAGTGAAGTCTTGTCATTTGCAATGATGTGAACGGAACTAGAGTTTATTATGCTAAGCAAAATAAGTCACAGAAAGTCACAAATACCATATGATTTCACTATTCAGAATTTAAGAAACAAAACAGGTGAACATATGGAAGGGGAAAAAAGAGGGAAACAAACCATAGGAGACTCTTAAAGATAGAGAACAAATTGAGGGTTGATGGAGGGCTGAGGTGGAGGATGGGCTCGATGGGGGATGGGCATTAAGGAAGGCACTTGCTAGGATGAGCACTGGGTGTTGTATGTAAGTGATGAATCACTGAATTCTGTTGAAACCAATATTGCACTATATATTAACTAACTAGAATTTAAATAAAATTTTGAAAGAAAAGAGTCTTCATTTTATAATTTGTAGGTCAAACTTGTAAAATTCAGTAAGAATAGAGAATTTTTGAACAACAAGCAATTCTGCTTAATGGGCCAATTTAAACTTAGCAATGAACAATTAAATTATATAATTTAATATTCAAACACAATTGTATATTCCCAAAGCAAGTGGCAACAAATATTAAGGTATCTACA
Source organism: Herpailurus yagouaroundi (assembly GCF_014898765.1). Lineage (NCBI taxonomy): Eukaryota > Metazoa > Chordata > Mammalia > Carnivora > Felidae > Herpailurus > Herpailurus yagouaroundi. The sequence goes on along the minus strand of NW_024412400.1, from coordinate 35,573,281 downwards.
TCACATAGACATTTTTTATCACCATTATGCTAAAATACAATTAATAACAAAAATGTTTTAAAATGCTCACGTGCTTGGAAATTGAGCAGAAAACTTCTAAATGGTTAATAGCTCTGAGAGAAAATAAAAACCTAAATTAAAAAGCATTTCGAACTAAACAATAGTGAAAATACTACATAATAGTATTTATAGAATGTAGCTAACATGGCATTTTTAAATAATAGTATTTAATAGTGATTTGGGAAGAGAAAAAATTCTGAAGAGTTTTCAGTGGAGCATGAAACACAAAAAGTTAGAAAATGGACAATGATAGTGCTTAGGATTGTGTGATATTGCTGAAGCAACAGATAAACAAAGAAATAGGATAGAATAGAGAGCCCGGAAATAGATCGATACATGTATAAAAACAGAATATGTGCTTAGAAGTCAATGAAGGAGAGGATAGATTACTTTGTCAATGGTAATAAAAGAATTCCTGATAGAACTAGGGCTTCATCTGAAAAATGCAAGATTACAAATTTTAGAAGAAATTTTGGAATAATTTTACAACTGAGAAGTAAGAGAAAATCTCTTAAATGCAAAACAAAAAGCACAAATCATAAAGAAAAGTATTGATACTTTCAGTACATTAAAATTAAGAAGTTTGGTTCATTAAAAGACACCATAAAGTGAAATGTGAAACCATGACAGGAAAAGTGATAATCTCAACTCTATGACTAACAAAGGACTGGTACCAGAATATATGAAGAATTCCTACAAATCAATAAGAATAAACTAAGCAATTAAGAAACTAGGGGAAATCTGTAAACTGGCAATTCACAGAAAACTAAATCTGAAAGGCAAATAAACACAAAAAGATGCTCAATATCACAGGTCATCAGGGAAACAGAAATTTAAAATGATAAGAAAATACTGCTCTGGTCTAAATATTTGTGTTTCTTCAATGTTTGTATGTTGAAACATAACCCCTGAGGTGATGGTATTTGGAGATGGGGATTTGGGGAAGAGACTGAGTCCTAAGGGCTGGGATTAGCACCCTTATTAAAGAGCCTCCTCCCCCCATGGAGCTCCCAAGCCCCTTCCACCAGGTGAAAATGCAAGGATTAGACAGCAGCCCAGGAGACCCTCACCTGAGGGCACTGGAGCCCTGATCTCAGACTGTCAGCCTCCAGAACTGTGGGAAATAAATTCCTGTTGTTTGTAAACTGCCCCATTTGTGGTCTTTTATTATAGCAGCCTGAACGGGCCCAAACAGGTACCATTTCACACGTATCAAAATCGAAAAAGTTTAAAAAGTACACAATACCATACACTGATGAGAATGGAGAGCAATGGGAATGTTCCTACTGAAAGTGGGAATATAATTGGTACAATGACTTTAGAAAGCATTAGATAGAAGCTATGAAAACTGAATATATGCATATTTTCTACAATCTAGTGTAGTTTCCAGGGGCTGCCATAACAAAGTGCCACAGACTGGCTACCTTCAAACAACAGAAATTTATTCTCTCACAGTTCTGGAAGCTAGACCTCAGAAATCGAGATGTTAATCTGGCCATGCTCCCTCTCTCTCTGAAGCCTCTAGGGGAAGATCCTCTCTTGCCCCTCTGGGTTTCTGGTAGCCCTAAGTGCTCCTTGGCTTGTGGCAGCAAACTCTAATGTTGCCACTGTCTTCACATGGACTTCTCCCTGTGTTTCTGTGTCTTCTCATGGCCATCTTCATGTGCTCTTGGATTACGAGCCCAGTCTACTCCAGGATGACCTCACCATAACTAATCATTCCTACAAGCACTCTATTTCTTAATAAGGTCACATTCTGAGTACAGGGAGTTAGGGAGACTTCTTAGGAAGGTATCTGTTAGTTACAAATTCTAAAATATACACATGAAAACATGCATATAAATGTTCACTGCAGCATCTTTCATAATTTTGAAAATAGGAAAATATAAATATCTTCAACAGAAAATGAGTTCATCAGTTATGATATATTCACGCAATGGGATATTACATAGCAGTTAAATAAAATTAAGTAAAACTCACAGGCCTCCCTGGGTGGCTCAGTCAGTTAAGCCTCTGACTCTTGGTTTCGGCTCAGATCATGATCTCACAGTTTGTGAGATTGAGCCCTGCATTGGGCTCCGCGCTGACAGCATGGAGACTGTTTGGGATTCTCTCTCCCTCTCTCTCTGTGCCTCCTCTGCTCATGCTCTCTCTCTTTCTCTCCCTCTCAAAATAAATAAAAGAAGGAAAAAATAAAAAAGATTCATATCAAATGGGAAAACCAAAATCCATGATGATAATCATAAAATAAAAATCGAAAGTTTCCATCTTCAACAGTATAATAGATTATGTATTTCAGTAATGGACAAAACAGAAGAGTTTTCAATACATTGTAGGACTGATGCAAAAATAAGGATTCTATAAAATCCAAAATGAAGTAAAACCAGAACCCCTGGAAAAGGTGTGAGCAACAGAGTTGGCTTGGCCCTAAATGATTTACTTCATGTCTGTCTAGCACATGCTGCTCAGAACCTAACATCTGTGCCAGTCTAGGAGGTCACACCTTTACTATGAGAGAGAATGGGGAATAAAAGTGACTATGCAGAAAGGAACAGCAAGGACTTTTGGTATCTAAATCTATCCCTGCATACATGAAATATGTTAACTGTGCATTACAAAAAAAAAAAATCAAGCAAAAAATTGAAATGAAAGTCCTATGGTGGGAGCATCTGTAGGTGGCAGAAACAAATTTATACACTGAGGTGTCACACTTAACATAGGCCTCAAAGAATCACCACAGGTGAAGTTTTGTTTTGTGTTTTTAAGTTTCTTTAATTTGAGAGAGACAGAGAGAGCATGAGCAGGGGAGGGGCAGAGAGAGAGGGATACAGAGCATCCCAAGCAGGCACCATGCTGTCAGCATGCAGAGAAGGACATGGGGCTTGAACACATGAAACCACAAGATCATGACCTGAGCCAAAATCAAGAGCCGGATGCTCAGCCGACTGAGTCCTCCAGGGTCTCCCCACAGGTAAAGTCTGGAGTGAGACAAACAGCACAAACTCGACTTTCACCTAAGTATGATTACAAACTAACAGAAACAAATGACAGATGGCAGATAGCAGGTTAACAGACACATGCAAACATCAGACATTGGAATTTAGAGACACAAAAATCTGAATAAGTATGTATAATATGCCTAAAGAAATAAAAAAGAAGCTTGGCAATATCAACAGAATAGAAAATATAGAATACACCTGTAGATATAGAAGACAAAAGTGGACATATTAATGGAAAAATTAATCAACAAATACACGTAGCTGAAGAGAGAAATTTCAAACTGCAAATTGGATCCCAGTAATTACTAAAAATTCAGGCCAGAGAGATGATGAAATTAAAAAATATAAAAGAAAAGTGAAAATAAAGGAAAGATATAGGGCAAATCCAATATAATTAGAATTCCAGAAGAAGACAAAAGAGGGAAAAAAAGCAAGAAATAATGTAAACATAGATAATTTCTGAAAATACTCCAGAATTGTTGAGAGTCGCCAAGTCTCCAGCATAGAAATTCTAATAAATTTGAAAATAGGTAAATATTTTTAGAAGCCCACGTCAAAATACATCAAAGTGAAATGTGAGAACACTGTAGAAAAAGAGGACTCAAAAGCAAGCAGACAAGGAACGGTTTGATGACTTTTCTATAGCAACAGTGGGAGCCAAATGCTGAAAGAAAAGAAATGCCAAGCTATAGTTCTATGTCCAGCAAAGTTGTCTTTCAAGAATGAGAATGAAATAAAACCATTTTCAGACCCAAAAAAGAAGAAAAAGAAAAAGCTTACCACCAAAAATACTCTCATTAACAGAAATTATAAAGGAATAGGGAAATAATCCCAGATGGAAACTTGTTACAAGAAGAAATGGTGTGGTGGGTAGAATAATGCCCCTAAAGATGCCCACCTCCTGATCCTGGGATCTGTGAATATATTACCTAACATGGCAAAGGAGAATTACGGTACCAGATGGAATTCAGGTTGCCATTCAGCTGACCTTAAAATAAGGAGAACGTCCCGGATTACTGGAGTGGACCCAGTGTAATTACAGCGGTCCGTAAATGTGAAACAGAAGAGGAAACTGGAGAGACGGAAGCAAGAGAAAGATTTGGCCCAACATGCTGACTGTGAAGACAGAGGAAGACAGTCAGGAGCCAAGGAATGTGGGCACCTTCTAGAAGCTGGCAAGGGCAAAGAAATGGATTCTCCCTAGAGCTTCCAGAAAGAATGCAGCTCTGCTGACACCTTGATCGGGGTCCCAGTGAGACACATACAACTGAACCATAGAACTGCAAGACAATAACTTTGTGTTGTTAAAGCCACTGAGTTTGCAGCAAATTGTTACAGCAGCAATAGGAAACTAATACAAATAAGGAGCAAAGGTATTGATAAATATGTGTAAACAAATGTTCCCAGTGTAAAATAATAAGAGCATTGTCAATTTTGAAGGAAATGGGATTGAATTTAAATATTGGACAATAATAGCATACATACTGTAGAGAATATATTAGTCAGAGTCCTGACAGGAGATTAGAAACATCACAGTGATTTGAACACAGAAAATTTGGCATAAAGAATTATTAATGGCTACTGGAGTAATATGGAATTAGCTAGTGAGAGCGAAAAAGAGTTATAAATAATACAGGAATGGCAGATATAAGAAACAACCTCTGTCTCTTGGGTGGGCTTGATTGCCAAGGAAGAGTCCTCCATGTTTCCCCCAGAACTGAGATCCAGACACCACTGGAAAAGGCAAAGCCTGGCTCACTGGACAGCAGAGAATTCACTGAGGTGCAGTGCTGATAGGACCTGCTAGCATCTGCCCTCTGGGGTGCCACTAAAGGCTGCAGTCAGGTGGGCATAAGCCTCAGAATTTGGGAGGTGCTAGAGGAAGTTGCTGCTGCTTCCTGCAAAACAGGAAGTGGAAAGGCCACTGTCGGTGGGAGTCTAGACACTTCTGTAGGCAGCTTCAGTCAGTGGTTCTAGGACAGCTGTGTGGGACAAAGGGCAGGTAGAAGAGTCACTAGAAACTCTTATAATTTGCTAAGTACACATGCTGAAATAGCAGTGTAACCACCAAAACAGTAAACACAGAAGACATAACTGCCAAACAGCTACACTGATGAAAATAAAATTAGAAGAATAAATAATATTAGCAACAGCAACTCAGTCAATCCAAAGAAGTCAAGAAAAGAGTAAGGGAGAATAGAAACAGAAACAGTGGGACAAATAGAAAGTACATACTTAGAGCTTAGACATAAACTCAACTTTTTAAAAACATAAGCTCTTCAGTTACTAATTCTTCAGTGAAAAGACAAGGATTGCCTGATTAGAAAATAAATCCTACTATATATTGATTTCAGGAGATGTAATTAAACATATTGTCTAAAACATAAGGACTCGGTAAGATGAAATTCAAAGATAGCTGAAGCAAATGTTAACCAAAAGAACACAAGTAGTTCTCTTAACATCTGCCAAAGTAGGCTTTCAGATAAAAAGGTTCACTACATCAATATCAAACATTCAATTCACAAAGAAGAGAAAACAGTTCTAAACTTCTAGTTTCTTTTTTTTTAATGTTTATTTATTTTTGAGAGACAGAGAGAGACAGAGCGAGGGTCGGGGAGGGACAGAGAGAGAGGGAGACACAGAATCTGAAGCAGGCTCCAGGCTCTGACTGGTCAGCACAGAGCCCGACGCGGGGCTTGAACTCACCAACTGTGAGATCATGACATGAGCCGAAGTCAGATGCTTAACCGACTGAGCCACCCAAGTGCCCCTAAACTTCTAGTTTCTTAATAACAGAGCCTCAAAGTACCCCAAGGTAAAATGTTGAAAGAGCTAAGAGAAAACAAGAAATATTTACCATTCACAGTAGGGAACTTAACTAGACTTCTTTTAGTAACTTCTTGTAGGCATTAAATAGGTAAAAAATGAGTAAATGTATAGAAGATATAAATCGCAAATTACTAAGGTGAATAAAAAGGATGTTATAGCACATCACACCCAACAATCAAAGAATATGCATTCCTTTCAAACACACAGGAACCTTGTGCATTAGTCAGGACTGCCAGTCTCCAGTCAATGAAAAGACTGACATATGACTGTTTTCTCTGTATTTAACACAATTAAGTTATAAAACAAAAGCAAAAATACAAGAAGACAAATAGCTTTAAATTTTTATGTTTGGAAGCTGGAAGTCACAACAAAAACACTCATAAATCGAAGAAGAAAACATACCAAAATTATAAGACCAAACAAAAATATTAAATAGCAAACATTTGGGCACAGCCAAAGCAGCACTGAGAGGAAAGTTATACCCTTAGTGGTTATATTTGAAAACAAAATTATTCACATTTAATGAGCCAAGCAAATAACATTAAAATAGCTTCCAAATCAAGCAAAATAAAAGGAACAATAAAGATAAAATGAGAAAACAATTAAATAGAAAGCACACAACAAAAAGAGGAACAATGAAGCCAGAATCATGCTTTGAAAACTATTATTGAATAAGGCAAAACTCTGAAATAATTAATCCAGAAAAAAAGAGAGAATACATAAGCAATATTAAACATAAGCAATATAAAGAATGAAAAGGAAGACAAAATTACATGTGCTACAGACATTAAAAGGATAAGAGGATATTACAAACAATTTATGCTGATAAATTTTAAAACTGATGAAATAAATTCCTAAAAAGCTGAAAATCATCCTCAAAGTGTCAATATTATGACAGATATTTTTAACAGGCTTGGGAATCATTCTACTGAGAAGGAAACTAAAGAAAAATAAAAACTGCAACATGTGATTATTTTCTTGGAGACTAGATCAATTTAAAAAATTTTAAGGGGTGCCTGGGTGGCTTAGTCAGTTAAACATACAACTTTGGCTCAGGTCATGATCTCGCGGTCCAGTCGGTGAGTTTGAGCCCCGCATCTGTCTCTGTGCTGACAGCTCAGAGCCTGGAGCCTGCTTCGGATTCTGTGTCTCCCTCTCCCTCTGCCCCTCCCCCCCACTCTCAAAAATAAATAAACATTAAAACTTTTTTTAAACCTATAAATGCTATTACTGTAACATTAGGGGAAATGTGAATACTATTGAATATTAGAGAATAGAGAAATATCAATACCAAATTACCTGTGACCTAATAGGAAAACACCACATGGTGAAGGATTCACGGGTGATATAGTATATCTACAGCTAACTCTTAAGTGACACACATACAAAATGTATATGTATATATAGTCATGCATGTTTCTGTGTATCTGAGAGTGATAGAGGAAGAGGGGGAGGAGGAGGGAGTTCATGAAAACAGAACACAAATGTGGCAAAATGCTAACAATCAGTGGATCTAGGTGAAGGGTACATGAATGTTCATTGAGATATTCTTGAAACTCCTAGATAGTTTGAAAATTTTCAAAATAATTTAAATGTAAATGAACAATGTAAACATTACATACAATAGAATTATAATAAAAACACAACAATATTAACTCAAACAATATAGGAAGTCATCCAGTAATTTAAATATTCTCTCAACAAAAAGCTCGGCTAATGTTTTAATAAACTTTTAAGGAATTGATCATTCCAATCTTACATAAAATTTTCTAAATTATAAAAAAGCAAGCAAATGATTCCAAATTCATTTTGTTAGTATACATAATCTTGATGACCAAATCCAATAAGGACAGTACAGAACAACGAAAATTACAAGACAAACTCACTTGTAAACTTAGATGCAAATATTCCCCTTCTCCAGAAAAAAAATAATCAAGCTGACCTAACAGAGTATTAAAAATTGGTGCTTATTTCAGAAATGCAAGGTACATTTATTTTTAGAAAGTAGCGTAATGTAATTTACTACATTAACATATTTAAAGACATAAGTGGAATGCTAATTTAAAAGATGCAGAAGGTATTTTTAAAATTCAATATATATTCATGATTTTTACAAAGTCTCAGAAAACTGTGAGTATAAAAACTATGGTGGAAACTTCCACATCCTCATCAAATGAGCATATGTAATCTGTATACATATCTATATATGTAATATATATCAAACATGATATTTTAATACATGCATTAATCTTATGTTAAACATTATATTTAATTATGAAGCTGCAAGCTTTCCCTTCTGTGACCAACAATAAGGCAAAGATGCTGTCCTCACTTCTTTTGTTCAGTTTTGCACTGGAGGACTTAACATGATTTTAAAAAATAAAGAAAGAAGAAGAAGGTATAAAGATTGGAGGTAAAAAAGGAAACAAACAATTATTGTTTGCAGATCATATGACTGAATGTGGAAGTAAAAAAATCCATAGAAAAATCATTAGAGTCAATAAGAGCCTTTAGCAAGATTATTGGATACAAAACAAATGCAAAAACCATTTGTCTTTCTGTATATAAGCCACAATAATTAAAAATATTTCTTTAAAAACCATCAAAAAATAACTAGGAGTAATTATAATAAGAGACCTCTATAGAGAATGTTATAAAACATCAAGAGACATTAAATAGACTGAAATAAATGCTTAGGGATACCAAGTTATGAGATTTAAAGTATTTTTCTATATTAAAGATGTCATTTCTCTCTAAAAACTGTCATATCAATTCAATGCAATCCCAGTAAAAATCTGAAAAGGTTATTTATTTGTTTATGTAGTGGGACTTTATAACCTTATCTAAAATATATTTATTAAGTATAAAGGGCCAATAAAAACCAAGACACTCTTGCACAACAAGGTGGTAGATATTAAATGCTTGTTTCAAGAATTAGATGTTAAATCCTTGTTTCAAGAATTATTATAATGCCAGGCTCCTGGATGGTTCAGTCAGTTAAGTGTCCCAGTTAAGCTCAGGTCATGATCTCACAGTTTGTGGGTTTGAGCTCCCACAAACAGTGTCGGGCTCTGTGCTAACAACTCAGAGCCTGGACCCTGCTTCAGATCCTGTGTCTCCTTCTCTCTCTGCACCTCCCCCACTCACACTCTGTCTCTCTCTCTCTCTCAAAAATATATAATAAACATTAAAAAATTTTTGAGAATTATTATAATGCTATAGTAATTAAGATAGAGTGCTATTTGCTCAGAGACAAACAGCCCAGTGTACTAGAATAGAGTATAAGGAAACATACCCATGCATATATGGATAAAGAGATATATGGATAAAGAGATATGCCAATGAGGACTTGATACCTTTTCAATAAATTGTGCTGAGACAATGAGATATGCATAAGGAAAGACCAATGAAATTCTATCCCTACCTTACACCAATTCCAAGTGCATAAAAAACCTACATGAAAGGCAAAACTATAAAGTTTTTGAAGATAATACAGGAGAATATCTTCATGACTTAAGGGTAGAGGAGTTTTAAAAATACATATGTATGTGAAATGCTAATCATAAAATAAAAATTAGTAAATATGATTACATTCGCTTAAACATACGTTTTCATCTAGTATCATATAAAGGGTGAAAATAGGAGCCACAACTGGAGAAGATGTTTGTGGTACATCTAACCGAACTAAGGTCTAGTATCCCAAATATATGTAGACTCTTCCTAATTTATAATGAGAATTATAACCAGCAGATTGTCCAAAAGAAAAGTTTGCTCTTATCAAACATTAACGACAACCTGAAGTAATGATACTACCTTATCCTACTGATGGGGGTGGAAGGTGCTGCAATTCTTTGACAAACCGTTACAGAGTAAAATTGAAGATACATACCCAGTGACCCAAAAGCACTACTCTATAGATATTTGCCCTGGAGAAACTCTTGCACACGTGGACCAGGAGACATGTACAAAAGCACTTATTGCCACACACCATTTGTGACAGTTGCCAACTGCAAACAGCCCAAATGTCAATCCACATCAACAGGGATAAGCAAATTGTAACATCTTCACTCAATGGAATAAAATAAAGCCATGAAAATGAACAAAGTACGGCTACACACTCAAAAGCAAAACCGTGGATAAATCCCCAAAACACAATGTTGAGCAACAGAAGCCCAACACAACAGACTGGTGAGTTAGGGTATTATGCCATTCGCATAAAATCTCAAACCTTGGCAAAAGGAAATTGTATTTCTTCTGGATAGATTCATATATGGTAAAAGTGTAAAGCAAAGCACAGAAATGATTATGATAAAATCCTGCAGAGCTGCAAGCCCCTGGAGGGTAGGAACCAAGTATCTTCCTCTTTATCTGCAGCATCTAGCACAGACTAGACACACAAGAAGTTTTTATTAATTAGATGCTATAGTGTCTACAATATAAATTATTAAAATTTAATTGTTAGACACTTTGTGGCCTAACCTCATCTCCATTCCAGGCCACAGGTTCCAGTAGGACAATCACAAAACATCGTCTACTAGTCATGACTTTTCATGTAGTGTCTGCAGAGAGCTCTTATAGGCAACATTTGTATTTTAGGCAATGGATGAAAGAAAAGGAAGGGAAGGGAAGGGAAGGGAAGGGAAGGGAAGGGAAGGGAAGGGAGGGGAGGAAAAGAACAGCACAGAACCCCAGAACTTCCCCACAAAGGTCTCATATCATGAAGGGGAGGCAGGAAAAGAGACAATGACACAAAAGGATAGGGCATTAAAGCATTGCTAATGATTAATGATGTTACATCTCTTACAAAATGAGTTGCTTTTAACAGGACCTTCAGTCTTCTACCAGCACATACCAAAGAAGGTCTGGGTGAAAAAGTCTGGTCAGTGAAGAGGGAAGGGAGGAGAAATTGAAGGTAACCCAAACCTCACCACTTCTACTTACCCCTACTGGTTGACAGTTACTTCTTCTAGAAGGAAACACTCTGAGCTCACCTGCCCCTCATCCCTGCTCCCACCACTGCTCCTCATGGGACACAGGAGAGGCTGGGAAACTCGTGCTGGATTTTAATAATGAGAGTGGGGGCCAGGAAACCTGAGAAAGGCAGTGAGGGGCAATCGCTCATGGAAGCAGATGGTCATCTGACAAGAGGTTGTATCTTGGAAGGAGGCTGGAGGAGCCTGGAGTTGAGAGATTTGGATGTGCTGGCCAGAGTGGTAGGCAGAGATGGCCTCTGGTGAAGGGAGGTGGTCCAGGAGGCCTCCCAGAGGCCGTGGATGGACTGAGCTGCCAGTTACTGTGTGTTTATTTCCCTAGTGTTATCCAGGCACTTATAGTGGAGTCTCACTTAAATTATTCCTGCCTGTTGCCAGCTGCCGCCCACAGGGAAATAAGCAAAGAGCCGCGAGTCACTGGATTCAGAAGGGCAGTGACACTGCCTGAGGCCGCCGTGGTGATGCAGCCTTGACTTGCCAGGAGTCTCCAAGGAAAAGCTGAACATGGGAAGATGGGAATCAGGGCTGCTGAGCCCAGTCTCATCTCCTCTCCTCACCTCCCCTCCTGAGCATCTCTGCCCACTGCCCATGTGACAACCCCCCCACAACATATACTGCCCACATGACAGGCCCCTTCAGCTCCATTAATGGAATCAGCAGGTCCTGCTCTGCCTGGGAAGCTGACTTCAGGGTAGCAGGAGTGGCAGAAGTGACCAGGGTGGCAGAGGGACTATGTTTCTCACTAGGAGACTGCATTTCCCAAGGAAGCTGGGGGACGTTGGAGTAAGTGGCACAGTGGATAACCACAAAGCGGGACAGATGGGGCTTGTAAAATCTCTTTTCCAAATATATCTCAGAGGGTTTTGGAGACAACTGTCAGTGCCTCCACAGGACACAGGGTGCCTGGTGGAGACACGGGGTGAGAACGGCCTAAAAAGCCAACATTTCTCTGCGGCCTAATTTGTCACTCTTAGGTCGGTAGGGGAGCAAGCATGGTCATGTTCCAGATTTAGTCTCTGCCTTGTCACTTTCTGAAGGAGACTTATCCCACATCCAGCAGATCTGCCACTCTGTTTTCACAGCTGTGCGCTGGTTGCTGTTACCAGCTCAAGGGAGAGATACTTCCAGCATAGACAGGACTCCCAGAAGAACAGAGAGGGAGCAGAGTCCCCAAACGAGGTTTTACAGACAACAACAATCAAATAGCTCAGATTTGAAACCTGGGGCCAGGGTCTTTCATAGCAGAGGCCGACTCAAAAGAACAACTTCACTTCCAGACTCCAAGATTCCAGACTCCAGAGGCTAACTGTCCTGGAATCAGGCTCCATGTGTAATCAAGGCTATGAAAAAAGGAGATCATCGTTGCCTGCCGGTTTTAATTACATCGTGGGGAACTAACGAGTAACTAGAGCCCAAGACAGGTTCTTAAAATACCAAGGAGAGCAGCCACATGCCATTTGAAGGTAGATTGCTGCCATCACAGCAGAAACAAAGGCATATCAGATGTCGCTCCCCGTCTATAGATCCTAGATCTCCAGTCAGGTTTCCCGTCGAAGAAATAACAGCAAGGCACTAAGATTCCAGCTCCAAATTATTCCTACAAGCACTGCATCTCCAACTACATCCCATCCAATTACAAAGTGGGGTTTTAGGAAAATATATGGTCTCATGAGTCTGGTAATATCCAAAGTGGCACATTGTTTTGAGACGTGTCATGGCAGTTCTGCTTAAATCTCTGCATGGGACATTTGCACAGGCAAGATCAAGTCAGTCGGGGGAAGGTGGAAGCCTCTCCTGGCTGTGTTGAGCAGATGCGAGTGGAGTAGAATGGGGTGTATGTTGAGAAAGTCCAGGAGGCAACTTGATTTCATTGAGGCCAAGACCCTTCCTTCCAGATCACCTCTACTCTTGGTAGAGTGGACATGGCCCCAGCTGGAGAGAAACCTCCAAATCTCATGCCTATCCAAAGACTAGAGACGAAAATAAGCCTCCGTGGATGAGAAATGCACTAGAAAGAGTTGCAGAATTTTCCTATTTAATAAAAATAAAATTGGACCACCATTGAGGGAGATGAACACGGACTTCTGAAAAGGGATGAATTTGGTAGTTCTGACCCATGGAATGTGGTCTGACAGCTCTCAAAGAAGAGAGCACATATCCTGAAACACTGGTAACAAAAAAAGATAAGGCAGTTATGGACAAGCTGTGCTCTTGTGGATTGGACAGAGATGTCCAAATTAAACTGGTTAGATGTTGGCCATGCGTGAGGAAGTGTCTGATTTGGCCATTTCCACACAAGCCCTTGGTGGTAGGCAGTCTGGAATCCACTCTGTGCCTCTGTCCTCAGACTGTGATGTGCTTTGCAGGCCATTGATGCCTCCTAGCCTGGTCTGACAGAATAGTCTTCACAGAGCTCCAGGTTCTCCGCCCTCCCAACTGTGGAGCCCAGCCTGGCCTCGTGACTAGAGCTTTCTCTGTGCCATTTGGCAGCTTAGAAACAAGTGGAAGTATACACGTCGGCAGTGTGGGCAGCTGGCCTCTTCCTCTTCCTAACAAAGAGGTTATGGCAAACGCAGGTCACTCCAAATGAAGCTAAAGATGATATGTAAATCTTTCCTCTTGTTGGAAGGTTGTTGCTTTTCAAAAGAAATTTAAAATGAATGATTCTGCATTACAAATGTGTTACAGAAAGTAGTAAGATGACCATGGATTGGATATCAAATAAATAATTATATCTCAAATATTGGAGAGCCTCAGACATATATACACAAAACCCCCCAATTTTGAGCTCTCAAAAAAACTAATCCCTTTAGTCTTAAAATACTCACCATGCACACATGCACACACACAAACTTTTTTTTTCCCCAGGATATGCAAACCTTATAAAAAAAAAAAACAAACTGAAATTTGATTCGCTGATGTGGAAATAAACATGACTCAATCCTGCTTCTTAACAGAGTCCCACATGTGAAAATGACTTCAGTAGGAACAATAAAGGTATTATGATGATTTTCCTTGGAGGTTAATCTTCTGGGTCTCATGGGGAGTTTACCCTACCTAGATGCTGGGAGGCTGAGCCAGTGGACATCTTACACAAAACCCCCTTCTGGGAATGGCTGGAACATCCCTCAGCAGGCCAGGCAGCAAATCACAGGTCTCTGCTTGCAGGATAGTTTTCAATTGAATTCAGCAAGTATTTATCGAGCTCCTTGCTGTGCCCAAAGCCTGAGCTAGACTAAGCAGTACACAGGATAAAAGATAGAAATGGGATGGACTGATAGCTCTAGCCAGAGAGGAAGATGAACTAGGCTGCGGGTAGATCCCAACCCTGGCCTCAGCTGGGTTGGGATTTGGGAACATGTCAGCCTTTAGAGTGCGTTTCCAGCCTATTCACCCAGAGTCTGCCTGTGTCTAGTTACATCAGAAGCCCTTCAAAGGAGGCAACATGGAGGGAGAGGGCAATTCAAAAACCCCATCCAGAAGCAGAGGGAGGAGAAGAGGTGAGTCATGGCTGGACATGAACTGAGGAGTAAGGCTGGTGGCCCAGAAGGAAGGGGGGTGGGGAGCCACAAATGCAATTAGTTATGTGATATTGAAGGCCAGGCAGGCGAGCCCCTGAGCCTGTCCTCTCACCCGTGTTTTATTTCCAGAGGGCAGTTTCTCTGCAGTGATAATGGCCTTGGAATCCCAGCCTTCCTCATTGTGGTAGGGAAGGACTTCATTTCTGACAAAGAATGCAAGCTCCAGAGCAGATATGGTTGGGCTACATTCTGGCCCTGAGGGGTGCCTGGGTGGCTCCGTCAGTTAAGCGTCTGACTTCAGCTCAGGTCATGATCCCACAGTTCTTGAGTTCGAGCCCCATGTTGGGCTGTATGCTGCCAGCTCAGAGCCTGGAGCCTGATTCGGATTCTGTGTCTCCCTCTCTCTTGCCCCTCCCCCACTTGTGCTCGGTCTCTCTCTGCCTCTCAAAAATAAACGTAATTAAAAACATTTTTAAATTCTGGCTCTGACACTTAAATTTCTAAACCTCCATTTCCTCACCTATAAAGGGGGTAATAGTAATAATACCTCCCTGACAGGGATGACATGGGGCTGATGAGATCATCTCAGCACAAGGACAGGCAGACAAGAAGCTTTCAGTACACGTTGCCTGTCATTTCATTCATTTGTCCAACGAATATATATTAAGTGCTTAGTAAAACTGTGTCAAGCCTGGGCTCTGGGCCTCACAGGAATAAACCCAACAGAATTACCATCCTGCAGGGACGTATAAAGCAATGAGTGAAGAGAAAGCGGTTATAGCACAGGTGGCAGATGCTATGAGAAAGGGAGCCAGGAGGCTGTTGGATCATGAAGGAAGGTCCCCTGACCCAGCCTTGGGATGAGCAAGGCTTCTCAGAGAGTTTGATTCCTGATCTGCCTTAAAAGGGGAACAGCAACAACTTGGTGTAGAGAGATACGAAGAATCAGAAGGGCATCTCAGAAAGGGGACCCAGCATGAGCAAAAGTAGGAAGATTGTAAGCAAGCAAGGCAGTGTTTAGAAACAAAAGACAATTCGCCCAGAGCTACAGGAACATTCCGCACAGAGCAGGGGGTATAATAGCTGGGCAGGAGCTGGAACTTTACAGGAGACGCTGAACAGCTGGGATGGTCTCCTGAGGAGGAAGTGGAGAGTCAGGAGAAGAGTCCCTCTGGTATTACTGACTAGCTCCCAACAGAGAGAGCGAGCCTAGGAAGGCCAAATAACTAGGAATCCTTGGCAGTAATCCAGGCCAGGGATAACGGGGGCTAGACTGAGGGCAGCGGAGTCTAGAAATGTTCAGGAAGTAAAATTGGCAGAACTCAGAGGCTGGTTAGATGTAAACCATGGAGGGAGAAATCCAGGCCAGGCTTCTAACTTGGGAAGCTGAGTGATGGCCATGCCAGTGTCCAAAACAGAGCAAGCAGGAGAAGGGCAGATTGGGACAGGAGGGTAAGGAGCTTGGGTCTGAGGTAAGGTAGACTGGGCTGGCTCAAAGAACCAGCGGTGGGGCAGTCAGGAAGAAGCACTGGTGACCAAGGTGATAGGGCAGGACCACGTACACGACACTACTTCCTTCTTTCATCTTCCAGCATTCTCCACTGCCTTCACAATTCGAGCAAATCTCTTCATTGTGGCGGCTTGATAACTTTCTGTTCATATAGTATCTACATGGTTTTCAAACAACTAAATAGGAAAAGGAGAAAGTGTGACCAACTACCTGGATACTTTAGAACAGGTAGATATGGTCTCAGAATCTTACAGTATCTTCAGCCTACCATTCTATCAGGCAGTACCTTGGCCCCAAATACTGCCAAGTACTAGCTTGTCCTAGAATTTTAGAAACTGGAGGACTCTTAACACCAGAGAATTCCCTATTTCCTACAAGGTCTTCATGTTTGGCTCCCTAATGTCACTTCTCTACCCTCCTCCCTTTCCATACCTACTGCCTTTCCTCAGAGAAATGCATATTAATGCAGGTCTCTGATGCTATCTTTTCTTATATCAGACTTCTTCTATACATGCTTTGCCTCTTTTCCTCTATCTTTAATGCCCTTTTATCACCCCCTCTCTTTTATTTTTGCCAGACTAATTACACAGAGACCCAGCATGGAGTGGGCATCCAGAATAGATAAGTTAATTTCTCTGAAAGCCCATGACTAAGTTTGTTTCTCCATCATGAGCTTCATCTAGATGCCGGACAACTGCTCAACCCTAGCCTCCTCCAAAGAGTCAGCGAGGCCTGTGGTAGCATCAGTTTCTAAGCATGAAAACTCGTTAACACACCAAGGGGGAAGCCACTGTAGGAAGGATCATTTGCTATCGTGTGGCAGGAACACGATTATAAACTGGAGCAAGTGGCCTTTGGGGAGCAGCACCATTTAATTGTTCTATCTGGCCTTCTCCATTATTCTAAGAAGCTGAGGTAGAAAATGAGTATGAAACAGTATGTCATTCCCCAAAGTAAATAGTTTAATAACTTTATTTTTCGACAATGTCCACATGGTTTCTAAACAACTGGATGGAAAAGTAGAAAGTAAGTCCATTGCTCATCCATTTTAGACCAGGTAGGGATGGTCTCAGAATTCCCCAGCATCCTCAGCCCTTTTATTCTGGTGGGTGACACCCTGGCCCCATCACCAGGCCCAACTCACCATGGAGTCCTTACTGGCATTTTAGGACTAGAAAAGAACCCCAGAAACCATATAATCCCACAGCCTCATTACAAATATCGAAAGAATGAATTCCCAGGCACACGTATCAGTCTTTGTGTAGTACACTCAATTAACTCACCAAACTCCATACCCGAAAAACAAATAATCCAGTGAAAAAATGGGCAGAAAACATGAATAGACACTTCTCTAAAGAAGACATCCGGATGGCCAACAGACACATGAAAAGATGCTCAACATCATTTTTCATCAGGGAAATACAAATCAAAACCACACTGAGATAACACCTCACGCCAGTCAGAGTGGCTAAAATGAACAAATCAGGAGACCATAGATGCTGGCGAGGAAGTGGAGAAATGGGAACTCTCTTGCACTGTTGGTGGGAATGCAAACTGGTGCAGCCACTCTGGAAAACAGTGTGGAGGTTCCTCAAAAAATTAAAAATAGACCTACCCTATGACCCAGCAATAGCACTGCTAGGAATTTACCCAAGGGATACAGGAGTGCTGATGCATAAGAGCACTTGTACCCCAATGTTTATAGCAGCAATTTCAACAATAGCCAAATTATGGAAAGAGCTTAAATGTCCATCAACTGATGAATGGATAAAGAAGATGTGGTTTATATATACAATGGAATACTACTTGGCAATGAGAAAGAATGAAATATGGCCTTTTGTAGCAACATGGGTAGAACCGGAGAGTGTTATGCCAAGTGAAGTAAGTCATACAGAGAAAGGCAGGTACCATATGTTTTCACTCCTATGTGGATCCTGAGAAACTTAACAGAAGACCATGGGGGAGGGGAAGGGGGGGAAAAAGTTACAGAGACAGAAGGAGGTAAACCATAAGAGACTTAAAAACTGAGAATAAACTGAGGGTTGTGGGGGGTGGGCGGGAGGTGAAAGTGGGTATGGGGATTGAGGAGGACACCTGTTGGGATGTGCACTGGGTATTGTATGGAAACCAATTTGACAATAAATTTCATATTAAAATAAATAAAATAAAATACCACAAAACTGGAAAATCTTCTAATAAGGTCAAAGGACTAAAAATGTGCATCCTTCCAGGAGTTTTGAGCATGAGGTCTCTCCCTCTAGGAGTTCAAGTTCTGGTGAGGAAACAGATCATTTAAATGGTAATAATCAGATAACTAAATCATAAGCAAAGTACTGGAATCTGTGTAAGCACTGGTGGGAGGGGGCAGTTAACCCAGAGCAGGGAAAGCAGTGCCAGCCTCTTATAAATGGAAATATCTGGACTGAGGTCTCAGACAGGAGTTAGCCAGGTAAAGTGAGGGGTGGAAGTGTGGTGTAGACAAAAGAAACTATATGTATGAAAGCCTTGAGGTGAGAACTCAGGGCAAATTTGGGGGATGGCAAGGGGTTCCGAAAAACTGAACCCTGAATTTGGAGATCGAATGGGGAACAATGGGAGGGGAAGCTGGACAAGGAGGCCAAGGCCAAATTCTGACAAGCCTTGTGTTGTAACAGTAATGCATAGTAAGGTTGAGCAATTTAGATCTTCTCCTGAGGTCAAAGGGGAGACATTGAAGAGGAGTGACATGGGAAAATATGAATTTTAAAGTTTATTGATTTATTTTGAGAAAGACAGAGAGACTGAGTGGGGGAGGAGCAGAGAGAGAGAGAGAGAGAAAGACAGAGACAGAGAGAGAGAGAGACAGAGAGAGGATCCCAAGCAGACTCTGTGCTGTCAGCAGTGAAGCCCAATGCAGGGCTCAAACTCATGAACCATGAGATCATGACCTGAGCTGAAACCAAGAGCTGGATGCTTACCTGACTGAGAAACCCGGGTGCCCCAAGATATGCATTTTCAAGTGATCACTTCACTCTGGTTGCTGGATGAGGGAAGGTCTGGATAACCAATAGGGAGCTACAGCCAGACAAGATGCAAAATGAAGAATGGGCAATAAGAATGGAAAACAGGGGAGGGGGGAGAAAAATTGTAAAGGTATACTTGAGAGTTCTTGATTATCAATTGATGTGGGAGGTTAGGGAGAAGTAAAGAATCAAGGGTGATAGCAGGTTCTGACTCAGGTGACTGAGTGATGGCTGTCACTGAATGAAGAACACTCAAGAGAAGGCACCAGTGTGGAGCAGGGAACATAAGAAAAACTGTCTTGCTTATTACTTATTGTTACTTATTTGTTACTATATGCCAGCATTAAGATCAATGCTTTTCATGTTATTACATCATTTAATCCTCACTACAATGTTATGTTAGGTAATATTATTATGCCTAATTTACAAATAAGATACTGAGGCACAGAGACATTAAGCACTTTTTCCCACTATGTCATAACTCCTGAGTGGCTGAGCCAAGATTCAGACATAAGATTGGGTAGAAATTAACAATATTGCTAAGCGTGGAATGCTAATTAGACACAAGAATGGTGCTATTGAAGAGGTAGCCAGAATCTAGATTTCAGGACAAAAAGTCCACCTGGTGTCTTGGAGGTCAAGTGAAGAGAGGATTTCAAGAAAGGAGTGATTGACAATGCAGATGTTGCTGACAGAGGAACCCAAAGACTGAGACTAGATTATTGGATTCAGCAACATGTAGGTGATTGAGGTCGACACGAGTGGAGTCAGTAAAGTGGTGAGGACAGCAGCTATTTGGAGTGGGCTCAGAAAAGTGGGAGGTGAGGTGTGGAGACTGTGAGTGTATACTCTCTCAAAGACCTTTGCTTTACAACAGGGAGCAGAGGACTAGGGCAGTAGAGAGGAATACGGGGTCAGGGAAGGTTTTGCTGTTAAGACTGCAGCAGGGTTGTATACCCATGGGAATGAGTCAGTAGAGGAGGGCATTTTCATATTACAAAAAGGAAAGGAAGGAAACCCCTAGGAGAAAATTCTGCCTGTAGGCAGAACGGTTGGCTTCCAACAGAAGCAGGAGGAGTGAGGTCATTTTCACAGAGAGAAAGGCAGAGCACTTGGACACGTAAGGATAATGGGCATTCTGGTAGAAGAGCAAAGCAGTTCTCTTATCCTTCTCTTTTCTTGGTGAAAACAACTGCATGATTACAAACTGGGAGTAAGGAGATGCTGGAAGCTTGAGAAAAGAGGGAACATGGCAAATACTGTCTAAATCTGGGGACCCACTCGGGATCTTCAGTGATAAATTTGAAGTGAGACCTGATGTGTCTCTCCAGCCATGTTTGTCTGTTTAGTTGCATGTGTAGAATGGATGGAAAGCTGGCTTCGACCAACAGGATTTGGGTTTCCTCCAGGGAAGTACAATGAAAGGAAAGAAAAGCAAGGGTGTGTTCAAGAGTAAATAGTAATAAAACATATGTTTGAAAATAAGCAGAGTAGGGCTGATGAGTAGGGAAAATGTGGCAGGGCGCAATGTTAGAATCCCAGGGAGTCCAAGAATTGGTGGACTGAAGGCAGCACAGGAAACTGATTGGAAAGCTGGCAGTGGTCAGTTTGCTATGCTCTGAGTTACGACTTTGAGTGCGCAGTGATTACTAATGAGAAAGTCTTTGGTGTGCCCGTGGGAGGGGTGACTGAGGTGGAATGGATGAAAATAGCACTGGAGGTGAGGCAGTTAAGCAACTAAGAGGTCGAAAAGTTGGGTGCCTCCTTCCATGAATGTCCAAGCCACCAAAAATGATGGTAGTAATGGTGGAGGAGATAAATACAGTGAGCCAGGGACAAAAATCTTCGATGACTGAAACCTGAAAACAACTAAGAGGATAGTATATAATTGCAACAAACAAGATAGATGGCATATAATCTGAGGATATGCAAGTCAAACAGGGTGGTGGCCTGTCCAGGAAGAAGGAAAAAATGATCATCAGGAAGTGGAATAAGGACAAAGAGGACATCAGGCTTGAGTCTTGGTTCTGAAGGGCAAAAGACGGCCTTCACTTGAGAAGGCTGCTTAGGAATCCGTGTCTTTGGAGGAAAATCGGGTGTCAACAAGAGCAAGAAGGTGGAGGGATCATTCAGAGAAGAGGTCTCTGCTTTTGAGGGAGCACAAGGGAGATCTAAAGGGGGGAAGTCAGTAGGGAGCCTCGGCCACACAGAGCTCACAGAGATGAAGAAAGAGATCCAGTGACTGAGGTCCACAGTGATGGAGGGTCTGATGAGGTAAATCCTGATCACCCCTTAGGACTGCTGTGTCACAATTTCTCTTTGGGTTGTCCCTCAGGTGACCACAGGGCAGCTGAGACATTGATGTCCAGTGGGTGGTGGGAGCTTCAGGTCTGAGACAGAAAAGAGAGACCACTCTGGGGACACAGACTTGGGAGCTGGAAGCTTGTAGATGGAATGTGTGAGACCACCCAAGGACGGGGACACTGTGGGATGAGCAGAAGACCTAGCACAGATTTCCCAGCAACATCAACATTAAGAGGCAGCAGAAATTAGAAAAGTCACTCAGGAGACAGGAAAAGATGGAGAAAGCCAACAGTCTTGGGGCCATGGAGGCTGAGGGAAGATGCCCTTGGCAAATGCTGCAGAGAGGTCCTCCAACGTAAGGAACACTTTCCATTGGATTTAGCAATATTCACTGGTGCCCACAGGGAGAGCCACCGTAGTGGCCCCATGGAAGAAGAAGCTGGGCTGCCATGTGGTGAAGTGTGAGTGGGAAGAGGTGGAGAAACTCTTCCCCCCACAGTGCAACGTCCTAGCTGCAGCACCTTGACCAAACTTCTTGACCTCTTTGAACCTCCATTTTTTTAAAACCTAGAAATAAGGGTATTAACACCAATCTTACGGGGTTGTTGTGATTAAGTGAAATTAGGTAAAACAAGATGTTTGACAAATAGTAGGTGTGGAATAAAGGGTAGCTATGGTAAACAGAACACATATTATTGCTGCTGCTTGGCCATAAAGGATTTGAAATATAAGACTGGAGCAAGCATGGGATGTGGGGTTAATGGATTTTTTTTTTTTTTTTTTTTTTTTTTTTTTTTTTAACATGGAATAGATTCACTGGAGCATGTTCAGAGATGGAAAATATAGCTGTAGAAAGTGAAGAAAACTGTCCCCTGTTGAAATGAACCTGCGACCTTGGCTGTATCAGCTCTGGTTATAAGGAAACAGAGCTGACTTGAAAACCCTCAAATGTATTTGGAAAAGCCACTAGGGTTCCCAGAAAGCATAGCTGTTCAGAAACCTCAGTAAATGCCATCCGCAGTTTCAATAGGCCTTATCACTCCAGCTATAATATGCTTTCTGGAATGAAATGTTGTTGATTATACAGCCAGGCTATGATTTTCTGATTTGTGCAACAATATCTCTCTGGAAGGAAGATAGATTGTCATGCATTGAATTCCTAATCTAATGCCTAATTTTGTCCAAGGTACTGTAAATCTTGATGTGTTACCTGAAGGGAAACCTTCGATTTCCAAAAAATGAGTATTATAGAGTTTTCTATGACCCAAAGAGACTTGTGCTGCAGGCAGCAACCGCATGGCATGGATTTTTGCCAGCCGCATTAAGATGCTGAATATAGAAAACAGCAGATTCTGATCCTGACCAACTGTCACCCTGTGTCCGGCGGCCCCTCACCTTCAGCAAACTCAATTTCTGAAACTCTGAATTAGCACCAGAAATAAATGAGAAGACAATGCTGCCCTTTAGCAAATAAAGTCCAGAAAGGTTAAGTGTGCGTGTACATGTCAC
This sequence comes from Herpailurus yagouaroundi, assembly GCF_014898765.1. Taxonomy (NCBI): domain Eukaryota; kingdom Metazoa; phylum Chordata; class Mammalia; order Carnivora; family Felidae; genus Herpailurus; species Herpailurus yagouaroundi. The sequence goes on along the minus strand of NW_024412400.1, from coordinate 35,550,556 downwards.
TGGGCAATTTTGGTCTACCTAAGGGGTCTTCAGGAGAACCACCCAAACTTCAGTCACCTCTCCAGGCCTGGTAGGAGAGAGACAGTGGGGTCAGAAGACCACAAAGGCAGGTTTTAAAATGAGTTGCCAGGAAACAAACTTACCCATAATTTTCTAACTTAATTCAGTTGGCTTCTTCCAGGAAGTCCTCCCTGGTATCTTTAGGTGTAGTGTCTCATCTCTGTGTTCCCACAGTTTCAAGTGCTTAAACTCTTAAAGTTCTTTTTTATTGAAGACTCCAGAATGCCTGTACAGGAATGGGTTAATGGGCTTCAATCTGGTGTGTAAAGGCCCCTGGAAGCTGTAGTTTTCTATCCTTTTACGAAGGATTGTGGAAATATCAATTGTCCACATCAACAATCGTTGGGAAGGGGCCCCTGGAAGATTAAGGAAAACCTTAGCAAATCGACACAGTGTCTGCATATGGTAAGGACTCCAGAAGAGTTCATGGGAATTATTTCATTGATGGAATGTGATATTCGTAGTCTGGATCACTGCTTGCCCTTCAGTGCTTTGAGCTCACTGCCCTGGGTGTGTATTCTCCTCCCTACTGTGGTCCTCTGCCTGCTGCTTTGAGAAGTTCTGGAGGAAGAGGGAGCTGGTTGAATTGTTAGCAATCAAAAAACGCCTCATGAAGAGATGGGAGATAAAGATGAGGGGTCATTGTAAGTAGTAAAACAAGACTGAGCAAGATGGCAAGAGGAGGGCTACGGTGAGAGCCATGGTACCTGGAGGATGAGGCAAGAGAGAGAATGGAAAGGAACCCAAGACCATATGCTGGGGGTGGGGGGTGTCTTGAATTCAGCTCCAGGACTTTGAGTGTAGTGTAGTAGTCACTAGAAGCCACTGAAGTTTCTGGAGCATGGGATTCTGACAAAATTGTTACTTATAAGGCATGGTTTCCCAAGTTTGCATTAAAATAATTTTCTTAAGTATCCATTGTGTCAATACTAAGCATGTTTTAATAATTTTTTTTCATGTCTATTTATTTTGAGAGACAGAGAATGCACACACATGTGTGTGAGTCGGGGAGGGATAGAGAGAGAGAGAAAGAATCCCAAGCAGGTTCTGCACTGTCATCACAGAGCCTGATGCAGGGCTCAACCTCACAAACTGTGAGATCATAATCTGAGCTGAAAGTAAGAGTCAGACGCTTAACTGGCTGAGCCAGGCACCCCAATACTAAACATTTTTAATACTAACCACTGTTTCTTGAAAAATGTTATTTATGTATGTGCTTCTCTGTAAGAGACAAAATAAGGTTGCCTGTATATATTTTCTACTATGAAAAGTCCATTTATTTGGCAAATTTGTAACTGAATCCCTACTACCTGTATCACACTGGACTAGGCCCCCTGAGGATACAAGGATGTATGGAATCAGGTTCCTGCCCTCTGGGACCTTAACACGCAGAGGAAAGATGAGGTTACTATAAAACACTATGTGAAAATCCAAGTGAGTCAGAGGTGTGTGGTCATCAGTAGCAGAAGCCTGTTCAAATTAGTTTAGAAGTGGTTACAGATGTAAGCCATGACAGTGTTTGTGGTCAGGATTCAGATGTGACGGGGGCCAAGGAAAAGGCCGAGCAGCTGGGCATCCCCGAGGGCTGGTTCAAGAGACCAGAAGCAGCTCCCCCTTGCCTTTCCTTCCACCTCATTTTTCCCTCTGGGTGAACACTCCCTGCAGCACAGGCCACATGTGGCTGTCCCACATGCTTAGCTCCAGCCACACCCAAAACACTGTCTGAAATCAATGACTTTCAGGCCCTAAGTAGGAGTCCCATCTTGGGTCAGCTGTCCAGCCTGGTCCAATCAGCGGTGGGGCAGATATGTAGAGATGGGTCACATGGTATAACCAGCTCCCGACCCCACCCCTGTGGCAATGGGGCATCACTCTGTCCAAATAGGAGGAAATTGTGACGTAGACAGACACATACATACGTAGGAGACAAAACATACTCCCTTGCCAGTGTGATTGCAAGAGTTAGAAGGTAAGTGGTTTGGGAGTTCAGAGGAGGTAAGATCCCTAACAGCTGAGGAATGTGTGGAACCTTCCAGCCATCAAGGATCAAGGACTTCCAGACACATGGGAGGGCATTGTAAGTAGTAAACACAGACACACACACACACACACGTACTTGCATGCACACATACAAAGTAAAAAGACCAGTAAAGGTAAATATAGATAAGGGCTGCAATGGAAGCCATTGAAATTTCAGCTATAAAAGAAAGGTCTACTTCAGATGGCCTTGCACTAAGTTGTCCCTCCATTCTCCCTGAGGAGGTGACACTTAAAGGAGAACTAAATGATAAAAAGTTAGCCATAGGAAGTACCATTCCAGGCAGAGTTCAGCATGTGCAAAGGCCCTGAGGTTAATGTGAATTTATGTGTTGAGGTGGAGCCCAGTGACTGAGGGAGGGCCACCTGAGGTAAGAACAGAGAGGGGCAGGAGCAGGTCATGTTGGCCTAGCAAGCCACGGTAGGAGCTGGGTTTTGTGCAAAGTGAGATGGGAAGCTATTAAAGGGTTGTAAGCAGGGGCATATTATCAGAAAATTTAAATGTTAAGAGGCAACTCCTGGCAGCTGTGTGAAGAATGGGAGGCAAAAATGAAAGGAGGAAGCCCAGTTTAGAGGCTCCTATGGTAATCGAGGTAAGAGGCGATGATGGCTAGATCCTCACCTCCAGGAGATGGACAAATGAGGGTGGATCAGACACAACTAATGGGACAAAGTGCTGGTTGGCAGCAGGGGGCTGAGGGAAAGGGGAGAATCAAAGGTGGCTCCTAGGTGTCTGGTTCTGGAGGGAACAATCAAGAGTTCTGATCTGGAAGGGTTAGATTTTTCATGTCTTTGAACCTTCTAGTACAGTCATGTTTGTGCAAAACTGCAGTGTGGAGGGGACCTGTGGGCTGAACTATGCATTGAATGTTAAGGAGAAGCCCCTCAGGTGAGCTTAAGTGGGGTTTGTTATGAGGACTCAGAGGAATGTCACCAAACCTGAGGGCACAGGTAAGCCTGGCAAGCCTTGTGCACTCCGGGAGCCAAAGCAGCCTTCCCATCTTTGTACAAGCGACGAACTCCAACAGCCCCCACTGAGTCTGAGACTCCAATGTGTCCGTCTCTCTTTCTCCACGTCTGCTGTATCTGTCTCTGCATTTTTCTCCATGTCTATTAGTATTTGGGTTTTTGTGTCTCTTTCTCATTCTGAACGTGTGGCTACGTGTGGGGGCGTGTGCCTCTCCCTGTGTCTCGCACTCCATGATCATTTCTCTGCTTTTTCTCTCTTCATGCATTAGGAGTGTCTGTGCTTTTATCTGTCTCTGTCCATCTGTCTGTCTGTCTCTTTCTCTGGCTGCACTGTCTCTTGCACTGTTTCCTTTAACATGCTTGTTTCTTTCTCTCCCTGCAAATGATGAAATGCGGCTGCTCCTATCCGACTTTGACCACACCTTCCAACTCACCTGCCTAGCAGAGACCGACCACCAATTCAAAATTCCAATTTCAAATTCCTGGGGGAGAGGATCTGATTGGCCCAGCTTGGGTCAGGCACTAATTTCTAGTTCAATTCAGCTGTGGCCAGGAAGGCATGAAGCAGGGGCAGGGAAATGTCAGGTGCCATAAAAATGATTGTACGCTACTCATCAACAGAGCACTAAGGTCCTGGCCAGTGGCAAAGAAAAGAAGATAAGAGACTTTGAAAAACAGATGCTCACTAGTAGGAAATATTATAAACATCTAACTAGAAACACCAGCAGAATCAAACAGTATAAGAGAGCTTGCCAAAATTGCTCGATTTAAGGGCAACCTCGGAAAATCACTATTGTTTCTTTACACCAGTAATAACCAATTAGCAGAAAGAACTTTTAAAAAGATATAATTCACAGGAGAAACAAAACCTGAAAAATATGTAAGAATAAATAAAACCTAGAGGGAGTAAACTTTTAAATTCTAATAAATACAAATACATGCATATATGACTTGAGTAAATGAATAAATTCCAAGGTCATGAATGGGACAACTTAATATTACAAGAATATCAATTTTTCCCCTCAGCCTATAAATTCAAGACAATTACAATCAATTTTCCAGGTAGGGTTTAAAAAAAAAAGACTTTATACTTTCCATGGAAATAAAAAACTTGAAAGAATTTACTCTGAGGAGCTCTGGGCGTTCACAAGCAGTGTGTGCCATGTGCTGAGGACAGGGCGGAAAAGCTAAAACCTGTTGAAGTACCCTGGGCCTCAGCAGGTGCACCACGGCAGCCCTCTGAAAACTGGAGCAGGGCAGGAGGACAGAAAAAGGTCTCCTCTGACACAAAGACAGGGAGAGGATGGAGACCAACGCTAACTCCCCATAGCAGAGAGTTCCCTTGGCACACAAAGCTGGCAATTGAGCTGTAAAGTACAGGGATATTCAGGGCCCTGGGTCCCCAGGTCCCCATTCCTCCTAAAGGGGAAGTCCTGATCCAACCCTTTGAAACCAGTGGTAACTGAATCAAATTACAGGTACAAGGAAACCCTGGAATCAGTTCTGTTAGAGGTGAGATTTATTCAGCCTTTCCCACCCACTAGTGGCCTGGCAGAAGGTCCATGCCTGCCCTGGGAGATAGACAGATTTACCCCAGACTCTCTTGCTCTTTTTCATACCACATCTGCAATAAAATTATTTTTTAAAGAATCTATATGTAAAAGAATATGGACTAACTCCATTTATGTGAGGTTCTAAAACAATCATGGCAGGGGATGGAATTGGCACAGGGCATAAGAAAAATTTCTGGTGTGGTAAACTATTCTATATCTTAAGGGTGCCTTACCTTAATTCTGGACTTTTATTCTTTGTGTATATTTTTGAGATATAATTTTACACATAACAAACATGGAAAGATCATAAGTATTCAGCTAAATAAATTTTGAAAATTACATGTAACTTTTGATTTATGCCTCAATAATTTCTATGGAAGGATAAAAAAAAAAACTATAGTTAATTAGGACAACCTTAAAAAAAGAAGAGAAACTTGCTTTCTCTGATAATATAGTATACTATGAAGCCCTGGTAATAAAAACAGTCTGGTATTGTTCTACAAGCAGATAACGGCCAATAGAACAGAATAGAGAGCCAAGGAAGTCCTATTATCACACCTCTTACATGGTAAAATAACACCATAAATCAAAGAAAATACTGGTTAGTAACAGTGTTGAGAAATTGGGACACAAGAAAAGCAAAGTTGGATTCCTACCTAATATCACTTTATTCCAAATAGTTAAAAGATCTAAATGTGTAAGACTAACATCTAAAATGAATAAGATATAGACTATTGTTTTGACATAGAAGGAAGAAAGCAGTTCCTAAACAATACCTCAAAAGCACAAACCACATGGCAAAAGTCAGATGGATTTGATCAGATCAAAATTATGTATTTTCCAACTCAGTGAAAGAGATTGTGGCGTTAATAGATGGCAGAATGAAAGGACATACTTGTGGCATTTAATATCAACAGAGAATTCATTATTTAGAATATGCAAGAAACTCCTGTAAATTTAAGGGAATATAGACAGCAACCCCAAATTAAAAATGTTCAAAGGATATGATTTAGCAATTTACAGAAAGAAAAATTCAAAAGGCTAATAAGCATGTAAAGAGATGTTCAAACTCATTAGTAATCAGGGAAATTCTAATTAACAAAGTGTCATCTCTTTATACTTATTAGACTGGCAAAATTGGAAAACTGGATAATGCCAAGTGCTGGAGGGGTTTGGGGTATGCAAATTTCCATGGATAGCTGCTGGGAGTGGCGTAGCCATTCTGGAAAGGTTCGGTGAGTACTTAGTCGAATTAGATATGCAAATACCTATGACCCAGCCACCCTGTTCCTTGGGTCTATATCCCAAGAAATTCTCACAGAGTCCAAGAGACCCAAGTATGAGGCTGCTGAGTTATTCTAGGGTGCAAGGGGGTGGAAGCGTGGCTAGGTAAGTTGTGGTGGACGTGCACATCATGGCATAGGTACCAGTCAGCAGTGAGGAACAATGAACCAAATAGGTACATGGCAGCAATGATGGATCCGGAAAACACAGAGTTCGGCAAAACAAGAGAGAACGTGAAATATATGATACGACACTATGTAGGTTCATTTAAAACACATGTACACAGAACACCTCTAGGCCTTTGCAAATGGACACACATTGAACACTCGGATGATTGGCTGGGGTAAAAGTAAAGGAGAGTGGGAGAAAGGAATGGAGAAGAAGTAAATAAAACAAGGGGTGGGGAGGACCTTGCACGCACCATGACGGTTATGGGCCACGCACGCTGATGACCAGTATGAACTCAACCCTCTGCACCCGAGGCTTAACACTGTTATAAGGGTTCCTTCTCAGGGGGAGAAGGACAATATCCAGGAGGGGGATAGGGGGCTGTCAAGTCACTAGGTCCCTGAGGGCCTGCAGTGCACCAAGTGACTGTAAACAAGGAAGCGACTTCATCCTTGATTTTCTTAGAAGAAATTTAAGTTCAGAGAAGCTAAAGAACTTGCCCAAGGTCACAGTTTGTAAGAAGCAGTGCCAGAATTCAGACTCAGTATCAAAGTGAGTCATCATTCGCCCGCTGTTGCCCTGACCCAAGCACACATGGCTCATCTGCACTGCGGCCACCACCTTCTCGCTGGCCTCCCCATCCCCCTCCACATACACACATGCAGAACAGCCAGAGCCGCTCTGTGGAAATGTGAGTCAGATCACGTCACTTCCCAGCTCAAAACCCTTCAAAGCGGTCTCTGTCCCACATCATTCGGGACAAAATCCAAAATTCTTTCGTGCCCCCAGATGGCCCAGCCCCCGTCCGAGCTCTCCGGTCTGCTCTTCCAGGTCAGCCACATCGACCTCCTTGTTGTTTCCTCAACACTCCCAGGACATTCTAACCGCAGGACCTGGCACTAGCTTCCTCACATTTCCACTAGGCCTATGCATCACTTCACTCAGGTCTCCGCTCATGTGACCTGCCAAAGAAAGCCTTCCTGACCATCTTATCTGTAATGCACCATTTTCTACTTATCATTTTTGATGCTTCCCTCTGCTTCGTTTCTACCACTTATCCTTACCTGGCAGCAGATTACCTCTCTTTTCGCTCGTTGGTTTATTTTTGTCTTCCACATTAGAATGAGGGCAAGTTACTGCTCTGAATCATGTGCTGTGTACAATCCCTGGCCCATGGCAAACCCTCATGCAATGTATGTGGGTGACTGGAGGTCTGAGCCCAGAACCCATTCTGTCCACGGTGGCACCATTCATGGCTCCCAAACTCAACTTGGGGAACAGATTGTGGTGCAAATGGAAGCAACAGCAAAGGTCAAAAGTGGCCCTTTACTAGGAAGCAGGTGTGCAGGTCAGAGAGAAGGAATCCCAGAACCTAATGCAGCTGAACAAAGTGGGGACCGGGAAGAGGAAACAGCAGGCATGGAGATTTTAGGGTGCCAGTTTCTCCAATCTTTCTGTTTCTGCTTCCGGAAAAGATGACAACCAAGCTGACCAACCAGTTCCTCCACCCCCAGAGCAGCCAAAGGCTGACCCTGTTCTTATGAGCCTCGTGGGGGAGAAATTTCACAACTGCCCTACAAAATCCCCTTCCCAAGTCTGATGATCATAACAATATGAAATCAATTCTTATTAGTAGCATAAATGTCTCTCACTGCAATGTTATCCCATTTCCTCCAAGAAATGTACTATGTAATTGAGAAATAAATAAGGGGGTAAAGTGCCATAGAAATCTAACATCATGTACACAACTCAAATAAGAGATGTTCCCCCTGGATTGTAATTATGTCTCTTGTTAATCCCAGCTAGCTCTCAGACTCTAGCTCGTAGGGCTGAACTTTGCAATCAGCTTCCCTAAAAATACCACTTACTATAGGTCTCTCCTAAGAGACACCATCGACACAACCATTAAGAGGAGAGACTCCTTGGTGGGAAGAGACAAAAATCTTTTCTCAATTTATTGCCCTTCTATTCATTTTTATTGCCACTATTCATTTTTACCCCCCTCTAAATGATGTTCTTAGGATCCCTGGAAGAATGCTGGCCTGGCCATAAAACCCAATTTGGCAAAAGGAGACCGGGCTACTCTCCCTCCAGTACCATGTGAAATGCCATCTTCATGGATTCATCCCTTGGAGTTAAGTGTTTCCCTCCTTCAGGTTCTGCATCCAAAATGTCAATAGCTGAAGATGAGCCGCAAGGCCTTAATGTATCAGCATAATGGGCATTTATTGCTTTTGCTACATGTGTTCAGCCATCCTTCTTCTGGTGTCCCCCGCCCCCGCATACACACATCCCAATTCGCTTGCAACAGCCACCTTCAGTAACAGTTTTTAACACGCTGCATAACAAACAATCACAAAACCTTAATACTCACAGAAATAAGCATTCATTGCTCACATACCTGGGATCAGGTATGTGTTTCTCTTTCTGGGCTTCTTTACACTTCTGGGGGCCACCTGGCTGTTTGCTCCTCCAGGCTGGCCTCTGCTAGACAACTGGAATGATCTGACTCTCTTCCATGTGTCTGTCACACTCCTGGATATGTGCTCATAATGATGGCAGAGGTGCAAGAGAGCAACAAATACACCTACGCTCAGAAATGACACAATCTCAGCAGCTGTGGAATAAATGCAAACTTAAACAAATGCAGGTCACTGGAAAGATAAATGTTGAGGTACAGGGTTGGTGAAATGATGTTGGATGTTCTCACATTTGGTGGAGAGAGAACCAACTGGTAAATCTCCTCATATGGTGATTTGACAAATGTGCAGTCCCTTTGGCCTGGACATAATACTTCTGGGGATTTACCCTTAGCAAACCGAGAAGTGTTCAGAGATAGGTGACTAAGTACACCTAACACAACAGTTAAAAATGGAGACAAGTTAAATGTCCAGCATCAGGAGATGAGTGAAACAAAGTATAATATTTCCATGCAATGGAATATCGTATTATATATATATATATATATACATGGTATTATACATATATGCAAGAAATATTTACTCTACAGTTAGGTGAATATAACATGTCGTGTGAGACTACTTTTCTTGAGAAACCACACATAATTTATAGAGATATATATTCATTGAAAAGAAAAAGTTTAAATGAAAATACCAAAATGTTAATTGCAATTATCTATCTCTGGGTGGAAAATTATAAGATATTTTATTCCTTTTGCTTGTCCATATTTTCATATTTTTCCACAGTGGACCTCTATTATCCATTTAATTTTAAACCTTATTAAAATGGGCCTGATTTTCCAATCTGATTACAGTCTAACACATCTTTTTTAGGAATGTTTCACGCACAGTGGACTCTAAACCCCCCATCCCCTTGGCCTGGTACTTTTTGCTAAGGCTGGCATCATAAGCATAACCCTCTCCAGTTTCATTACTGTGTGGGCTTATAACCTGTAACCAATTAATTCAGGGATGGGAACTTTGGAACACCAGTGGCCCCTGCCTCCCTAGCACCACCTAGAGTATGCAGCCTGATGACAATGCCTGCCCCAGGGCTGTGGTTTCTATTCCCAATGGCAGGAAACTAACTCAGCTTCTTTCTGCAAAAATCTAAGTGTACACAATTAAAGGTGCCTTCCTCTGGAGGATTCCGGGTCCCAGAGCTGCTGCTGGCTGCACCTTGGGAACAGGAGCCCTGTGCAGAAAGCACTAAGGAGCTCATTACTCAAAGGTGCCCTGTGGCAAACCATTCGCAAAGCGAGCAAGCTGTTTGTAGAGTGAGTAATCACTCTAGCGTTTGAGTTTCACTCACAAGGAATGTTAACAGCACATTGTAAACATCATTCATGTTAATACTATTTTTTTCAATCCTTCATTTGCAGAGTGAAACATTCCTTCATCTGTCCCTGATCCAAAACTTATATATACTTGAGAGAATGTATCGGGTTGTTAAATAATGTTTTTCAATTTGTTTTCCAATATCTGGATTGGCTGGGATTTGGCCTTAAAGACTTGGCTGACCTTCCTAGACGACCGGGTGACAGATTCTTCCAGAAATCCAACTAGAATGAGCACAGAGCAAAGATAAAATGTGATGCTCATATGACCTTCACTGAGGTGTCCCAGGGGCGACTGGAAATAGGCTTCACGGACCCCAAATCTCTCTCTTCCCTACCCACTCTCATTTATGTCTTAGTCCGTTCAGGCTGCGATGACAAAAAATACCATGGACAGGGCAGCTCAAATACCACACATTTATTTCTCACATTTCCCAAGACTGAGAAGTGGAGCAGATTGTGTCCTCAAGTGGGAGAGCTCTCTGGTCTCCTGTAAAGGCACTAATCCTACTCAGGAGAGCTTTACCCTCATGACCTAATCACCTCCCAAAGGCCCCGCCCCCAAAGATCGCCACACCAGGGACTAGGTTTCAACATACGAATTGGAGGGGGACACAAACCTTCAGTCTATGGCAGTGTGCCTCTGTGCACAGGACCCATGAGCCTGAGAGCCCCGGACTGATTTTTGTCTGCTTTATCCAGCAGTGTGTAATAGCTCCTTATTAACACTTCCTACTAAGACTGGGGATTGTCCATTTCTCCTTCTAATCCTGTTTTTAGGCCATGTTATTAGGAGTGTAAGGTCATAATTATATCTTGATGAATGACACCATTAATCATTCAGCATCTAATGCTTTTCACCTTAAAATCTATTTTGTCTCAAAGAGCAGCTTTCTTTGGGCTAGCATCTGCCTGACAGACTGTTTCCACTCTTTATTTTTTTATAAGTTTTTAATGTTTATTTATTTTGGGGAGAGAGAGAGAGAGAGAGAGAGAGAGAGAGAGAGAGAGAGAACATGAGTGGGGGAAGAACAGAGAGAGAGGGAGACACAGAATCCGAAGCAGGCTCCAGGCTCTGAGCTGTCAGCACAGAGCCCGATGCGGGACTCAAACTCATGAGCCATGAGATCATGACCTGAGCTGAAGTCGGATGCTTAACCTATGGAGCTACCCATGTGCCCCTCCATGCTTTATTTTTAACTTTTCTATATTAGTTTGTGTCTCTTATGAGCAGAAAACAAATGGATTTTATGACTTTGATTTTTAGTCAACATGATAGTCCCTGTATTTAACGGGTTAGTTGAAAAAGTTTACACCTAGATTAGTAATATATATTGTTTATTGCTTAACTTGTTTTTCCTGTCAATAATGTCTCTCTTCTGAGCTTCTCTTTATCCACTGATTTGATTACATTTGACTTCTCTTCACCCCCTCCCTGTTTTGTCCTTCGTTTGATGGTTGTAATATCTGTTTCTATTACTTAAGTGGTTGCTCAAAAAATTTTAATAGTACCTATCTTTCATTGGGTATATTTTCTAACAAAGTCCAATGTTTGGGTATGCCATACTTTCTTCCTTCTAAACCACATGGGATCATCTTCAGTGTTGATACTGGTGATCTACTCTATTGAGGAGGTGGGAGATAGGAAAGGAACAGGATGGAGGGCAAGCCTCTGACACTAGGAATATCAAGAACACTCGCTTACATTTGTTTTCCTTTTTCTTTTTTCTCTTTTTTTTAACGTTTATTTATTTTTGAGACAGAGGGAGACAGAGCATGAATGGGGGAGGGCCAGAGAGAGAGAGAGAGACACACAGAATCTGAAGCAGGCTCCAGGCTCTGAGCTGTCAGCACAGAGCCCGACGCGGGGCTTGAACTCACAGAGCAGGAGATCATGACCTGAGCTGAAGTCGGACGCTCAACCGACTGAGTCACCCAGGCGCCCCATATTTGTTTTCTTTACCACAATTAAAATCCCTTTACTGTATCTGTCAGGATTTTTCACAATATATGTGTAGTGTAAACCATTTTCAAGCAATACATAAAAGTGTAAGAGAAATGAAAGTCACCCAAAATACTTTCTACCCTGAGATAACAAGATTTAGGTGACCATCCATTCATGTATCTCTATATGCAGATATAAAGATATATGCATATATCTTTATATTTTCATACATAAAATTTTCATAAGTGGACTTATGCATTTGCTTTTTAAATCCAATGACTGCTTCTATTGAACTTGAGTTTTGCCTGCTTCTCCCCTACTCCAATGCACACATCTTATATAACCTATATATTAACAGCTTACCTTAACATCCTATCTTAGCTTTTTCCAGGTTCACTTAATTGTAGATAGGTGAGAGAGAGACAGAGAGAGAAGACAAATCTACATAATTTTAGTCGTTATTTTATAAAACTAGGATTATGTTATACTCCTCTGAAGTTTGCTTTTGCCACTTTATAATTTATTACGTAAATCCTCTGTAGTCAGCTGTAATATACCTAACGTATTCTTTGTACGTTTTTTATTAAGAAAATGTTCATACATACACAAAAGAAGTGAGAAAAGTGTAATGAACTCTCACGTATCCATCACCCAGCTTCAACAGTTATCAATATTTACATTTTGCCAATCTTGTTTCATTAATCCTTCCCGTGCTAGGCATCATAATAGCCCCCAAAAGGTGTTCAAATTGTATCCTCTAAGAATATGTTACTTTACATGGCAAAAAAAGATGTTGCAGATGTGATTATGTTAAATACACTGAGATGAGGAGATTATCTTGGATTATCTAGGGGGGCCCACCTCATCATGTGAATCCTTAAAATTGGAGAATCTTTCTTGACTGTAGTTAGAGAAGATGTAACCGTGGAAGAATGACCAGAGAAATGCAACCTTGATGGCACTGAAGATAAAAATGGCAGTGAACCAGGGCCTCTAGGAGCTGGAAACAAGAAGGAAATGGATTCTTCCCTAGAGCCTCCGGAAGGGAGCACAGTGCTGACAACACTGTGAGGTTAGCCCCTGGAGAACCAGGTCACCCTACTAACCTACAGGACTGCAAGGTAGCCCAAGGAGTTTTTGGGCTACTAACTTTATGTTAATTTATTACAACAACAGTGAAAAACTAATATACCCAATTAAAAAAATGAATATACCTCCCTTTCCTTTTATTCTTTCTTTCTTCTATTCTTTCTCCTTTCTTCCCTTCCTTCCTTTTCTTTCTTTCTCTTTTTCTTCTTTCTCTTTCTCTCTCTTTTTCTTTCTCCCTGTCTTTCTCCCTCTCCTTTCCTTCTTTCTCTCTTTCCTTACTTTCTGGTGGGTGCTGCAGTATTTTACACAAAATTTCAGATATCATTGTATTTTACCTATAAATATTTCACTTACCATAGATTTTTAACATGAGGATTTTTAAAAACAATCACAATACCTGTTATACTTTACAAAATGAATAATTGTTTAACATCATCTAATAGTCTGTGTTCAGATTCTCCTTGGTGTCTAAAAAAAAAAAAAAAGCCTCTCTTAATACTTGTTTTACTTAATCAGGTTCTTTTTTTAAATATAATTTGTTGCCGAATTGACTTACGTAAAACACCCAGTGCTCACCCCAACAAGTGCCCTCCTCAATGCCCATCAACCACTTTCCGCTCTCCCTCATCAACCTTCAGTCTGTTCTCTCTGTGTTTAAGAGTCTCTTATGGTTTGCCTCCCTCCCTCTCTGTTTGTAACTACTTTTTCCCCTTCCCCTCCGCCTCCCCCATGGTCTTCTGTTAAGTTTCTCATATGAGTGAAAACATATGATACCTGTCTTTCTCTTTTAATCAGGTTCTAAAGAAAGTCTTCAAGTTACATTTTATTGATACTTAAGTCACTTTTAATTCATAAGTTTTCTCTTATCTCCTTCTAAACAGGCTTTTTTTTTTTTTTTTTTTTTTTTGGTGGAAAAACCTAGTCATTTGCTCAGAATTTGCCACATTCTGAACTAAGGTGACCACAGCCTCAATGTAGCAATTAACATGTTGTTCTATCTTGAGTATTTCCTATAAAATGGAAGTTAGATCTAAAGGCTTGATGAGATTTATATTCAATTCTCTTGGCTTCCTGTTGCATTACACGTGATTGTTTTGCTTTGAGTGACAATGAAATGGATTGGTGGCTCATGTGTTGCCCACCTACCTATCCTTCATAAAGTTTCCCAAAAGCCTTTCACCCTGTGATATGGGGAGTCCACTGCCTAAATCTATCACTTCATTAACATTCTTTTAGCATCATTAAAACCCATTTGCATATATGTGATGCATTTTTACCTTTTGCAATTTTTAAAAATTACTCAAGCTTTCCCAACGTTAGCCAATGGGAGTCCCTATGATTGGCTCCTGCATTCTCTTGACATGCACCATTAATGCTTGATAGCTGCCACTTAGTATGAAATGCCATTTGAAGAACACAACCGAAGTGATCAGGGTTAGCTCACTCTTTTCAAGCCTGAACGATGGTTCATGCTATGAACATCAGAAATTGCAGGTGAGTCCACTCAACTGTATTCTAATCCTCTCAGTGTGTCTTACATGACACATGCCAACAACTACATCTTCTCCCTGTTAACTATACTAAATTCCTCATTTGACTGAGTTTCTACCAAACAGGCTCGTGAGAGAGATTTGGAAGCAAAAAGCATGGAAAAACTTTGCTCTGGCCTCTTCTCTTAGCACAGTCCTGGAGGCTGAGACATGGGAGCTGTCCTAGAAATCCCAGTGACTGGTGCCTAGCTTCACGGATTGCAAGGGTCAGGACACAGGGCAGTTATTTTGCTGTGTTATACAACTGCTGCAGTGTATATTGAATCTAGCAACTGGAGCTGGAGCTTCCTGAATGTCTAGCTTTATTAGCTTTTAGTAGGTTATGATACTTTAAAAAAAATTCTTAGTAGCTTAAGACAAAGGGTGATTTCTCCCTGATATCGTGCACTGGCTGTGGGTTTGATTTGACTCTACCCCTGTGTCTTCATTATTCTAGGGTCCAGGCTGACCAAGGAGCACCTATCTAGGACATGCCATTGTGACAGATTAAAAAGAGAGATGGTGGAACCATACGAAGGCACGTAGAGCTTTTATTTGGAACTGGCACACATCCCTCCCACTGACATTTCATTGGTCAAAGCAAGTCATGTGGCCAAGCTTAATGCTAATGGAGTGGAGAAGTAGAATCCTCTAACAAAGAAGAGAAGCAAATAATTGAGAATAATGCAATCCACCACTGTTGCTATGTTCGTGCACAGAGAGCAACAATTGTGGGCAAGTTATAGGCTGATGTCCTAAGAGTCACTCCTAGAGACTCAACCTAGACCCCACTCCTCCAGCCCTCCCAAGGGCTGGGCACCTGCCCGTCCTCCATATCAACTCCCTTTCTCCTCCAATCGATTGGAACTGAACTCTGCAGCCACAGAATGTAGCATTACAGTTTATTCATTCCACATTGGTAGGCGATCATTTTGTTTCTAGGTTTCGTTTTTTAATTTTGCTGCTAAATATAATGCTGCAACAAAACCCTTTAAAATATAGACTTAGATGCTGTATCTTTTTTTATACCTATGAATTTTGAGTTCTAGGTATAGGATTACAGAGCCAGAGAATATAGATGTTTTTCATTATAATCATGATTTCCATATTTATTTTTTAAAAAGCTAAAACAATTATTCTTTCTCCTTGCATGTTTACCAGTAATATTTAACTTTTTTTTTTTGCCATCTGGTAGGGGACAAATGTTATTTCTTTGATCCTCTAATTTGTAAGTCTCTGTCCACTGGTGAAGCTAGACATCTTTTTATTACAGACTTGAGGTATAATGTACATACTATAAAATTGATCCATTGCAACTGTACAGTTCAATGATTTTTTAGTAAATTTATATTGTTGTGCAACCATCACCATAATCCAATTCTAGAACCTTTTCCTCACCCCAGAAAGTTTCACCATGCTTGTTTGTAATCAATTCCTGCCCCACCTCCAGGCAACCACTAATCTGCTTTGTGCTTCAGGTTTTCCTTTTAGGACATTTTATATAAATGGAATCATGTAATACGCAGTCTTTTGTGTCTGGCTGCTTTCACTTAGACTGTCATCAGTGTTCATCCCTATCCATGTTGCAGGGTCTACCAGTAGTTTGATCCTTTTCATTGCCAAATACTATTCCATTTATGGATATACCACATTTTGTTTATCCATTCACCGGTTGATGTACATTTAGATGGTTTCTACCTTCAGCTGTTGTAAATAATGCTACTATGAAAATTTGTTTACAAGTCTTTGTGTGGGCATGTGTTTTTATTTATTTTGGGTAGATATCTAGGAGTGGAATTGCGAAGTCATAAGGTATTTATGTTCAACTTTTTAAGTGTCAAACTTTTCCAAAGTGGTTATACCAGTCTATTTTCCACCAGCAACGTACAGGGTTTGTTTCTCTGTATCATTGTCAGTACCGGACTTTGTCATTTTGACTAGAGCCATCCTAGTGGGGTTAATGATATCCCATTTTGGTTTGAAATTGCATTTCCTTAATAATTAATGATATCTAGCACCTTTTCATGTGCTTAGAAGCCATTCCCATATCTCCTTGGTGAAATGTCTACTCAGATCTTTTACCTGTTTTTAATTTTTTTTTCAACGTTTATTTATTTTTGGGACAGAGAGAGACAGAGCATGAACGGGGGAGGGGCAGAGAGAGAGGGAGACACAGAATCGGAAACAGGCTCCAGGCTCTGAGCCATCAGCCCAGAGCCCGACGCGGGGCTCGACCTCACGGACCGCGAGATCGTGACCTGGCTGAAGTCGGACGCTTAACCGACTGCGCCACCCAGGCGCCCCTACCTGTTTTTAAATTGAGTTGATATTTTATTATTGAGTTGTAAAACTTCTTTATATATTTTGAATAATTTGAATATGAAATTTTACATATATATAATTTACAAATATTTCCTCCCAGGCATGATTAAGCTCCTGATGTTCAGGCTATACCCCACCCTGGTTGAACCACCTGGACACCCAATCTTAAAATGAGGGAAATGAGGAACAAGAATAGTCCCAGGCAACAGTGCTACAGACTCCCACAGTGCTTACCTCAGGGATGTTCACATGAATAAGCACTTCTCAATATGTTGTTTGCCTCTGGTCAATTTCCAGACTTCTGAAATGGTTGTTTTGACAGTTTTTTCCCATTCCTTAGTTGTGTTTTGAAGAAAGGATTTACAGATCTCTTTGCTCCTCCATGCTGGAAATTGCTAGGCAATATTTTGACGTCACTTTTTATGTTTATGACCGGTTGGAGCTGGGCTTCTTCCTCAATAGCTCCAGAAACACCAGGTTGTGGTTTTTTGTCTAGGACTGGGATTGGGTGGTGTGCCTATCCCTGAATCACTCACAGTGGCCATGGAACACACAAGCCTGAGTTCAGGGATGGCTGGGCCTCGAGAAGTGAACTGTACCCCAATTCATGGTGCTAGGACATAATGCTAGGTAGCAAAAACAGTCAATATTCACCACAGCCTCCCTTTAGAGTTGTGATTCCGCATGTGAAGCCCTTACATCATGGGCCAGTGACCAACACCTACAATGTCCATCAGCTTCAGAGGGACCCCGCCTGAGTATGTGGCCCTGCTGAGTTCTTAATGACACTAGGCAAAGACTCCCAAGATTCAGGTACAGAAACCCGATTTGGAAGGGAAAAGATTTCAGCCCCTCGCCCCCCAGGTCTCTTCCAGCTGTAAGCCTAAGAACTTATCATTTGAGTTTTTTCTTTTGTTTTATATTTTACTTTTTCTTTTTTGTTTTGTTTTCTTTATTTATTTGAGAGAGGGAGAGGGAGACAGAGTGTGAGCAGGGGAAGGACAGGGAGAGAGAAAATCCCAAGCAGGCTCCACGCTGTCAACACAGAGCCCAATGAGAGGCTCAAACTCACGAGAGCATGACCTGAGCTGAAATCAGGAGTCCAAGGCTTAACCAACAGAGCCACCCAGGCACTCCTATATTTTACTTTTTCTTATGTTTCCTTTTAGTCTCTTGTCCCTTCTTCTCAGCAATGTTCTATTTTAACATTCCTTTACCTTCTCATCTGAAAGACTTCCCTGTTCTGTTTCTGTCATTCTCTGCCTCTGTCTTGCTCTCTTTCTATTATCAGCATCTATTTGTTGAACACCCACAACAGTCAGGCACTGTGCCCAGCTACACGTTGCAAAAACAAAGATGTATTAACTATAATCCCTTCTCTCAAGTTCACAGTATCTTTGCCAGAAAGAGCCTATCGTTCATGGTGAAGCTTATAGCACAAGTGTAACATGTAAGTGCAAAGTGAGTGATGCTGACAATGCAGGCTGTGCCTTCTCCCCAGGCTGGCCTTGTGCACAGACAGCTTAGCTGAAGGCTTCCATAACATTAAGAAGGCCTCCAAGCCCCGAGAATATCTTACTCTTCCCAGGGCTTGAAATTCCTCACTTCACCTCTTCCCACTGTGAAAAATTCCTATAACGTGACAACCACTAGGGTGCTCGATGCCAGGCATGTGACATAGGTAAGTTCCGAAAGGTTGCTTCCTTCTAAAGATGAATGGTATCAACCAAAAGGCAAGGCGGCAGCTTTGATGTGGTGGAGGATGGCTTCTCTAGTAGATATTCGTGTTAGAGAAGTGGGCCTGCATGGGGAATCCCTAAAGGGTATCCTGTGCCTGTGATGCAAGATAACATGGGTACAGAAGAAGGATGAAGACCCGGAGGGGGACAGAACCTCCAAATGCTCAAATGCTGATTCCATATACTTCATTTCTGGACCAGGGGCCACTCAGAATTCTGCCCATCCATTATTCCCTGTTTAATTTTCTTCTTTTGTTCTCTCACTTAACTGCCAGGTGATGGGCAATAGTTTATATGTGATTTAGAGCTCACTGACCTAGACAAGGCACTTGAACTTCTGTTGAAGTTTAAAAATTTTGCAATTCATGTGATCGAGCACTGCTAATGTCACAGGCTGGTGAATAAGTGTAAAGAAAAGCAAAATCTTCCATTCTATCATGGGCTCCTTGCCCACATAGTGAGTTATCACAAGGGCAAGCCAAGCGCAGAAACACCCCATTGGGGAGGGGACAATGGAGAGACTTATTCATGCTATGGAAATTTTGAGAAACTGAAAAAAAAAAAAAAAAAAGACCCTAGACAAGGGGTGGGGGGAATCACACTGTGAGAGAGAAAAAACTTCACCTTTGAGTGTGAGATTCGTTTACCTTTGTTAAGACACCCATCCCATGAACACTATAAATATAGCATCCTGATTATTTAAGAGAAAAACTCTAATTTTCAAGTTTGTGCTATTTCTAGCGATTCCAATCTGCTATGCAGGAAGCGTGAGAGTGCTGATAATTAAGGAACACTATGTTAGGCGATGATAACACACCGCCTCTGGATCCCGGCTCACAGTACCTTGTAAATGTGACAAAATCAGATCTGATACTGCTAAAATGTCAGGAACACACGTTAGCAATCCTCTGATTCCAATACAATTCAGTGATGCTTAAGTTCGCACTGCAATCCTTGTGTCACTGTTCCTTGTCATAGATAATATGAATTGAAGATAATTATTACAAGGAAATATCAAAAAGCCACAAGCTGAAATAATTTACAAATCACTTCCCCCCCGCTCCACTTTTTGTCACTGACCTGCATAAATTGCACAACCGGCAGTCATGAAAATGAGGGCGTTTGACTGAACTCCTCATAACCTTCAGGACTGTAAAGCAACAGAAAATGAATTCATGATTTTCTCTCCCCATCCACCCGCGTACTGATGACCCCATAGCAGTCAGCCAAGCCCCAACCTGGTTGTATTTCCAGATTCCTCCTCTCCCCATGCCAATCACACTAAATCCTATCAAGTTTACCTACTTCTCCAACCAGCCCCAGGTTCTGTTTCAGATCTTCCACAACTCTCAAAGTCATCTCCGGTTTCTGGTCCAAGCCCTCCATCTGGCTGCCTGAACGAGGTATCTAAACCGCAAGTCTGGCAGTGCCCCTGCCCTGCTTAATAACCCTGCAGAAGCCCCTTTTACCCCTAGGTTCAAGGTCCAGTTCTTTGGCATGCCTATGTGATCTTTGGCGATCTGCCCCTGCCCATCTCTCTGGCTAGATCCCCCAATCCCTGCTATCTACACCTTGTACTTTATACCCTAACCAGAGGGACCAAACCATGTAGGTACATGTACCTACATACCCCATGCTGCTCTGGCGCATGCTTTCATGCCAGCCTCCCTCACTACCTTCACACAGAGAGCTATACTCATCCTTTAAGACTGTGCAGGAGGCATCTCAAGAAAGCCTTCCCTGAGTTCACAGAGACAAATAGATGTGCTTTCTTGGACTTCTCCCATTCTCCTCTCTGTCATATCGTCTTGCCTACCTTCCCTTCAGCCCTGATGGTTGGGAGGCCCTCAGGGCAGCGGCTGGATCTCATTCACCTTCCCTACGCCCAGCACGGAACAGCAGACCAGGGAAGTTGTAGGCATTCTGGAATTTGAATCAGAGTAGAAATTTAATTAAGTTATTGGTGAAAATTGTAGACTGTAGATTGTAGATTCAGTGGTTGGCAGGGGACCATTTTCTTCAATCCCTGAAATTCCTGTATTAAAGGAGCAGTGACTTGATGCAAGCATTTATTCAACTATGTCATAAAATTATAAAGTCATGGACCATATGTTTATTTATATACAATATACATTGTTCCATGTTCTAGAACTGATATAAAAGTGTCATTCTTTATATTTTTAGATATATCTTGCTTTTTCACTCAATGCATTTTTTAGATTTATCAATGTTGATACATTTTCATTGCTATGATGTATTCCATTATATGAATACATCATGACTTATATGTTCATGACTGCTTTGTTTTATTACCGGAATATGTGATCAATATGTAGGACTTTTTATTCCTAATAATATTCCTGCCATTAAATTCTGTTTTCTTATATTGAAAATGCCATATAGATTTCTTTCTTTTGATTTATACTGGTGGGTTTATCTGGCCCATTTCATTATTTGCAAATATTCCCTCTGACTTTGTGTTATGAATGTCTTTAATGAACAACAAAACTTGATTTTTATTATTTGTACTAAATCAATTATCTCTACTTTTGGTAGGTGATTTTAAACTTTTAAATGTTGATATATTTAGACTTATTTATTACCAGGTAATTTTTTATCTGCTTGCTTCTTTGCTTCTTTTAATTTCCTTTCTTGACTTTCTTGTCTTTTGTTAAATTACTCAGGCTTTGTTTATTCTTTCCTGTTTCCCCTTATGTGATATGTAAGTTATGGACTAATCTTCTTTACTCTATTTACATTTACCTTTAAATTCTTAAAATAAAAATATTTATTGAGATATAATTCTTACATAATTTACCCATTCAGGGTGTACAATTCAATGATTTATAATATATTCACAGAATTGTGCAGCCATCACCCCAATCGATTTTAGAACATTTCATCACCACAAAAACAAACCACATGCCCAGTAGCAGTCACTCACCATTCTCCCTGGACCCCTACCTCTCAGCCCTGGGCAACCCTAATCTACTGCCTATCACTATGGATTTGCCTAAACTCGACGTTTCTTATAAATGGAATCGCACGTTATGTGGTCTTTTGCAACTGGCTTGTTCTTTCGCTAAGCATAATGTTTTCAAGTTGCACTGATGTATAGCATGTACTAATACTTCATTCCTTTTTGTTGCTAAATAATATTCCATCGTGTGGATATATGACATTTTATTTATCCAGTGATCAGTTGATGAACACTGAGATTGTTTCCACTTTGGGGTCATTAAGAGTAATGCTTTTATAAACATCCAGTTACAAGTTATTGTGGGAACATATACTTTCTCTTGGGTATTCTTAGGAACAGAATTTAGATATTTAACTTGTTGAGGAACTGCTGGACTGTTTTCCAAATGACTGCACCATTTTACATTCCAGCTAACAGGGTGGGAGAGTGCCAATTTCTCCACATCCTCACATTTGCTATCTGGCTTTTTGCTTCTAGCCAGCCTAAGGGGTATGAAGTGCTATCTCATGGTGGTTTTGATTCATACCTCCCTGATGGCTCATGTTGTTAAGCATCTTTTTAGGTGCTTTTGGCCACTTATGTATCCTCTTTGAACACAAGTCTATTCATATCCTTTGCCCATTTAAATTTTTTTTAGAACTTTTTACTACTGAGTTATAGAAATTCTTCATATATTCTAGATAAAGTCACTTACCTGATCTATAATTGGCAAAAATTTTCCCCACTTGTTAAATTTTTCACCTTCTTAACACGTCCTTTGCAAAACAAAGTTTTTTTAAGATTAATTATTTTCAATTTATCTACTTTTTCTTTTGTTGCTTTGTGCTTTTGGTGCCATATAAGAAATTATTGCCTATTCCAAGGTCAGGAAGATTTACACCTATGTTTTCTCCTTCTGTTTTTTTTTTTTTTTTAAGATGCATACTTAATTGTGCCAACATTTCCTTTATTCTCTTTTTTCTTAAAAATTCTAACACATTTCAAAGCCTCTCCATGTCTCAACTGACTTTTTATTTTATTCCTTTTATGCTGTGTTTCAAGTGAGTTCAAGTCTACTACCTTCCAGTTTCTTCAACTTTCAATCTGAAGTTGATTCCATTAATAGTTTTAATGTTCTATTTGTTTGTATTAACAGGATTTCAAATGTTTTTTTTTCATATCCACTGGCCCTGTTTCATTTTGCCTATGTAATTTCATAAACTTCTATTTTATTAATAGATGCCATTTCTTTATCTCTTTGAGGATCCTAAATATACTTTTTTTAAACTAATTTTCACACTGTCATCTTTGTTTCATCTGTCGTGGATTTCACTCACAATTGTCAATATTTCTTAGCATTAGATTTTCTCTTGGATTTTGGAATTTTTATTTATAGGTTCAGCTTGAGTAGGAAGGTTTACTTTTTTAACCTCTGTCTCTGAACTCAACTCCTATCTGGAACAAGAACGCATACTGGCTGCTCACAGTTCCTGTCTGTAGTGATGTTTTGGATATTTCCAAACAGTCAAGAAGCACTCCCTGTGCCTGCATCCATGCACCTGTCTTCCAATGCAAAGGAGCTTCACATCAGCCACTGCTCCAAGCAGCAGGACTTTATGTATCAAATTTCCTTATTTCTTTTTAAAAAAATTAATGTTATTTATTTTTGAGATGGGGGGTGGGGACAGAGAATCTGAAGCAGGCTCCAGGCTCTGAGCTGTCAGCACAGAGCCTGACGTGGGGCTCGAACTCACTGACAGCAAGATCATGACCTGAATTGAAGTTGGAAGCTCAACTGACTGAGCTACCCAGATGCCCCTCAGATTTCTATTTCTAACTGAGAAGACCAAGGTTCAGAGACATTAAGAAGCTAACTCAAGATCACACAGCTGATAAATTGTGAGACTGGGGTTTGAACTTACTTCTGGGACTCCAAAACCCAGGCTCTTCCCAGAGCGCTGCACTGCTCTGAACAATGGTAGCAGCAGGTGATCTTTACATGGGCCCTATGGCCCCAATCAGAGACAACGTCCACAGCCACAGGAAACAGAGGACTACGCTGAGGATAGTTGTAATTAAATATCCCTGTGTTTGAATGTATCAAGTGCAAACTGGTTACCACTCCCTGGAACAGCTTGGTGTGCCCAGGAAGAGCTTTCTAGTTAGAGTGACTTTACAGCAACACAAGTTCTAGCCCAAATCTGCCACTTATTTTCAGGGTAAGTTGGAGATATTATATTGTCGCAGACTAGGAGTCTGAAGTTCTCTCTTGTCCAGCAAGAGAGCGGATATAGAATTGAATACGAGAGGCTAATATCCAAGAGGAGACAAGAGACCCAAACGGGTTTCATCTCCATATTTACTGAGTTCACAAGATATTACCCATGTGATGAATGAGAAGAAAACAAGATCTTACACAGGTGAACATGGAGAAAACAATGAGACACTAATCATTAACTCATGTAAGAAGCAAAGGGTCTGGGGGGCAAGTGGAGGTTGTGATCAAGGTACATTGGCGCCAGATGGAAAGTAATTTCCTGCAGGTGATATAACAAGTTTCTCGGGATCCCATTACAATATCTCACTAGCTAACCTTGGGTGCTTTCACCCCATGGTGGCGGCTTTTTGCCCTGAGCTTTTTTCTAACCCATTTTTAAAAGTTGAACCTATTTCCCCGCATTATATCACATCTCTGAGCCTATGTACTGACTGTGTAGTAGGGACAATAATGTTTATCTTCACAGGTCATGGCAAGGATTCTATTAGCTGACTCACCGAGTAGACGTTCAGTGACGGTGGTTCCCTTTTCCCTTTCGACGGACATGGTCACTTTTGCATAGGGACCTGCGCAGTGCTGGGAGCACACTTTTCCCCTCCTCCTGTCCCTTAAATCTCAAGAAAGCACATGCCAGGAAATCCTGGGCACAGCACATCAGATTTTAACATACCCCCTTCTATAAGATCTATTTCCCTACTGATTGGGGGTATGGGCATGAGAATGAGTGGGTAGCAGAGGAAGGCAAGGATCAGTGCTCATGAAGGCTCCCATTCTAGTCCTCATGAGAGAACATTTTCTCTTGATAATCTGGAATATAACAGAGCCTCTGGGAGGCAATAATTCTGGGTGACAGCTCCAAAGGCTGATCCAGACTATGAAGCAAGTCTCAAGAGAATGCAACTATTTCAAAGAAAATAGGAATAAATCAGAGACTTGGGATTTTTCCTGAATAATGTACTTCAGTTCTAATTTTGGACAGGCTTGTACACCAAAACTCCTTAAAATAATTCTTGTGCCTTGGGTTAGGCAAATATTTCTTAGAAATGACATCAAAACCATAGACCATTCAAGAAAAAAGTTAACAGTTTGGGGTTCATCAAGATTAAAATCTTCAGATGACAGAGTTAAGAGAATGAAAAGACAAGCCAAAGATTAGGAGAAAATATTTGCTAACTATATATTTGATTTTTAAAAAAACATGTATCTATAATATGTAAAGAATTTTCAAAATTCAGTAAGAAAATAAAAACACAATCTTAACAGCGGACAAAAGATTTTAGCAGGCACTTCACCAAAGAAGATATATAAATGGCTACAAAACACATAAAGAGGAACTCAGGATCATTTGTTATTGAAGAGATACACATTAAAAACACAATGGGGCACCTGGGTGGCTTAGTTGGTTGAGTGTCTGACTTCTACTCAGGTAATGATCTCCTGGTTTGTGAGTTCCAGCTCCGAGTTGGGCTCTGTGCTGACAGCTCAGAGCCTGGAGCCTGCTTCAGGTTCTGTGTCTCCCTCTCTGTCCCTCCCCTGCTCACACTCTGTCTCCCTATCTGTCTCAAAAATAAGCATTAAAAAATATTTTTAAAAACACAATGAAATACTGCTGCACACCCATTAACATAACGAAAACAAAAAATATTCACTATGGCAAGAGTTGTCAAAGATATAGAATTTTCACACACCGCTGATAGTAATGTAAAATAGGAGAACCACCTAGAAGTTTGGCCGTTTCTTAAAAGACAAACTTAACACTTATCATGTGATCCAGTTGGACTCCTAGGTATTTACTCGAGAGAAGAAAACATGTGTTTATACAAAGACTTGTACTTGAATGTTCATTGTACCTTTACTTGGAATATCCCCAAACTAGAAATGAGCCAAATGCCCCTTCACAGGTAAATAGACAACAAAATGTGGTATATCCATACCATGGAGTATTAGTCAGCAATAAAACAGAATTACTATTGATACATACAACATGGAAGAATCTCAAAATGGTTTTGCTGAATGAAAGAAGCCAGACCAAAAAAGAGCACATACTGTGTAAGTGCACTTATATAAAACTTTAGTAAAAGTAAACTAACACATTACGAGAGAAAATTGACAGTGTTTGCCTGGAGATTGGTGGGAGAGAGGGAAAGATTGCAAAAGAGCATGATGAAATTTTTGAGGTTGATGGTGGTGCTGCTTAAATGAGTGTGTGCACATGGTGAGACTCATCAAATTTCACACCTTAAATATATGCAGTTTATAGTATGCAAATTATATTTCAGTAAAGCCATTAGGAAGAGGAGGAAGAAGAGGAAGAGGAGAAGACCTAGGTTAACAAGTGCCTCCAGGACACTAGCAAAAATTCCAAAAGGGGAGAATATTTTCTCAAATTTGAAAATTGTTATTGGAAACTCAAGAATATTTAGGGTCTTTCAGGCAGTTTTTATAAGCTTAAGGCGTTTTTAAAAATTGACCCTTGAGAAGTGTGTATTACATAGGACTCATTCCATCCTTCGGAGTCTTGGATGGAACTACCATTCAACTCAAGCCTCTCTTTGTGGTCCCAGTCATTTTCCTATGACCTTAATGCATACACAACAATGTGGCTTAACACTATCATGACAGTTGCCATTGCAAACACTCCTTCCACTTCTCCAACCTGCTCCCCTTCAAGTCCATGGCCCTGAAATCGTGTCTCTGCCTGCAATTCTTGGCCTGCTTCCGCCCTTTAAGCTTCTGGGTGCGCTCAGCTTTTTATGCTCTATTCTTTGTCCTTTGGCTCACCATTCCTGGTCACCTGTGTAGGTGCATGGCCCCAGCCACAGGCTTCTAGGATCCAAACACTGACCAGACCTACCTGGTGCCTCTGCATAGGGGCTGAGAGTAAAACTGTGGGGAGGTAGTTCAGATTCTCTTGAGCTGGATTATTTTCTTACCTGTGCATAATATCACAGGTTTCTTCAGCCCAAAGGTGCACAGTTGGCTTTCCCAGTGGAAATCTTCCTGATCCCCCCTGAGTTGGGTCTCCTATCCTCTAAGATCCCATGCTTCCCTTTATTATCCCACTTTTTTTTTTTATTTTCTTGCTTTTCCCCAATCCATACCCTGTCCCAATATGGGAAATTCTGGATACAGGAATCTCATCTTACACATCTCAGTATCCTCAGCATGTAGCACACATCCAGGCACACAGGAGACAGACAGCTAAACAGCTGATGTAGTTAGAATACTGATACCAGCAGAGCCTGAGCTGGTAGGTCTTAGGGATCATCTGTGTTTACTTCAGCTTCTATTACAAATGTGGTTCCTTGACTTTTGATTTTTATCAGTGTAGTTTGGAAAGAAGCATTAGCCTTCTTCTTCTCTGATAAACTGTATAGATTGTCTAAGCCTTAAAGACATATAAACACTAAAGAAGAATCAATTCATTCTTCCCAGATGAACTTTAACCTGCTTTCCAAATATATTACATTTCTCAATCGTATTCAGCAGTCAGAAAGCTTTGTTGCATTTCTTAAGATAGATGGCCAATATTTGCAACCCAAATCTCTGGCCAATCTACTTCCCACATGTTTCTGCTAAATCCTACAAGCAGAACAGAATGACAACTCTAGGAAAATTCACTTCAGAAAAATACTGCTTCCCAACTACTCCCCTACCTGGGGAGTGGGCTAGAAAGTGAGAAACATCTAGGACCCCTCCTGTCACTCTGATTTGAGTCCTGTACCAGAGGCCCAAGCAACTGTCCTGTTCTTGCCCCAGGATGCCTCTCTGGTTGCTGCTGGGATAATGCCCATTGAGCAGGTCTCACACCCGTCTGACCACAGCACCCCTGAGAGGAAGACAACAGATGTTGCCCATCTTTCCTCCTTCCATTTATGGCCCTAACCCTTAATCCCACTCACATCCCTGTGGAACAAGGTGATGGTTCATTAGAGTCCTTGTTCTTGACGAGTTCTTGGCCCAGACCTGAAGGGAATGGAGTTAGGAACATGATTACAAGTACACGCTGGACAAGGACCAAGAGGGAAATCTGAGAAGATAGCAGCCTGACCCCACATTTCTATCCCATATTTGCCCTCTATCACCAAATTCCCTGCAGCAGTAACACAACAAGTGAGCAAAACTGACCATGAAGATGGGGTAGCCCTATTGCTGAATCCCAAAGAGCTGTGATACTTGTCTGAGGTGTCAGGCTCCAAGGGGACTGGAAAGGTGTGGGCAGTGGGATGTGCTTCTATCACCTGCAGGATGTGGGCCCCAGTGATCAGACAGGAGGGACCCTTTCTGGAAAAGTCTGAGGTGAAGACATATGACCACCCAGCAGCACGAGCAGGCACAAGACACTGAGCTGCGAGCTCCCCAAGGCACACAGAGAACTGAGCTGCCACCCACTCACTGCTGGCAGCACCAAGAGAAAAACACAGCCCTTCATTTCTTCCTGCTTCTTGCCCTCCAGTCCTCCAACCCTCTGCTGTCTGAGACCCTCAGCCTGATCTGAACAGGTGTTAGAGGAAGCCATACCCACTGGCATGGGCATGGAATGAATATTTCAAATCAAGAGATGGAAATGGGAAGAGAGACCAAGCAAAGAGCCAGACCACTTCCTAATGAGGAAGCTTTACTAAAAGAAACAGAAAAAAAAATTAAATAAAAATCATAGAACTGCATAAAACTATGTAATTAGAGAATTTTATTTTTTAAAGTATTTTTATATTTATATTCTTTAATATACAAGATAATTATGCACATAAATGCACGTACTAAGTCTATAATATACATGTGTATGCAGTTTTGAGATTTGTGAGGGTTGTTTGTTTAATATAATAACATACAGTGTTTGCAGTGTGCTCTTGGTTTTGGGGGTAGATTCCTGTGGTTCATCGCTTACATAAAACACCCAGTGTTCATCCCAACAAGTGCCCTCCTCAATGCCCATCACCCATTTTCCCCTCTCCCCCACCTCTCCATCAACCCTCAGTTTGTTCTCTGTATTTAAGGGTCTCTTATGGTTTGCCTCCCTCCCTCTTTGTAACTATTCCTTTCCCTTCCCTTCCCCCATGGTCTTCTGTTAAGTTTCTCAAGATCCACATGAGTGAAAACATAGGATATCTTTCTCTGACGCATTTCATTTAGCATAATACCTTCCGGTCCCATCCACATTAATGCAAATGAAAGGATTCCATTCTTTTTTATTGACAAGTAGTATTCCATTGTATATATAAACTACATCTTCTTTATCCATTCGTCAGTTGATGGACATTTTGGCTCTTTCCGTAATTTGGCTATTGTTGAAAGTGCTGCTATAAACATTGGGGTAGATGTGCCCCTCTGAATCAGCACTCCTGTATGCTTTGGAAAATTCTTAGTGGTGCTATTGCTGGGTTGCAGGATAGTTCTATTTTTAATTTTTTGAGGAACCTCTACACTGTTTTCCAGAGTGGCTGCACCAATTTGCATTCCCAACAGTGCAAGAGGGTTCCCACTTCTCCACATCCTCGCCAGCATCTGTAGTTTCCTGAGTTGTTAATTTTAGCCACTCTGACCAGTGTGAGGTGGTATCTCAGTGTGGTTTTGATTTGTATTTCCCTGATGAGGAGTGATGTTGTGCATCTTTTCATGTGTCTGTTGGCCATCTGGATGTCTTCTTTGGAAAAGTGTCTATTCATGTCTTCTGCCTATTTCAAAGCTTCAGTAAATTTTTTGAAAATACACACTGAAAAATGCAGTTGCAGGAGCTCCTGGGTGGCTCAGTTGGTTAAGTATACGACTCTGGCTCAGGTCATGAACTCACAGTTCGTGAGTTCAAGCCCCACGTCCAGCTCTGTGCTGACAGCTCAGAGCCTGGAGCCTGTTTCAGATTCTGTGTCTCCCTCTCTCTCTGCCTCTCCCCCACTCATGCTCTGTTTCTCGCTCTCAAAAATAAACATAAAAAAAAGAAAAATGCAGTCGCAGAACTAAAAAATAGAATTCAATTGGACATGGAATTCATAATCAAGTCAAAGAAATATCTTACTATGGAAGAGCAAAAAAAAAAAAAAATACAAATAAATAAATAAATAAATAAATAGGTAAAAGGAACAGAAGACATGAAGAGTAGATCCAGAAGAATGAAGACGCAAAATGCAGAGTTGCAGGAAGTGGTAATCAACAGACCTATGAGAAGCATGAATGTAAAAAAAGGAGGGGAGGATTCTTTTGAGTTGAAAAAGATATACATTTTTATACTGAAAAGGCACATATAGTGTCAGGCAGAAATAATGAAAAATCAGATACACACGTGATAAAATTCCTGAACTCAGGATAAAGAGATTTGCTTACAGGCTTCCAAACACAGTGAGAAGGTGCATTTCAGAGGAAGAAGAATCAGAGAAGCAACAGATTTCTCATCTGCAACTTTGGACACCAGAAGATAGTGGCGTAACATACAGTTTCAAAAAAAAAAAAAAAAGCATGTGATCCAAGAATCTTATATAATCCAATAAAACATTCATATGGGCAGAGAAAGGTTTTTTTAATCCATCGAGACTTAAAGGTATGCCACACAAGCGTATATCTAAGTAAACTACTTTAGGGAGAATTCTAATTTTTAAAAAATCAGAATAAAAAAATCTCAAGGTAGGATGAAATATTCAAAAAGTAGGAGTCAGTCAAAAAAATTTTTTATTAAGTCCACAGTTTGTTCTAGGGTAGAGTGGTGACAAGACCGAGCCCTCCAGAAGCTCCTATTCAGAAACTCAGTATTGTGAAGATTTAGTGTGGTACCAAGCAAGAGAGGGACAGGTACACTGATGCTGTTTTGGCAGAGTTGGAGACAATGTTAGATTTGAGAACGGACTATAAGGAGGAGGCAACTTTGCCTACTTAGAGAAGAGCTCTCTGAGCAGAAGATACATAGTCTCTGCGAAGGAAAGAAGTATGGTGTGTCCCTTCTTGCAGAAAGAAAACCACTGTGGCTGTGTGTGGGGAACTTGGGTGGGAGGAGGCACTGTGGCAGAGACTGCCATCAGCTCACTAAAATCTGGTTCTTCCTCTTATTCCCGGACGTGTG
Organism: Herpailurus yagouaroundi; assembly: GCF_014898765.1. Classification (NCBI taxonomy): domain Eukaryota; kingdom Metazoa; phylum Chordata; class Mammalia; order Carnivora; family Felidae; genus Herpailurus; species Herpailurus yagouaroundi. The sequence continues at coordinate 35,519,780 of NW_024412400.1, read as the reverse complement.
GTTAGACCACCTTCCTAGCCTGCCCAGAAATGGGGTGTGGCCATGAGAGTTCCAGCCGGAGCAATGTGAACAGAAGTGACATTCAGTTCTACCCCCCTAAAAACCAATGATATGCACTCTTCTTTGTTTTCTCCATCCAGCTAGTTAGAATGGAAATGGCCCCAAGAGTAACTTTGAAAGAGTGCCACATGTTGAAGATGAGGACAACCTATATCTCTGAATGGCTGTGTGTAGAAAAACTTCACCAACCTGGTCACCTACCTCAGCGCTGCTATGTGAGCAAGAAACCAAAAAAATGCACTGTTTGAGCCATTGTTGAGTATTAGGTAGACAAATCTATTACAGCAGGTAGCAAACCCTGACAACCACAGGTAGGCAGGATCGTGAGGGACCACAGTATAGAGTTGAAACTTCTCTACCAGCGTAATAGAAAGGGCTAGGGTGTAATGGGACCCCCGGGGGGCCCCCCCGCCGGGGGGGGGGGAAGTTCAGGAAGGAAATGACCTAATCAGATTTACATTCTAGAATCTAGAGGCAGGGCTCCTGATCAGTCAGGGGGCCACTGCCATAGTCCTAGAAAACATCACTGTGGCTCAGAGCAGAACTCCAGAGAATGGGAAGCTGTGAAGTAATTGCATTGGGGGAATTCTGGAACTAGAGATGTTTTAGAAACATCAGATGTAAGAAAGGGGAAGAAAGGATGACTCATGAATTTGAGGTAATTTACTAAAGTGCAGACAACTGCAATAGGGAAATTAAGATTTGTTTGTTCCTGTTAAATCTGAGATATTTCTTTTTTTTTTTTATTTTTTTTCAACGTTTTTTATTTATTTTTGGGACAGAGAGAGACAGAGCATGAACGGGGGAGGGGCAGAGAGAGAGGGAGACACAGAATCGGAAACAGGCTCCAGGCTCCGAGCCATCAGCCCAGAGCCCGACGCGGGGCTCGAACTCACGGACCGCGAGATCGTGACCTGGCTGAAGTCGGACGCTTAACCGACTGCGCCACCCAGGCGCCCCAAATCTGAGATATTTCTTAGGCATCCAAAGGAGATGAAGGAGTACCACTGAGGAAGGAGAAAAGCCTGGCTAGTGCAGGCTCCCAGGAGCTTAGTGGGATTTTTCCAGTAATGTTTGGTTGTTGGGGTGTAAGTGAGGAGTAAGCAAGTAGTTGGTTTAAATAGTTCAAGGCTTTTCCAGGCAGGTGCTTAAGCAGGTATGTATTATTTTCCCAGGGCTGCTGTAACACATTGGTGGCTTAAAACAACAGAGATTTGGGGGCACCTGGGTGGCTCAGTTGGTTGAGCATCTGACTTCGGTTCAGGTCATGATCTCACGATTCGTGAGTTCAAGCCCTGCATCGGGCTCTGTGCTGACAGCTGGGAGCCTGAAGCCTGCTTCGGATTCTGTGTCTCCCTCTCTCTCTGCCCCTCCCCTGCTCACACTCTCTCTCTCTCAAAAATAAACAAACATAAAAAAAATATTGTTTAAAAACCAGATTTGTTCTCTTACAGTTCCAGTGGTCAGAAGTCTGAAATCAACATGTCAGCAGAGTTGGGTCTTTCTTGGACACTCTAGAGGAGAATTCACACTATGCTCCTCTCCTAGTTGCAGGTGGCCATCAGCAATCTTTGGCAATCCTTGGTTTATAAACACATTGCTCCAATCTCTGCCTCCATCTTCTCTTCTTTGGGTTTCTGTGTCTTTTTCCCCTTGTCTTCTCTTCTAAGCACTTGTCATTGGATTTAGGGCCCATCCTAATCCAGAATGATCTCACCTCAAGATCCTCAACTTAATCACATCCACAGATTTGTTTTTCCAAATTAGTTCAAATTTACAGACTCCATGTGGGCATACCTTTGGGGAGGGGTCACTCTTCAACTCACTACAAGGAGCAGGGATTAGGGGTATGGGGGAGCAAGTAAGTTAAAAGGATTTGCAAGGAAGATATACGGCTGGATCATGGAATCCAAGCTGGAAGAATAGGGAGAAGAAGACATGAGAAGGTCATGGAGAAGAAAGAGTAGTGAGATCCGACTGGAGAGTGGTTGAGCAGGAGAACCAGAGCAAGGGGCTGAAGGGAGAGATGACATCACAATGGCTGACAGAGCTTACTTATGGATGACGACAGTCTAGGCATGGGCACCTGAGTCAGTAACTGAAGGGACATCTAGAAAACTCCACTGGAGGAGAAGAGGGCATGAACTCAGAGAGTGTTGGCTGGGTCACCAGCACAGGTGATGAAGACCACAATGGGGAAGATGGAATGGCAAGTCCAGTGCCTAAAGCATCAATAAGCAAGGGAACAGGACAAAGGCATGAAGACAGCGACTGGGAGGACTGAGCAAGTGACAGTGACAGCTAAATCAGAATGGATGAGTGTAAGGGGATTGCCAGCTGCAATATAAGGATACAAAAATAAAGAGTAAAAGAGGAGTCCTACAACACTCAGGAGTTAGAGGGAGAAGAAGGACAGAGGGAGTGGAGAAGTAACCTAACAGCTTCATTCTCATGTGGGGTATGTGGCTGGAACTGAATTGAATAAAAACTATACGAAACGTCCCCTCTTGAGAAATTGAGACGTTTAATATATTGATAGAGAAATGCAGACGTGAATATACTCTTCAAAACATACATACCCCCCTAAAAATACAAACACCTAGAAAAGCTTCCAAATCACCAGAGGCCAAAATAGTAACTAAAAATAAAACCTCTATCAATGCAGTAAAAATTGGTTTAAGGAAAAAAGAAAGGAACAAATAATATGTAGTAGTGCTGAAAATACAAAATAGGATAAAACAAGGCCAAACGTGTCCTTTATTTCAATTATGGCCACTGTATTTAATTGTCCCTATTAAAAATGATAAAAATCATTAGGAGGTCACTAAAAAAAATCATCGTTGTGATTACTTCATGGGTCTACAATTGTGCACTTTAAATATGTACAGTTTATTGTACATCGGTTATTCTTCAATAAAGCTGTTTTTAAAAACAGCAAAGACTAAGATTGGGTGAAAAAGCACACTCCAATTTTATGCTCTGTACAAATACCTAAAAATGGTGGAGAGAGGTTGAAAAGGGGTGGTAAGAGCAAACAAACGGAAAGCTGGAATGGCAGTATTATGTCATATAAAGTGGATTTTAAAACTATACATATATATATATACACATATATGCATATATATATACATACGTATGTATATATATACATATGTATGTATATATATACATATATATGCATGTATATATATGCATATGTATATATCCTGTAATGATAGATAAAAGGTAAAATCCATAATGATATTCTGACAGGAAATGAGGAAAATTAGGAAATGGGGGGGGGGAAGCTTTAATGAACCAGTAACGTAACTTTAAAATATATAACGCAATAACTTCCAAAAATACAAACAGGCAAATCCACAATCCTATTAAGAAACTAATACACCTTAAAACACTCATCTCAGAACTTATAAAATTTAGTAGATAAATATGAAATAAAATTATAGAGGGCTTGAATAATAATTAATAAACTTAATATACACACACACACACACACACACACACAACATTTCATACTCAAATAGAAAGTGTTCATTCTTTTCAAACATCCTTAGAACTCTGATTATATATTTGGGCACAAGTAAAAAATCAGCTATTTTTTTCAAATAAATAGATATCATACAAAAAAATAGAAAATAACAAGAAAAATGTAATCTGTAAAAAGTAAACTAAAAAAAATCCATTAGGAAATTTGAAACCTCTTTTCTAAATCACCTGTGAATTTAAAAAATCAAAACCAGAATTCTAATTAGAAAATATTGAGATGATTGCATATTAACACCTTATGGGAATCAGCCAAATAGTGAAATCTAGTAGAAAATGTATAACCTTCACATTATGTGTTAGGAAATAAGAAAAATTTTAAATAATGAACTAAACCTCTAATCCAAGAAAATGGAGGGAGTACAGGGCAAAGTGAAAAGAGACAGAATTAAAAAAAAAAAAGAAAAATTATTGAAATACAGAACAAAAACAAAATCATGGTCATAAATTTTTTCTCCAGAACAAACCTCATTATTTAAGACAATGGAAAGGCTATGCCTTTCACAAGAGTAAAGACAGTAAATGCCTTGAGAACAAGAGAAAAAATTAGAAACACTACAAAGAGTTTAGAATTAAGGCAATGCACTATGATAACTACCTTGAGAATCTAAATGTAATGGTGGATTTTCTAAGAAAACATACATTACCAAAATTGACTCAAAAAGTAGAAAACCTAAACAGACCACAAAAACAGGGAAAAAGTTAAGCTGTCAAAGATGCCCCCCCCCCCGGGGGGAGAACCAGGGGGCACAGGGTAAAGTCGGAGTGTGATAGCTGAGACTAAAGATTTGATTTTAATCCTTGCTCTGCCACTCACTGATTGCTGTACTTGAGTATGGTGGCCAGATTTAGTAAATAAAAATACAGTACACCCAGTGAAATTGGAAGTTTAGATAAACAATTATTTTTTAGTATAAATATTCCCATGCAATATTTAAGACACAACTTACTAAAAAAAAAAATTGCTCACTGTTGGTGTGAAATTCCACCTTAATTGGACATCCTATATTTTACCGGCAATCCCAGAGTTTAGACAAATTGCTCAACTTTCCTGTACTTGTTTTCTCATTTTTAAAATGGCGATGACAGGGGCGCCTGGGTGGCTCAGTCAGCTAAGCATCCGACATCAGCTCAGGTCATGATCTCGTGGTTCAAGATCTCATGGTTCTGTGCTGACAGCTCAGAGCCTGGAGCCTGCTTGGGATTCTGTGCCTCCCTGTCTCCCTGCCCCTCCCCGACTCGTGCTCTGTCTCTGTCTCTCTCAAAAACAAATACAAACATTAAACATTTTTTAAAAAATAAAATAAAATGGGGATGATCATCATCATCCTACCTCACAAGGATGATGGGAGAGGTAGATTAGAGTCAATATCTGGAAATCTCCTAGTGGCACATAATAAGCACTCTGTCAATGTCAGTTATTTTCGTGATAGCTCCTTACTCCTGCCCCTGCACAGCCCATCCACCTTCATTCTTCAACAAGCAAGTACTGACCACCGAGCAAGGGCCTGGCCCTAGGCTTGATACTAGGGCAGACACACGAGTAGTAACATGAAAAGCATTCTCCCCATTTTTCCCTTCGCTCACCACCCCCACAAGCACATAGTAGAAGTGGTGCTGGCTAATCACAGCTCTAGGTCTCCTTCCCGTTTGGACAGCAGGACAGGAACACCACACTGACACACCGGCACCAGAATCCCACACCAGCCCATGGAGGCGCATCGTCGGGGCCTTACATTCACAACCTGGGGTTGTCTCACTGGAGACCCGACAACCTGGGGCCTTATTCAAGGTGACTTTATCCCTTAAAGAAGACACTTAAGGTAACAAACGTACCTTAGAGTCTCTCATACTAGTAGCTTTCTCTTACACTGAAAACACTGTGACAGTCAACCCTTGTGTGGTTTTACCAGCATAGGTTTTACCTGTAGGTTAATTTTTATGTTCGCCCTTCTCTGCTGAGAAATAGTGATTAAGACAGAGACTCTGCCCAGTCTCTGTCCCAGGCTTCCTTAGGGAGCCTCTGTCTCCCTTGGATGGAGCATTTCCCTTGGAGGTCAGGTGTCAGAAACCACGCGAAGACCACTGCCTGCTCTCCCAGATCGTGCCCCTCTCCTGACGGACCCTTTCCAGCTTCAGCCCAATTCAACTCCTCAACCAGGCCTTTCTCCGTCAGCTGCCCAGGTGCTGACACCTGGCTCACCTCAGTTCACTCCACTCACTTCCAGGGATACCTACCCTGTGGTATTTCAGCAGGAGTATAAGAGGGGCTCCTTGCATGACCGCTCTGGGCTGTTGTGATGGTGAAGTCCACCTCCCTGGTGCCCCAGGACTTCTCTTCCCTCCTCAGTGCTCACCTGCCTGCTGTGCCCAGCGGCCTCCACTTGCACTCACTCTGGTATTCCGTCCTGATGCGCCACAGCTTTGCTCGGGGATCTTTCATTTGCACTTTAACGTGGTGCAGGAGAGGGAGAATTCTTCCTCTCCCCTTCAGGGCCCTCCATCTGGACGTAAAATTAAATTCACATGAGACAGGTTAATAAGAGGAAAAACACCAAAGTTTTTTTTTTTTTTTAATTTTTTTTTTTTTCAAAAAACACCAAAGTTCTATGACACGTGCACAGAGGCCCAATAAGGAAATTGAGACCCAAAGAAATGACCACAGCAGGCCGTTTTTATACCTTTTAGAAAACGAGATGATAAATTTGTGAGGAATTTACAGGATAAGACAAATAGTTGGGAGCCTTAGTAAGGAATTCTGAGTGGAATTTAGGCTAAAGCGGTAGATTAGAACAGTGACAAGGTTTGTTTCCATAGTTTTCTCAGCTTTAAAGTTCGTCTTTTCCCTTCTTAGCACAGGGAGGGCATTTTTCACATGGGAGATTGGTTTTCTGCTTCCAGGGGGACACAGGAGGGTCTGAGTGTCCTTGAACTGGCTGTTTCCCAAATAGCTTCGATTCAAAATAATCAGTATGCCACTGTGTCACACTGTGGGTGCCAGCCCAGGGCCCCGCAGCAGCTGCTGCAAAGTAAGGACTGCATTTTGCTAGTGGAAGGAAAGGCTTTGTTTCTGCTCTAAGAAGAAAAGTCCTTATCGGCTAAGTTCCTACTATGTGCCAGATGCTGGGCTAAGCCCTTTTCCACCCATTTTTTCTCACTTAATCCTCCAGAATGTGTGAAATAGGCATCAGTACCTCCAGTTTACAAATTCAGAAACACATGTTCAGAGAGGTTAAGCACTCACCCAAGGTTTACACGAGTCAGTCTCGGCGCTGGGATTTAAATTCAAGTCTCCTTGACTCTAAGACCAATGTTTTTCCCACTACCCCCCCACTGATGGCCACATTATGGGAGATTTGCTTACATGTGTGTGTGTGCTAGGATTTTTAAAATGTGATTATTTTAAAAATGTGAGTTATCACATCACACCTGTCAGAATGGGTTGTATTTAAAAAATGTGAAATAACAAGAGTTGGTGAGGATGTGGAGAAAAAGGAAACCCATGTGCACTGTTGCTGGGAATGTAAATTGGTTCAGTCACTGTGGAAAACAGCATAAAGATCACTCAAAAAAGTAAAAAAGAAATAGCATGTGACCCAGTAATTCCAATACTATTTACCCAAAGGGGGGAAAAACACCATTTTGAAAAGATACATACACCCCTTTATTTACTGTAGCACTATTCACAATAGCCAGACGATGGAAGCAGCCCAAGTGCCCACTGATAGATACATGGATAAACTGAGGTGATATGGAAGCAGATTACTCAGCCATTAAACAAGGATGAGATCTTGCCATTTGCAACAACACGGATAGACATAGAAAGTATTATGCTAAGTGAAGTTGGAAAGAGACAAATAACATGATCTCACTTATATGTGGAATCTAAAAAACAAAACAAACAGACTCTTACATACAGAGAACAAGGTGGTGGTTGCCTGGGAGGGGGGTAAGCAGGATGGGTGAAATATATATATATATATATATATATATATATATATATATATATATATATGATTTTAAAAATGGCACCTAGATCTGGGTCAAGTCCATTTCCTCTAGTTTCTTGGCCTCTCCCTGCTCCTTCCTGCTCTCGGCCATAAGTTTGTGCCTTTTCCCTCCTGTCTATTCAATCCCATGGTCGGGCAGGCCCAGAAGGGAGACAGGGGCCAAGGTACAGCAAGGTTGCCCGTAACTTCTTGCTGCTGCTGTGTAACAGATCCCAGAATAACATCCTGAATATGCAAGCAGTGTCTTGTCTTCTCTGAAAGCACGGACCCTTCCTGATGGGGAGCAGCCAGACTGGGATGCACCCTCAGCCTTGAACTCTGTCTGCTGGACCCATCAGCCCCACGACCATGTCCTTTTTCATTTTACTTCCCTCTCTCTCTCCCCTTTCTCATCTTTCTCGTCATTGCTGGGGCTGCCATCACAAAATACCACCGACTGCCTGGCTTAAACAACAGAAATTAATTTTCTCACAGTTCTGGAGGCCAGAAGCCCAAGGTCAAGATGTTAGCAAGGTTGTCTCTTTGGAGGCCTCTCTCTTTGGCTTGTAGATGGCTGTACCCTCCTTGTGCCTTTACACAGTCTTTCCTCCGTGTATATCTATGTCCCAATCTCTTCTTATAAGGTCATAGATGCTTATAAACTCTTAAACTAGGCATACCGGGTTAGGACCTCTCTAATGACCTCATTTTAACTTAATTACCTCTTTAAAGGCCCTATCTCCAAATATAGTCATACATAGCCTGAGCTACTGAGGGCTTAGGGCTTCAACATAGAATTGTGAAGAACAGAATTCAGCCCATCACACTCTTTCTCTCCTTCTCTCACACGCAATACACACCTAACAGTGCTTAACACAAACACATACCTATTAAAAGAAGACAAATAATAGCTTGAGACAGAAGCTACACCGGTCTCACTGGGGATTCCTGTCTCCCAGGCTCTCAGGAAGAGAAACTCAGTGCCTCGGCCACCTGCTCCTTATTAATGAGGAAGAGCAAATGGTACTGGCCAAGGACTGGGTATAGGGAGGGTTTCCTTGGGTACAGATTGGTTCAAGGGATCCTGGGATCTCAAGAAGGGGTTCTTGGGCCTGGTGCATTCCTTATCTGTGGGTTTGAAAGGCTGAGATCAGGGTAGGAGATTTGGGGCCCATGGTTGAGCGGTTTCAATAATTGGAGTCCACTATCGTATTCACAGAGACTTCAATGCCTCAATAAGGATAATTTTTTAAATTTGTGTTCATTTCAGTGACCATCTAAGAACATTAACATGAGGACATCTTGAAATATCAAGATGACCACCAATATGCAAGGACTGCCTTGCCATTTCAGAGCCTACGTTTGTGTTCATTTCCATAATTGTTGGTGCCAAAAAAACACTATTGTAAGTGCTCAGAGCCAGAAAGTAACATATTTGAATCTATGCATAAATGTAATGTTTATGCAAAGTTAAGGCCAAATAATGTCACAGCACATGGTATAAATTGGAGTTTAAGTTATTTAGTTGCTGGAATAGAGCAAAAAGATAGGAGAATTGAAGTATCACAAAGCACAATTAAAAATCTGATATATTAGGACACAGTCACACATCATAATCCATCATTTGTCATATTAAATCAACAATAATTTTAACTAATGATTTTTAAATTGATTAAATTTGTTAATCAAATTTGTTAAATTGGCTTAAATTTATTTGTTTTGGTTTCTGTTTCTATAAGCCTATCAATATAATAACCTTGATCTAGTTTATGATTATACACATTTAAGAAATATATTAAATTTAAGTCCAGACTTACACTCCCAGATAAGATGGAGTAGAATGTATCAAACTAACTCTATGGCTAAGAAAAAACTAGAAGAGATGGACCATAATCCAAAAACATCAGAGAATAACCAAAGTATCCAAGACTTAAGGGGCCAAAATCTCTGAAAAAAGCAATATATAAAAATATACACCATTTTGCAAGAGAATTATAATGTAAAAGGATCTCTGAAAAGAGGAAATGCTTTGTGGTAAGCACTGCATTCATCATAGTCTTTTTCCCCTTGAGTCAATTATCAATTCCTGGCAAAGAATATAGACTGGGGGGGGGGGGGGGGCGGGAAGCAGTGGTCTGGAGCTGACAGCAGTCTCACTGAGCCTGATAGGCAAAAACGGAGTTCAAGTTACAAAGAAACCAAGACGTGAGGTCCAAGATCCTAAAGAAAAAGGAACCACAGATAGGTGAAGCTGACATTAGGTCTGAATTCACTGGAGTCATTTTATGAGTTCCAAGCTTCCTGTTGGATAAGACTGAGAAGCCAAGTGGAAGAAGCTGCCAAGACAATAAAAATCTAAGCATGGCATGTTGTAGCCTCCCAGTGCTAGAAAGCCAGGAATTGGAGTTTGGTGCCTACCATGAGGAAGGCCGTGGTAAACACCCAGGGGTTCACATGAGACCCCAGGAAAGCTATTTCTTAGGAGTAAGGGCAAATCAGAAATAGAAGAGTCTCTACCAAATCAAGGTGATTTTGCCATAGCTCATCTGCTTGCAAGAAGACTTATTCCCTTTCCAGTTCCAGCCTGGAGAGAGCAAATTGCCACAATCTGCTGAGCTCCCATGTGTGGGAGGTGGAGCTATGGCTTCCCCCTGCACCTCCAGGCCACTGAGGTCTGCATCAACCCTGTGGAGTTCGACTCCAACTTTAAAGCATGTGTGATACCCAAGGTGGAGTGGGAGGCACTTTGAGAGGGGCCCAAATAGTCAGTCTATAGGTATGAGCATGATGAAAAATTTCTGCGGAAGATACACCACACACTGTAGGAGGTAGATACGTCGGAGGGAATTCTGCAACGTCCAGAGTCTGTTTCCATCACCGGTGGGATCTCTAACATGCCGCTGAGCAATGGGGAGACTGACACTTAACCATGCCAGGCACGAGCTTTTCATTCTGTGACATGTGTATCTTTGCTTATACACTTCCTGTTTTGCTGGCTCTATCATATGCAGACTTGACCTGTGACCCAATGACACAGCAAACACACATTTTCTTGAACTTGACATAGATATGTATATTTTTCTCATTAAAGTTTCAGAACAAAACAAAAGAAGAAGAAAAAAAGACATCTCTCTGGAGAGAGAAAACATCATCCCAAGTCTCAAAAACTGTTTAAACACAATGTCCAGAATTCAATACCTAGTTTACCAGGCATACCAGGAAATAAGACCAATTATGAAACCCAAAATAAAAGAGTCAATATATTGGCCCATAAGTGATCCAGATATTGGAGTTATCAGACATGTACATTAAAATAAATTATTATGATCAAGGAAAAAAATATATAAATATACAGATCATTTTACCAGAGAATTATAATCTAAACAAAATAAAAACAAAACAAAACCAAAATAGGAATCTTGTACCACTGACCTCTCAGTAACTCAGTTTAGAAACCTAGGTCTGATTTTTATTCCTATATCTTCCTCAGCCTATCAATACACTTATGCTTCACTATCCATTACTCACTGTCATTTCCCTAGTTAGGGCCAACATCACCTCTAGCCTGCATCCATACTCCACACCATGGAATGAACTTTCTCTGTTATAAATTCCATCATCACCTGACCTTTGCTTTCCTCTACACTTGCTACTTCACCACTCCAAACCCCAGGGAGCACTTGTCCTTCAACTACAGTAAGTTAATTTTAATTATTCAAATGCACCATGTTTTCACCACCTCCTGAAATGTGCATATGCTGTTTCCCTTTTATGACACCTTTACTCTCTTGCACTTAGTGTATTCTCACCCAGTCTTCAGAAAACTCGTCTTTCAATAGGTTTTCTCTGGATCTCTCAGGACCTCTTTAGATCCCTCTCCTAACATAATATGCCCCTTATCGAGCATTATCATGCTGTGTGGTGATTATATATCTACATACATACCTCCCACACCAACGTAGAAATTCTTTGATGGCAGGGACCACATGCCCCTGGCACTTTGCACAACAGCTAACACATTACAGGTACATTTGAGGATTGGTGGCTGGGACATGGCATTGCAAGCAGCATCCTGAGAACAGAAGCTCAGCATTTTTTTTTTAAAGATGCAGTCGTCCCAGAACTCAAGCAAGGACTCTGGGACTATAGTTGTTTGCCTGCACCCACATGGGTCCCCAGGGAGAGGCCAGTCTCCATGGAGTGCTGATAATTGCACTCAACCCCAGAGCCTCTGGAGCCCCACACCCCTTTGCACTAACTCAAGACCAGCATAAAACCCCAGGGTTCCGTTTCCAAACCCTGTGAAGGTCGTGAGTATAAGGAACACGTTCCCCGAGGCCCTTCTTCAAACTGCAGGCAAAGGGTAAAGCTAGCTGTTATCTGGCTGCAAGTGCTTTCCAAATGATCTATAAAAGTGTGCGCTTCTCCCCAAAGTGATCTCTTCCCTTAAAGCCTATGTGGGTAATCAGTTCTGTCCTACCCATAGGACTGGAGTGAGGAATGTACGTGTAGAAAGTTCATTCGGAATGATCGTACAAACATAAGGAGCAGCTAATACTCTTTTGTGGTTGTTGCACAGACTGGAACAGATGAGGCTGTTCTCCTCAATAACGAATCTTTGATGGTCTCCGTGCCCCCTGCTCTCACAGCCCCTGCACACGCTGATCCCTGCAGCACGCTGGGAGTCTCCTCAGAGGTGGCTCCTGATAGAGTAACAACAGTAGCAAATAACCACTGCTGAAATGTGTATGTGGCAGTGAGCCTCTAAGCTGAACATTATTATCTCTACTTCGGAGGGGAGGAAAATGAAACTGAGAGGCTGAGTAACTTGTCACACAGCTGGATGCTGCCAGGACTCAAACTCAGGTGAATCTGGCGATTATCTCCCACTTACACAGAAATACATTTTTTAGGGGTGCCTGGGTGGCTCAGTCGGTTAAGCGTCGGACTTCAGCTCAGGTCATGATCTCATGGTTCATGGGTTTGAGCCCCGTATCAGGCTCTGTGCTGACAGCTCAGAGCCTGGAGCCTGCTTCCAATTCTCTGTCTCCCTCTCTCTCTCTGCCCCCTCCTGCTCATGCTCTGTTACTCTCAAAAATAAATAAAACATTAAAAAAAAATAAAAAAACAAAAGAAATAAATTGTTCAGAGCATCTGTTCCTCTGTTCCTCTGATGATGCTCTGCACTCCCATCTGCAAACAAGGTGCCTGGGAAGAGACTAACACAACCTTGAATTCTAAGCTCATAAACCTAAGCTGTAACATTGGAATAGGGCAATTGCCAAAGCCATTTCAGCTCTAGGACGACGTTGCCAAACAGGAATCTACTTCTGCTCTTTGAAAGGTCTCTCTTTTCAAGAACATCTCTGCTGCCTGCATAACATTTGTGCCACGCAAACTCCCTTGTATGAGGAGCCCCAAGGGCCCACCGAGACCAGTAAACCAAACGTTTGTGTGCCTGCAATCTTCTTCCAAGGAGCACAGGCCCTCCTAATCCTCTGATTACACTTGATGGTACAAGATAAAGCAAAAAAGAAAGCTTCCTAATGATGCACTGCTTCCTGCCGAAGCTGTAGGAATGAAAAACTCATGGCCTAATTTGCAAGACAGCCAGCAACAGCCCAAGTTCATTCCAAGGTACAGGCATTATTAACTTGTGACCCAGCCTAGGAACCAGGCAGCTGTGAAATAATGTTTCAGTTAAAAAACAAAAAAGTAAAAGGGGAGAAAAAAAAAAAAAACCTCCAGAACATATTGCTGATAAAATGTTTACACTTGGTTTAACAAATTTTATAGTAATGATGCTTTAAAAATGTGTTTCTCATGACTGGCTTTTCGATACCGAATGCAAATAAAGAAATAATGAGTTTAGAATTGCAAACAGATTACCTCTGCCCCAAAGTTGATGCTATCAGCGCAATACTCACCCCAAACTCACGTGCATGGGTTTGCCACGTGACTCCTGGCAGATCCTATAAATTGCATTGAGCCACCTGGTCAAGTCACGCGGTTACTCACCACGGGAAGGTTCTCTATGCCTTAGGCCCGTGGCAACAGATCAGACTCCCTTTACCCCTGGAAAAGAACCAAACAGCCTAGGGATTTCCTAGTTGGCCATATGAGTACCATGGAAACAGGAGAAACTGAGGAAAGTGTTAGGACTCCAGGCCAACCTCAGAATGTTTGGCCTGGAATAAATCTGAAACAGGGAGAAATGCCAGTTTTGCAAAGCAGCAGCAGAGACGCTATTTTAACCCAGGGAAACACAGCAAAACTTCTACCTTCTGATCTGGTTCCTAAGGGGGCTGCATGCTAAAGTAAAACCCGAGGCAAGGCTCTATCAGCCTTGCAGCGGGACCCTGAAGACTATATAGCAACACCTGTGTCTGGGAGGCATTCTGTCTCCGTAAGACGCTGGAAACACAAAAAGGAAGCCGCTCAGGTTACTCATCCATGATAACTCAAACTCACATTCACTATTCCTAGTCAGGCGTGCTATGCAGTGTGCTCAAGCTTCAGCTGCTAGCCGCTTGGGGAAGGCGAGATGGGGATGGGGGGGTGGGTGTTAGCAAACAGGGAATTCTCATCAGGGTGCAGAGGACCCAGATGCTAGAATGAAGGGAGAATCCGGGTAATCGGTAGGGTGACCACCACGCGCCGGTCTGCCCGGAACTTGACCGGAAGAACTATCCCGGAAGCCTCTCTGTCCCTGGCAGCCCCAGCAGCCAGCCACTCGGGTTAGACACAAGCGCAAGCCGCAGCCTCAGCGGCCTTTCCCGGATTAAACCTACAGCAGATCATGCGAAGCTCACGGGAGGACCGCGGAGCCTCCTCAGAGGCTGTGCTTCCAAGGAGCGTTGAAGACTTGCAGAAACAAAGACCACGGACTTGGCACTGAACGCCTGGAGGGAAAAGGTGGAATTCCCAGCGCAGGCAGCTCTGGAGGTTCCCCAAAGTCGTGAACAGGAGAGGCTGGAGGAGGAGGAGGAGTTCCTGCCAGCACCCAGGTTCGCCCGAGTTCCCGCGGGACGTGGAAATGGGACTCAGCCCTCACGACGAAGCTTGTAGTTTATGTATAGAACTCTGACAAGAGTATTTATTTCTTCTCTCTGTGTGGGCCGGGCTCAGTCACGTTCAATACAATTTTGTGTCCACCTCACCAAGTCCTTAATTAAAGAACCCTCCCGGATCCTGTCATACGTGAGCGGACGTGGCCTGACTCTTGGAGTAACATTCTGGTTAAAATCCTACTTTAATTACCCCTGGTCTTCCCCCACTTCTGCATCTCCTTTACAAAGTTCTGTCTTAATGAGGCTCAGTGTGTTCCCTATGATACAAATAGGATTTTGCAGCCCAGGCGGTGATAGGGCTCAGGGAGAGGCAAAAGTGATTCTCCTAGTGGATCCAAGTGTAGGTTTATACATCATTCATTCCTGACAGAAGCCACATATAAAACTACCTTTAAAAAAAAAAAAAAAAAAACAGGCTGAACATCACAAGACCCCGTCGTTGATACTATACAAGGGACAAATATTGTTAGTTATTATTGTTGCTGGGGATTAGAGCAAAGTATGGTCTCTTCTTCTTCTCGTCCCTCCTGCCCTTTTGGAGTCTGGCAGATGGAGAACATCGCAAGAGACGGAGCTAGGAAGGGACATGCAGATATTTTACTCATGTGTCAGGCACAAGAGCCCCTGGATGAGCTGGGCCAAAGACGATGCCATTCTTCACTGTCCTCCTGTGACTGGAAGACCACAGCCTCTGAGAAGCTGAACAGAGAGGAGTGCACTGGGCTGGGCCTCCAAAGGCAATGATCCCTGCAGAATGGAGACTTTCAAATGTAAATGCCCCTGGTGACTGGGGGTTGGCCAGTGCAAGGACAGGAAAGGGTACTTAGGGCAGCTGTGTATGGCTGTGCAGGTTGTGCACTGCACAAATGCATTACCTGAGGGGGCAAGTGGGAGTGCAGTCTAGCCCCAGCTCCATTCACCAAGCATCCTATGGAAGCAAAAGGGCACATTTGTCCTTGCACAAATACGTCATCTACACACCAACCCCTGTTCCTGTCAAACCTTGCCCGCCCAGATGGGGCATCATTTTTGAATGCACACAGAGGCACCTTGTTGTCTGTGAGCAGTGTCTTCAACATTCCTATTCCTGGTCAACACATGGCCTTCTGAATATTAGCAGCTCTGTCGTCCTTGAGACAACTAAGTTAGCAGATGGCAGGGAGGAAGCCTCTTCTCTGTGGAAATAGGAGATAGGCAGGATAGTGTTCTGCCCTAACTCCCCCCAGAGTCTGCCCACTGCTCCAAATGGGCTGAACAGCCAAGCCTGTGGTCAGCCCAGGAGCACCTGTCCTCTCAGGAAGGAGAAGGCCAGCAGAAGAGCTGTGCCCTCACAACTTCCGGCCACACTGCTCATCACTGCCCAGGGTCTTGGGATGGGCAGCTCAGCTGTTACCCCCAGAAGCCCCTGAAATGGTCAGAACAGGGTATTAAGTAAAATCATTTCAAGTCCCCACTGCACTCTAGGCCAAAAATTCACCCCGATTATATTTCCCATCTCAAATTTCAAGCCACACTGTCCAATATAGCTCAGCAGAGGAAGCCATACCACAAACACCACATGATAGTGTAAAAATACCCCAAGGAGCACCATACCACCAACTTAAAAAATACCCTAAACTTGAGCTCTGTGGAGCCCGCTCCATTATTAAATTCCAAGAGAGAAATCAAAATTCAAGACTGCCATTCCCTTTCTTTTGCACATTAAAATCCCAAGAAATAAAAGCCCCTCCCCCATCTGGATTTGAATCTTCCCGGGTATCAGCCAGTGAAACTCCCCCAGCTAGAGTCTGAGTGTCTCCTCCAGGAGCAGCTGCTCTCTGCCTGGTCTACCCGGAATGGGTGTGGCTCCCAGAAGGACAGGGAGGTCAGATTTATCCAATCTCAAATCACTCATGTGTCCCGCTTTTCAAAAAGTTTGAAAGTCAATAGGGCACCCAAGAATATCTCAGCCCCAGCCCCACACCCACCAAATTTAGACAGTAACGTGATGTTCTCAGAACCCATGTTTCTGCTGCCAGCCATTGGGATGTAGCAGATGCTTGGTGACATCTGGGGGAAAGGAGATGGAGAAAACAAATGTGAGACAGAGAAAGAAAATATTCTGGCTTTCAGACTCACTAGAATTTCCAGTAAGACTGCCATTGGCCAAGGTGCAACCCCTTACCTCCATGTCTTACTGGAGTTTCCATCTCAGCCGCATCCAACCCATACAGTATTTATAAAACCTCCTAATTCCCACTGATCCCTTAGAGCCTTATGTTCCTGGTACCTTTGGGGCAGCTTTGTGTGATGGGTCTTGCCTGTCCCTTCCTCCCTGAGAGCAGGAACCGGCCCAAGCCAAATGCGTGTGGCTCTGCTTCTCACCTCCCCCGCTTCTCTACCACTGTCCCTGTATCCTGATTATTTTCTCCCTTTGCCCCGCATTCACTGCTGTTTCTGACTCCTGCACAGGCCTTGAGGGCCCTGTATATCAGGGCATTTTCCTTTTCCCTAGTTTTTGACTCAGCTGCAAGAACACCAGAAACCAAAGCTGCTGCTGAAGCTTCTGGAGAAGACCATCTTTTCGTGCCACGCGCTCCTTCCCAAACCTCACCTCTCCTCATCTGGTTCCTTCCCACCGCCCCCTCTCCTGCAACAGTGGGATAGCCCTCTGGTGTTCCGTCTTCTCTGGCATTCCCTGACTCCTTTCTGGCTAAGTTTGAAAATGTCTACTTGCCTCTTCACTTCGCCCCTTTCCTTCTCTCCCCTGTGCAGGGCTAGCGCTGTTTGCTAGGTCCTAGTGCTTTCTTTTGTTTTCCTGTTTCTTTGTTTTCAGCCCCAGACATTTATGGTCCTAGCCTTCCCTTGAGGGGTTATGTGTGGCCCCACATAGTAAGAGAGAAGGTCAAGTTAGAGGCAAAAGTATCCATTAGGCAAACATAGCCTGCCTATTTTTGTCACTTCCTCTTTGAGAAGCAAAAGAGGCCAGGACGCACCTTCTCAACAGTGATTCATCCAGCGAATATCTATGGAGGACTCACTATGCTCTAGAAAGCGTCCCGGATGCAGGGAGACAGCAGCCAACAGGATCAAGTCCCTGCCCTCCTGGGCTTCGCGCTCAGGAGGGGACCAATCTGATCTCTAACCTAGACTTGGCTCAGCCGTGACTCTGCTACCTGGACCCCCTGGCTTCCCTGCCAATCCTAATTCCAAGTGTTTTCTGAAACGTCTCTTCAAAACTTGTGCCAGGCTCCCTTTCCTGTTGGTGGTATCCTGCCTTGAAGTTTGCTTGACTATGCTCCACTCATTCTCCCAGGGCTGTTCTCCTGTTCCCCTTTCCAATCTATGCAAACATTCTTTAGCCTACCCCAGTCTTCAAGCAGGGCTTCCCCAGTAACTTTTAGCACAAAATCTATCTAGCTAAAGCTTTTACTTCTTTTTTTAGGCATCGAGTTCATAATAGTTCCATTTATTAATGTTTGGCACCTTAATCCAGGAAAATGGCATATGCCTTGTATAACCAGAATCCTCATGCGTCTTTGTCCATGCCTGGATTAAAATCCTCTACTTCTCTGAGGAAAACTCCACATTTCAGGTCCCTGAATCCACCAGGATATCCAGACCTCATGCAAAGAATAATCAAAAGCCAGCTTGAGAGCATCAGAGAGGAGGTGGCTGCAGGAACCTGTGAATCACACACATGACACATGGATGTGAGATCGACTCACAAGTATCTTTCTTGGTCCTGGATGCAGTTTAACACAAGACTCCAAATAACACTACGTGAGACAAGAAAGCCTTCCTCTTCCATTAATGCCTGGCCCTGACAATTGGAAAATCCTAAGGCCTACCTCACTCTCTAGTTCTCACTTCCCATAGGGAACATGGACGTTTCTGGTAAGTCAGAGTCCCAGGCATCTCATTAGGACTTCAGATTGCAATGCCCACGGTGGCTTCAGTCTGTGTTGCTGTATCCCACATCTCTCAAATGCCAAGGATTCCCACACAACTTACATCCTGCATTGCTCAGGGTAGCCTAGGTTATGTTGTAGTAACAACCTCAAAATCTCAGTAGCCAAACAGTAAGTGCCTATTCATGTATGTCACAGGACATCTGGGAACAAAGTGTATGTTGCTGTATATTTCCTTTGTCTGGGGACCTTGACTGAGGGAAAGTCTATCTCGGTATTTCTGGCAATCATAAAATTATTATTTTTGTTTTCATCATTATTATCTATGCCTATAGTAGAAAAATGAACTGTAGGTGGAGTCAGAAGAGTTTATCTTGGTACTGGCTCCCCCACTTAATAACTGTGTAATTTGGGGGGGGGCAACCTGGGTGGCTCAGTCTGTTTAAGCATCTGACTCTTGATTTTGGCTCAGGTCATGATCCCAGGGTTGTGGGATCGAGCCCTATGTCAGGCTCTGCACTGAGCATGGAGCTTGCATGAGATTCTCTCTCTCTTTCTCTCTCTCACTCTTTCTCCCTCTCTCTCTGCCTCTCTCCCCACTTGTGCTCTCTCTCTAAAATTAAAAAAAAAAAAAACTATGATTTTGTACCAGTCAGTTTTCCTCTATGGACCTCTGTTTCCTCATCTGTAAAACAAGGGATGAGGTAACATAATCTTTAAGGCCACTTTCATCTCAATAAGTCCATGTCTCTTCTACCTGGGAAGAGAAGAGGAATTCACGTCAATGAGCATCTGTTCTCACAAGTACTCTGGAAGGCATAATTATTCTCACTCTGCAGATTGGAAAACTAAGGCTCAGAGAAGCCAACAACTTATTCCAGATCACACATATAATGAGTGATAGATGAGGTATTTGAACCCCTGACTCTCATACTCCAAAAATTTTTCCCTTTTCATTGTCTCTCATTCAATACACAATATGACATTGCAAATACAGAGAGGGAGTGTGGAAAGAAACTGATGCAATGAGATGAGCAAAAAGGCACACCTCATGGAGCAGCCTTGAAGAGTAAAATGACCCATGGTGTTTTCATTTCTTCTTATGACTCAATTTAACTTAGTGACAACAATATTTAATATTTAAGTGCCAGGTACTGGACTAGGTGCTGGATATGTGAAGACCAATTTCACTTGAAAAAAGTAGGGAACACACATATCAGGGAAATGGAAACCATTCTCCATATTTCAAGAGGCAGGGATTTATTGCAAAAGATTCAATGCTTGTCAAACTGATGGGAGATCTGGGGAAGTAATGACAATGGAAAACCAATGCTGCCTTTCAGGAAAATAAGGCAGTGAAAGCACTACAAAAATCTGCCATGTGCCCATGCAACTCTCTGCCATTCCTGGAAGTAAATGATGATTTATCCTTTTCTTTTGACTTCCACATCTCACGCACAAGCCTGTCATTTGAAGAATTTAAACTGGAACTCTCCTGGCAAGGGAATCTGGGTAATGTAGTTTCCAGACTTTCAGCCTCTGTGATAGAAGGATAAGCTTAGAAAACCAGGGAGGGGATTGAATATCAGCAGACAGTTGGTAACATAGCACACAGTTCTAACTAAAAGAATCAGGACAAGTCTCCTCCGGGGTGACATCAGCTGAGTCTTGAAACAAGAGATAAAATGAGGGTTCTTCAGAGTGAGTGGTGTGAGTAAAAAGAGCTTGGCAAAACCTCCCAAGGAATGTCAAGTTACTGAGTCCAATCAGAGCACTGAGCAGGAGGAAATGGGGCTGGATTGAGGCCACATGGATAATCAGACAAGATTCTGGAGGGCACAGTATGCCATTCTGAGTTTGGACTTAATCCAATCAATAATGGAAAACCATTGGAGGTCTTTGAAGAAAGTGACAGAATCGAGTATGTTTAAAAGATCCCTTTGTTGGTGTTGAGGACGGTTCATGGAGGACCTAAGGAGGCCCTTGCTGTCATCCAAGGGCCAGATGATGATGGATTAGACTCAAGCAGTGGTCATGTGGATGAGAGCAAGGCTGATTTAGGAAGCAAAGTAGAGAGATAAGGCTGAGTGATGCATAGGCTGTGGGCGTGAGTGGAAGAAGACCGGCCAGGCTTCCGGTTTGGCTCATTAGAGGATGGTGACCATTCACTGGAGTGGGAGCTTTGGAGAAGGAGCTCGTTTAGGGGTCAGGGAGATGGGGATTGCTGACTTTGGTTTTGTAACAAGCTGAGTTTGAAGTGCCCGGGTGATGGAAAGAATAAGACCAATAAGGTATGGACTAACATTCTGCCAGAGGCCAGACCCTCTGCTCAGCGCCAGAAGCCCTCAGCTGAACATGGCAATCCCTCTCTTGGAGGAGCTCTGAAGTCAATCCACCCCTGAATGTATGTGACTCCACAGGAGCCTTGACAATAGGAATCTTTGGGGAACATTCAAACTTCACTGGAGGCAAATGTTTTCAGTTCCACGATGTCTGCAAGTAAAATTTCCCTGGAGACTTGCAAAAGCGCACTGGAAATGGGTGCTTCTTTCGTCTTTCTGTGGGCCCCAAGGTAAGCTAAAAAATCACAGAGGGAGAGGAGAAAGCTCTTCTGCTGTTTGATCTTGATGAAATCTTGAACCAGCTTATCCATCAAAAGAAATGATTAGGCTTAAGACAAGAAATATTTGTAACAATGCACTAGGGAATTTTAAAGATGAATAAGACAAGGCTGGAATCTTAGACAGCCAGTCTACTTTGTGTGGCTAGGCTGATGGTTCAACAGGGCTGGATTAGAAGTAAGATTCTACTGAGGCACTAGTGTGGGGATAGGACAACCATTTGCCCCCATTGCCTGGGACTTTCTAGGTTTTAGCTCTGAATCTCCCATGTCCTGGGAACCCCTCCATCCCAAACAACCCAAGACCGGTGGTCACCCTATGTGGGGAGGATATACTTCTCCAACCCTCCCCAGTAAGGTTGCCATGACACTGGGGAAGATGTCTCAAGACCACCCAGACTTACCTACTAAACATCTGTCAACCAGGACAGTGAAAAGTACCTTAACCACAATCTACGTCAAATCCACTTTCTCACTGGAAACCTGACTGCCTTACTTATTGTGCAATATCTTCCCCTTACCCTGAACCCCTGATTTCTTTCCCCCTGCTTTATTTTTTAATTTCTTCCATGACATTTTCCCGCTTCTTTCTACTAGGTATTGCATGCAATTATTGTGTTTATTATCTATTGTCTATCTCACCCTACTAGAATGTAAGCTCCTTGAAGGCAAGAATCTTTAATTGTCTGGAACAAAATAAGCCCTTAACGTACATTTGTGGAATGAATGGACGAGTTAAAACACATCCTCAAACCATAGCATTTTAGACAGAACATGAACTGATCTTGACGTTTTTTAATTCAAATGAGACTAAGAAGATATTTGCATTATTTCATATTCAAAGCCGACTGTTGACACATTTAATCTTGCTAAACTCACCAAGTGTGGCGGCTTTCTCCTGCCAGCGGGTTACATAATCTTCCAGGCACACATTTGAAGCACCAAGCTAACCTTCGCGCATGGCAGCTGTGGAGTGGTAATTGTGAGGGGGCGTCTCTGAGGGGCTGGAGAAGGCAGGCCATCTGCCACTGCGTTGGGGACAGCCAGGGGCCAGGACGCTGGGCCTCCTGCAATGCCTCAGTGCCAATTAGCTGTCCCCATGCCGGCTGTGCGGGAGCTCCAGGCTAGCCGCATAGAGCAGCTGATAGAACAGGAAAGTCACCAGCAGAGTGACCCATCAACCCACCTGTGCGGGAGGCAGCATGGGACTGGATGGGTGTCTGAATCTCCTATCAGAAGTGGGGCAGGAAGCTGTTTCCACACTTCAGTTCCATAAGCCCGAGGGGAAGGACTGAAATGTCCATGGGGTGGTTGGCCAGGCCACAGTGCTGCTGCCTGGCTCCTGGAACACACCAATGCCCTTCTCCCTGACGACGGCCTGGTGAACGTCTTTTCACCCTTCAAATCTCTGCAAAGACCTCACCTCTTCTGTTCAATCTTTTCTGACCATCTACCAAGAGAATTTGTCCTCCTTAATCTGAATTTACTTCAATAGTAGTAATAATAATTAATAATAATAACAACAGTCACAGCAGCAGCAACTAAATGTGTCATGCACTCACAGCATACAATAAAATGTGTAAAAATCCTCAGGCTGTGAGTCCATTGGGATGTTTGAGTCAGCCAATACACATTACAACTGCTCCCATACTGCTCACGACGGTGCTACGGCAGGGGTGTCATTAGTTCTCATCTACAGGTGTGGCCTGGAGCTCAGAGAGACCACCTCATTTGCCGAGACTGCACAACTACAGAGGGAGAGCTTGGACTGGACTCTCAGTTGGCAACAGCCCAAGGTTCACACACTGGTCACCGTGCTAAGCCTTGCACATGGCGCTGTCCTTCCCACCTGTCACTTCTCTGTCTCCACAGAGACCTCCACAGAGGTCTCCCCACTGGGCCTCACTCCTCTAGGTCTCAGGGGATGGGATCTTTGCCTCTCTGTTTCCGCTCTGTATCCCAGGCCCTAGCAGAGCTTGGCATGTGGTGGGTACTCAGGAAGCGTTTCTTGAATTGAATAATAATCCAGGTAAAGAGCTGGCACTGTGGTGGGTTGACCTGCTGGATCTTACTAATTAGGTTATTTAGGAGCATCTGGAAATTGTGACAGGTTTGAATGACCCCGCATTTTTAGTTTCCTGATATGGTATGGGTCTGTGAGAATAGCTCCACCTCCCCAGAGGAGGGGTGCTGATGCCCACTGCAGCCCCAGCCTCCCTAGGGTCATCTGTGCCCTGTGATGTTCAGGGCTATGTGCACAGTGGGAGTCAGATGCTCAACAGCTACCCCCAGAAGCTGGCAATTGGGTGGTAGATGTGCATGAATGCAGGGCTGCCAAGAGAGTATTCCAGAAGGGCCAGACTTATGTGGGAGCCCAGCTCAAGCAGCAGGGAGCCATACCCGCTGAGCTGTGGACCCCAACAGTGAGGGGGATGGGAGACCATGATACTATACCGAGAGCAGATTCTCCTTTCCCCACATTTCTTCATCGCATGCCCTGTCCACAGGTACCAAACCATGCAACCAAGAATGCAAGGGTGAGAGGAGACAGGACTCAGACACAGAAGAGGTGACACCTGACAGTCAGCTCTGTGAATGACCTGATCTTTACCCCCCTCAGATGTAAGGAATACCAAAGAGTCCTCTTCCTTTCTTGCTATAGGAAATAACATACAGCATGACCCAGCATGTGTGCCCCAAGGGGCCTGAGTCCCCGGATGAGGAACACCGGAAGTGGCCTGGTGGGGAGGAACCTTCTCGCCCTGTTTGGCCAGAGCTCCTGGGTTGCTCCCTCTGACCGCCAAGATCAGCTTGCCTAGAGGAGGCAGGGCAGGGGAGTGTGGACGGGAGCTACCACTGTCCTCCCTGCCTGCTCCCCTGTAGGAGGATGGCCCTCCGATGTGGCAAGAGATGGAAGCCACTGCCCTGACCATAGTGACTGTGATAATGATCATATTCCCACAGCACCTACCCTATCCCAGCTCTGTTATAAGCGTTTCACACATAGTAACTCCTGTAAACTTCACCACAACGCCTGAAATCTGTACATATTACTGTTCCTATTTTATCGAGGAGGAAACTAGGTACAGACAGGCTAAATACCCATGATGTTATTTAAGGGGCTTGGGAAGGTAGTTCATGAACTCAAGATACCTCTTCCACGAATAGCTAATTCTACCATTAGTGCATCTCTTTGGACAAAGGCGAAGAGCTCTTTTGCAATGAAATGTCCCCAGTAGGAACCACCTGGAGTAACCAGTAACTACATGGATAAGAGAAGTTGTTAATACTTTAGACTCATGAACTCACTCCCTTCCCCACCATGCATCAGCTGTATGACCCGGGGCAAATTGCTGAACTTCTCTGAGCCTCAAGTTCCCTTCATGTAAAACGGAGGTAGAATCGACGAGAAAATCTTTGTGAAGTGTTTAGCACACTGTGAACATTCAGTAAATGCTGGTGGCTGTCATTATTATTGTTACTTATTCCCTTATGTAGAACTTGTTTCTCCATACTTTTTCTCGATGTCCCTAGCAGAGAGCAGGACCTCAACAGGGGCAGAAGGGCGGGCCAGTTTTAATGAGAGGAGAGCAGGCAGAAACAATTTTGCGACTGGGTTTCTGTCCTGGGAGCCTGTTATGAAACAGGGGATGGGAGAGAGGTCCCATCAGGACAATGGTCAGCCACAGCAGAAGTGCCGGAGAGAGCAGGCACTCTCTCTCCACAGAACATGGAAGATGATCCAGACAGAGAAGCTTGGCCAGCCTCAGAGGAGTGCAGTTATGTCTGGGCTTCCTAAGGAGTAGCGGGCCGTGGCAGCCACCAGTGCTGCTAACTTTTTGCTCCCAAACAAGTGCCCCGCCCCCAATTCGGCAGCCCCGGGGGCCCTGAAACAGCAGCCCCAGGCACAGAGCTCTTCTCTGCCCCCACTTCCCAGGCCCAGGGGTATTTTTCTTTCCTCTGGGAGGCCTGCTCTTCCGAGAGCTGGCTGGGCCATCAGGCCAGAATGGAGGTGGATGTGACCAGATGGCACTGTCTCTTGTGTTACCCACTGGCTCTTATATAAGGTCTCCATGACACGTTTCCTCCTAGAATGATGAGCCGGGAACAGGAAGAGTGCCTACCAGGCACCCTGTTTACAATAATTGCCTTTTTTTTTTTTTCCTTACAGATAAGGAACCTCCTGCTCAAAGAAGTTACTGCCTCCTCCAATGTCACACCTGCATCTTAGACCTCTGTGTGTCTCGAAAGCACTTCCCCCGCCAGTAGGGCACATTGCTTCCCCAGATGTTTATTTGTGTGTTGCCTCACCTTGTTCTGGCACAGCGAACTAAATAAACAAGCGGGCCTCCCTTTCTCCTAGGGATGCCATGAGCTTTAAGCTAAATTTCGAGATCACTACTTCTTTTTTTTTTTTTTTAATTTTTTTTTTCAACGTTTATTTATTTTTGGGACAGAGAGAGACAGAGCATGAACGGGGGAGGGGCAGAAAGAGAGGGAGACACAGAATCGGAAACAGGCTCCAGGCTCTGAGCCATCAGCCCAGAGCCCGACGCGGGGCTTGAACTCACGGACCGCGAGATCGTGACCTGGCTGAAGTCGGACGCTTAACCGACTGCGCCACCCAGGCGCCCCTAAATTTCATTTTTTTTAATGTTTATTTATTTTTGAGAGAGAGAGACAGAGACAGAGCATGAGCGGGGGAGGGGCAGAGAGAGAGGGAGACACAGAATCGGAAACAGGCT
>NW_024412400.1:35416387-35493763 GCF_014898765.1 Herpailurus yagouaroundi | reverse complement strand
CCACCCAGGCGCCCCTAGAGATCACTACTTCTTATTCTGATTTCCTGATGCAGTTTCCTCTTTCCTTTTTTTTTTTTTTTTTATGTACTTTCGGCAAGCTCTTTTAAAGATCTTTGTCTTAACTGCCCTAATTCATGCATAAGCTGCCTCAGATCCCTTTTGGGAATAGGTACAAATAAATAACAATTTTTAAATATTTACGTTTCAACCTAACGTCTACACAGCCCTCCTGATACAGAAAACGTGTGTTTGGGAAGTGAAATGTTCCGATTAATAGACTGTTCCGACGGGGAAAGAGATGAGCAGGCCTACCCACACGTGGAGCCGGAGGCTGGCAGCTCGCATGGTGTGATCTGAGGGGTGTGGACGAGCGCCATGTGTGGGGGATAATACTTTCCCCGCTGCTGGCTGACACCTGATATACCACAGTTAGAGTTTGATCTTCTAGCTTTCCATTTTCGTTACCGGTTAAACTTGAAATCCCTCAGGAAATGTAGAAGGTGGGAAGGAGGAAGTGTCACACGCAAGCTGGTTTCAGACGTGGCCACCTTGGTGTACCTCTGCTCAGCAGATGCCTTCCCCAGGAGACATGGTCTACGGGGGCGGGGGATGGGGCCACTCGAGTGGCTGCACCCTGCCCTCAGCTAGCACCACGCCAAGAGTGTACCTTGCCTCGCCAACGGTCCCGGTGTTAGTTCTCAGCTCTTGGTGCCACTGTGGCTCCCGCCACCTCCAGCCTGCTCCCCACCCTCTCAGTTTATGACCCTGCTGCCACCAGCCAGTTGGTGCCATTTGCTCTTCCCCTTCCCACTTTCCTGGTTCTGGGCCCCTCTTTTCCATCCCTGCAGCTCTCCTATTCCTGAAAGGCCCCAGTGCCTGCCCTCAACTTTCCCCAGAAGTGTCCCTGCAACCCCACCCCCATCCCACACGCTGCTTCCCAGAGCTGTACCAGGTTCAGAATTCTCCCTCCCTTCACCTTCCATCCACCACCATCTTGGGTTTTCCACACTCCACTTTCAGGGAGCTGACAGAAGGGAAAACTGTGTGGTGGCCCGATGTACACTAGGAAGTGGATGGTGGCTGATGTCTTCCAGTGTTGCCAGGGGTGAGAAGAAATAGGATGGGGAGGTGGGATGGCTCTGCATCCCCACTCTTGCCCCCTCCCACACACGGCCAAATTCTCACCCTCATCAGACGTGCCACCCCCGTTTCCTCCTTCAAATCACAGTGTGTATCTAACCATCACCCAACCCGGCTCTGCCCCCAAACTCTCTCTGTCCACCTCTTCTGGGCTTCTGCACGGCATCCATCCTGCTCCAGGGCCTTGCTTTCTCTCACCTGGACACTCACTATAGCCTCCTAACCATCCTCTGGCTCCCCACTTGGCCTGGTGTAATCAGTTCTCTATAGGAGACTGTGAATAATTTTTTAAAACACCTATTAGAGCACATTACACCCCACCTCCAATGCTGTCCTTCTCAAGGCCTCAAAGAAAATGCAAGATCTTTATCCCACTCATAAGGCCTTGCTTGATCTGAACTTTGGCTCCTTGAATTCACTCTCAACCCACTTTATCTCAATACCACGGTTTTTTTTTTTTTCTCTCTCTCTCTTCTAATTTGTGAAGTTTATTTCTACTTCAGGGCCTTTGCACATCCCACTTTCCTTGCCTGGACTGTGCCCATGGCTGGCTCCTTCTTGACACCGTTTAGGTGTCTCTCCTCAGAGAGTTTTGGTGTCTCTCCTCAGAGAAGTCTTTGCTGAGAGCCACTCTTCCTAGGTCCCTGTCACATGACCCTGGCATGTTGTTGTCAGAGCACTTATACCCTCCTAGTATCGTCCTGTGTATTCATTGCTTGTCCCCGCCACAGAATGTAAGGTCCATGTTATGGAGCCTTTTCCTTTGTTGTATCCCTAGAGCCAGAAGTCACTCCTGTATAATGGGTGTAATAGAAGTAAATGGACTTTAGGTCAGACAGACCTGGGCTTGAACCTTAGTGTGTCCTGTACAATCTCAGATGCCTTTTCACTCCTCCAAGCCTGTACTTTTCCCTCTAGGAAGATGAGGGAAATATCCTGTGGAGGCTGCTAGGAATATTAAATAAAGTAAGGGCTGTACAGAGCCTGGTGGGGCCCTGGACACATGTAGACCCCTAAGAAGCAATCACCAGTCTCCTTCCCCTCCTGCTCCTTTGCAAGCATAGGGGGCTATCACTCACAAACCTGACTCTCACTAGAAGCACGCACCTGGATGAACAGGAACAGAGAACCAAATCTGGGTAATAGAATTACAACTTCACAGTGGATTGAATGGAGTCCCCGAAAATCCACGTCCACCTGGAACTATAGAATGTGACCTTACTTGAAAATAAGAATTTTGCGGGTATAATTAGAAGAAGGATTGAGAAGATAAGAGCATACTGGATTAGGGCAGCCCTAAATCCAATAAGAGCACCTTCATAAGAGACAGAAAATGACAACAGAGAGGCAGAAAAGAAGTTGATGTAAAGACAGGCAGAGGTTGTAGTGATGCATCTAGAAGCCAAGGAATGCCAGAGCTTGCCAGCAACCAGCAGAGACCAGGAGAGGCAAGGACAGACTATCCCTCAAAGTCTCTGGAAGGAAGCAGTTCCCCTGACACCTAGCCTTCAGACTTCCAGCCTCCTGAATCGTGAGAGAATAAACGTCTGTTGTTTAAGCCACCTTATCTGTGGTACTTGTAATGGCAGCCCCAGGACACTACCATGAAAGCCATGCACGTTTGTAAAAGGAAGAGCGCACCGATACCAGGGAAGATGACACTCCTGGAACTCTGTGCTGCCTGCTCCCGCTGGGCCCTTGCAGCATCCACGATTCCTCCCATTTTGCAGAAGTAGCCTTGAGAGGCTACTTGGCTTACTTGAGGACACACAATTGTCGGGGGAGGGGTGGGGAGAGGTAGAGTGGCTCTGATTCATCTTTCAGCCCCCTATTTTGACTGAGCAGTTGAGGGAGTGATGTTCATGTACTCACTCAACAAACACCCATGGACTTCTGGCTGTTCACTAGTCTGCATGCTGGGTGTTCCAGGAGAGAAGGCAAGATGCCCCTGCTCTCATGGTACCGTGGTGATGCAGATGGAAACACAAAGTTGCAATAGTTTGGGCAAAGACAGGCAGTTAGGGCTGCTTTGTGATCAGAGGGGTGGAAAGGGCTTCATGGCTAGAGGGTGGTGTGTGGAGGTAACACTGGCTGTCTATGGGACCACAGGCCTGCCACTGCCCCTCATGGGGCCCCAGCAATACAAGAATTAAGTTGGACTTAGCCCCTCTGAAGCCCTCCCAGTTTAGACATTCTCTGGTTTTCTCAAGTTTTTATTTAGGGGTGTGGGTCATTTTGAAACACCCTAATGGCACCCATTTCAATTGCCCAGACTATGTACCACTGCACCCCACCCCCACCCCCAGGCCCACTTCCCTGTAGCTAATTCCTCCCTGGGGCTGAAGAGCTAGATAGACTGAGGTTCTGGACCCATTAGTGCAGCTCCCAGGAAGGCCCTTGCAGCAGACATCCAGCAGCTTCATCCCCTGATGACACCTTATAGGACAGAGTGGTAGGGTGAGTGGCTGGTCTGAGGAGGGGAGGAAGGGGCTGTGTCTGGTCCTGGGGTTCTAAGCTAGCCCTCCACCTGCATCTCTGGAGCAGCCCTGGGCTGAGTTTCACACCTTCACCTAGCAGATAGCTACTGAATATCCTTCATGCACCAGACCCTTTGCCAGGCTGTGGGGGTGGTGGACACATACAGAGGAGGAATCACCATTGATTCAGTCAATCTCTACCCTCAAAAGATTACTTGTAAACAGATGATTGTCTTCTCTCTGGCTTCACCAAGTGGGAGACATGGAGCAGATTTCTTCTAGGCCCCCTTGCCAAGGGTTGGGTTGCTGCAGATCATAACAGCTTTTCTTTCTAGGTCATTGCCACTGGTCTTCTGTCCTCTCGGGGAGCTTAGGAGTGCCCTAGCCCATGAAAAGCAAAGTGTTGGCATGGGGAGGGGAGGGTGGAGATGTAGCAAAGCTTCAGGGCCCAGGAGGACATCATTCCTGTTAACTCATTAACATTGACCTACTGACTAACACCAAGGGGTGGTCTTCTTTGGCTGTATCTTTTTTTAAATGTGTATCTATTTATTTTGAGAAAATTAGAGGGGAAAAGGCAGAGAAAGAGGGAGAGAGAGAATCCCAAGTAGGCTCTTTGCTGTCACCGCAGGGCCTGATGCAGGGCTTGAACTCACGAACTGTGAGATCATGACTTGAGCCGAAATCAAGAATCAGACACTCAACTGACTGAGCCAGCCAGATGCCCTGGCTGCATCTTAAAGGGCAACAAACACAGCTCCTCAGCTGGGGCAGTGTCCTCTGCTCATGCACAGAAAGAATAACATCTTCCCTGGGGTCACCAATGGCACTGCTCTGACAGAGCTACAGGCACCAGGCTCTTTCTGCTGACTTCTGTGCAGCCTCACTGTCCCTCCCTTCCCTCTTCTTAGAATGTTGTTCTAGTCTTAGGGAGTGTGTGTGTGTGTGTGTGTGTGTGTGTGTGTGTGTGTGTTGGACTGAGTAGGAAGGGAAATGAAATTCCATTGGACCACAAAGCTTGCCTTTTTCTCTGGGCCTGAATTTTTAATTTCAAAGCTAAGAATTTGACATCTTTTTTCTCTGTTATACTCTGAGGCCCTCCCACTCCAGGGCAATGTGATTCCAATTTAGTGCCTGAACTGGGGGAAAAGCTTCAGGATACAAGGAAATCAAGTCAGGGTAAGGTTGGTTTAAACAAAATGTTATTTTAACACACAATCTAATCTGATTTTAATATGCATAATTCACTACACTACAAGGCATGCCTAACTATTATAGAAACATTTATTGATCATATACTATACACTTTATGCCAAGTAATATGCTCGGGTCTTAGGGGAATGGGGAGAGATAGTATAAAGATAAATAAGACAATTTCTACTCTCAGACAATCTACTATAGGCAATAAAATACACAGACATTACTACAATTCAAGACAGGATATAAAGGCAATAAGATAAATTATAGAGCACATGTGGGGGAATTAAGGCATAAAAGGAAGAACAGCTTAAATGTGGTAGGAGAAACTATCTGATTCCTTACCTAGAAAACCCAGGATAGTGCACTAAAGAGCCATTAAAACCAAGTGAGTTTGGGGAGGTGATTGGATACAAAAGTATACAATAAACAGGAGCTTTCTCTACATCAGCCATGGCCAATTACAAAATGTCATGGGAAAGAAATACCTTATTCATGTCCCCAACCAAAACTGTAATAAGTCCAGGAATAAATCTAACAAGAAATGTGCAAGACTTGCTTGAATAAAGCCATAAAACCTCACCAAGGGATATAAGAAAGAATTGAATAAATGGAGAGATAGCCCATATTGTTACATAGAAAGATTCACTATTGCAAGGATGACAATTCTCCTCAAATTAATTTGCTATTCAATATACTCCAATCAAAATTCCAATAGATTTCATTTTGGAATTTGATGAGCAGATTCCAAGTTTATCCTGGAAAAGAAAATATGCAAGAAGAATGAAGAAAAATGTTAAGAAAAAGAGGAAGGGAAAGGAGAAGGGAGATGGGACATTCTCTGCCATATATTATACTCTAAAATGAAAGTAATTAAAACAGCATGGTATTCATGCAGGATTAGGTAAATAGATTAAATTGTGGAGAATAAAATATTCCAGAAAGAGACTATATATATGAATTTAATACATGATAAAGGAGGCACTTCACTAGCAGAAAGAATGAACTACTCCAATAAATGTCATTGTCTTTGAACCCAATCTTCTTCCCTTGAGAAAAGCATCATTTGAAATGGGGACACTCCCAGCTTGGGAATGGAGAAACCTGGAAATGAATCTCAGCTCTACCAGTTAAAGCT
This sequence comes from Herpailurus yagouaroundi, assembly GCF_014898765.1. Taxonomy (NCBI): domain Eukaryota; kingdom Metazoa; phylum Chordata; class Mammalia; order Carnivora; family Felidae; genus Herpailurus; species Herpailurus yagouaroundi. The sequence continues at coordinate 35,487,811 of NW_024412400.1, read as the reverse complement.
ATATGACACTGAACACTTTTCTTCACCCCACCAAGCTTTCTTTGAAAAAAGGGAAATCAATCCCTGTCTATCTACCTCACAGGATTTTAATGACAAATGAAGTAATCTGTATATACAAACAGAGCTTGAAGGAACATAGGAATGGGGAGAGATAGTGTAAAGATGTTGTAATTCTCAGGATTCTAGAATTAAAAACCAAACCAAACTGGGAGAGCCTGGGTGGCTCAGTCAGTTGAGTATCTGACTCTTGATTTTGGCTCAGGTCATGATCTCACGGTTCACGGGAATGAGCCCCACATTGGGCTCTGCACTGACAGAATGGAGCCTGCTTGGGGTTCTCTCTCCCTCTCTCTCTCTCTGCCTCTCTGTCTCTCAAAATAAATAAATAAACATAAAAAGAAAGAACCCAAACAATGCTCTCATGCACTTAAAGCCTGAAATGTCACCATTAGACCATCTTCCCTTGCCTCATGGTCTATAGCATGCTCATGCTATAGTGGAAATTCCCTATAGGCAGCTCTGTAAACCACTGCCAGCCATTGACTCCTAAAAAAGAAGAAATGCCCGAAAGTAGGATTAAATGAGCAAGACAAACATTAAATAACAGTAGAGAACAAGCCAAAAGGCAGAAAGGCTGGGGAGACTAAAGACCATCTCTACCACCTTCCAAAGATTACAGTGGGTCACCACTCCAGGCTTTGTAAGTAATGCAGGTCATTGGCTTGTTTGCTCCCATATTCTTTCCCTTCTCTTTTTTTTGTTCTTCTCTGTATGATACTGAGCTGCACTCCACAGGCTCCCTTGCCTACTTACTCCCAGATAGGTTCAGGTGATATGAACACTAACAGAAGACTGGAAGGTGGAAAGAAAGAAGAAATCATAGTATTCCTTCTTGTATTGCATTAACCCTAGTGGTGTCTCAGCAAGGAAGAGCAACAAGGGCTACTTTTCTCCTATGACACTAACTCTGGAGAGACAGAGGGATAAATCTAACAGGAAGGTTTTATGGCTTTATTCAAGCAGGCCTTGTGCATTTCTTGTTAAATCTATCCCTTTATTGTTCACCTCCCACTGGCCAGGCCCCACCATGTTTCTCAATCCAGCCTAATGGCCTTGGCTTCTGGGCTCTCCTCGTTTTTCCCCCTCCATCACTGAAACTGATAGCAACTTCCTGTTGTTGCTAAACTCTGGGGTTCCTTACCATTCCATGGTTTGGCTTCTCTGCTCTTCCATGATTTGCATGAGCAATTCCCTATCGAATTCCTCTATTTGAAAGATCTAGAATGTTTTCTGTTCTTCTGAGTGATAGGCAGTGTCCTGGGGAAAATATTAAATACTTAGAGTAACAGTAATACCAGCAGTATCTAAAATTTATTGAGCACGTGTATGTGCCAAGCATGTGCTAAGTCTTTAGGTGTTTTCATTTATTTTTCACATCACATCAACTTCATAATATAGACACATGATGACCTTGATATGACAGATTGCAGAAACTGAGACCTACATTCAAAATTGAAATCCTGTTTTCTCAGGAAATAGTTCTTATCTGGGAGTGGCTGATTCTGAAAGAGGAGAGATCTAAGCTCCATACCTTGCCTGCTGAAACAACAAAACCCTGGACCCCATAACCCTGTCTTTCGTTCTCCAGGAGGCTCTGTGGGGGCATGCCCTTCCAAGCTCCCACATGGTTAGGCCCAGACTAAATTACAACCCCTTGGAATCTCTGTGTATGGCTACAGGCACTCTCTGGGCACCTCATCAGCTGAAGTAGACTGGTCTGGCCAGTGACCAGCCCCCCACCCTTGTCCAGGTCCTCTCTAAGTAGGAGAGTGTGTGACCATGACCAGCAGATGGTTATCTATCCTCTTCTAATGAACATCTGTGTAATGGCTTTGATGAAGAAGACTTGGGCTGACACCTCAGTCATTTTCAACCATGGAAAGTTTTATCATCAGCCAGAACTCTTGCTGAAGATTAGGCTGGTTGAGGCTTTTCCCTCCTGAATCTTGTCTTTGATCATTTTGCACAGAAAATACGAGCTGTGCTTTAGACTCTATAGAAAAGCCTGAAAATTGCTCTTCTCTCTCCTAATGTTTTTCAAAAACATCTTCCCCATAACTCTCCCTACCCCCCTACCCCCATTACCACCACCTATTTTCTTAATATCCTTCCAAGATAACTACATTGAAAACTCATGAAGGCTGACTTCTGGGAGGTCTTCTGGTCTTTCTCAGCTCTCTCTTTCCAATTCAAAGAAGGGAATTACTATTTTCTCCTACATTCCTAGACCTATCCTTCCACTTTATCACATCTTGAGATCAAGAGTCCTGGACTGAGCACACAAAACTTCATCAGACTCTTTTCCTAATTTGCCTGCCTATCCCCTTCTAAAGAGTTTACCTTACCTGCTTAATGGAACTACATACTTAATTCACTTCAGTTTATTAAACATTAAAAAGATAGACAGATGATGGAGATAGATACATAGATGATAGATAGATAGATAGATAGACAGACAGATGATAGGGCAAACACATTCATGAGAACCAGTTTCCCCCAGATTCCAGCTCCATAGGAATATAAAGAAACAGCAGAACAATGTCAGAGTGGGCAAATCACAAACAAAATTTTGTTTTGTTTTGTTTTCTGAGGGAGGAAGGTCCACAGTTTGATTTAATAACAAGAGACTAAACAACCAAACATTGTTTTGTTCAGAACAGATACCTCCCTTTTTCATTACCCTTGGGACCTAATGGAAACTAGACGTGACTCTAGTTAATTCACCCAGCTTCTTACAAACTAGAAATCACTCATGTTTGCTTGTAAGAGGATCCAGCTGGAGAACAGACTCAGCCTTTACAGCTCTTCTCTTCTTGAGTTCTATTCACTTTTAGAAGCAATTAAGCAGAGCAATTTGAATAGTGTAAGCAATTACTTTAAACTAATATAACTTCCGATCATGCCAAGGGATCTATTTTGTAAAGGAAGGCAGTTGCTAGTGAGAAATCAGAAATGTAACACTGCCTCTACATAATCAATCAGTTGGTTCTCTCTAGATTCAGCTGTAGAGCATTGACTCCATGCTGGGCTCTAGGAGGAGGCAGGAAGTGGGTGACTCAACACCTGGATTTACCATAAATTTGAGGAGACGTGGTTAGTAAGGGCCACACCCTGATCCTAAAATATGCCCCTTTTAAAATTGTCAAGAGGACAGTTGGCTGTGTTTTGTAGGGGCACTTAAACACGAGAGGCTTGGAAGCCTCCTAGAAAATAAGTCAAACTACACAGGTTTGATTGTAGGACAATGAGCCAGTTTAATGCTGGGGAGAGCATGGGGTGTGGTGAATAATTCTGAACATAGACTGGCTCCAGAGCCTGCTTCTTTTAGCAGAAATAACTCACTCAGAAGCCTAGACAAAAAGGATTAAGAAAAAAAATGGAAAGAAAGAAAAGAAAACAAGATATAAACTAAAGGAGGAGTTTCACCATGTTTGTTAGGACTCTGATTACAAGTAACAAAACTGGCTGAGGCTACATTAAACAGAAAAAGAGGATTTGTGGGACACCTGGCTGGCTCTGTCAGTAGGATGTGTGACAATCTCTGGTTTGTAAATTTGACCACCATGTTGGGTGTAGATATTACTTAAAAAAAATAAAATCTTAGAAGTGTCTGGATGGCTCAGTTAGTTGAGCATCTGACTCTTGGTTTCAGCCCAGGTCATGATCTCATAGTTTGTGAGATTGAGCCCTAGTCAGGCTCAGCGCTGATGGTGTGGAACCTATTTGAGATTCTCTCTTTCCCTCTCTCTGCCCTTCCTCCACTTGAGCTTGCTCGCTCTCTCTCTCTCTCTCTCGCTCTCTCTCAAAAATAAATAAACATTTAATAAAAATAAAATAACATCTTAAGAAAAAATAATTTATTTTAAGGGTGTGAGTTGGCTCTCAGCACTTAAGGATAAGAATGCAGCTGGAGACCACAAGGTCTGTAACCAGGAATGGAAAACTAGCAAGAGTCCAAGAGGACTATTTCTCCATTTCTTTTCTCTGCTTCCCTCAGCACATGGGAGACACTGTTTCTCAGGTAACTGTTATTTTGCTACTTGACGGTAACCTGGAAGATAGTGAAGCCATCTCTCAGCGAATGGCAGGATAGAAGAATATAAAGAAATACCAAGTCAGGGTCCTGATGAACTACACCTACCACTGGACATTTCTACTTAAGGAATCCAGGAAATCCCCGTTATTTTCTAAGCCAGTTTATGTTGAATTTTCTATTAACTGCAACACAAAACATCCTAGCTAATCCATACCCCCTGCCATCCAGGGTATTATATTAAATCGTATTATATGTTAGTATATATTATATTATTTCCTTCTATTTAGATGGTACTTGATACTTAAAGAACTGATAGAGAGCTCATCTCATGTATTTTCCCAGTAAGCATTTAGAAGCAGCTTGGCAACTCTGCCTTTATTCTCTCTTCTCTTGAGGAGGAAAGACAATTGAATGTATTGCTTTTTCTTATTGTGGTAAAATATACATAACATGAAATTGACAATTTGACTATTTTGAAGTGGCATTAAGTACATTCATATTGTACAGCCTTACCACCATCCGTCTTCAGGATGTTTTCATCTTCCCCAACTGAAACTCTTCCCACTAAACACCAACTCCCCATTAGCCCTGCCCCCAGTGCCCAGCAACCATTCTACTTCCTGTCTCTATGAATTTGACTGCTCTAAGTGCCTCACATAAGTGGAATCATCCAGTATTCATCATTTTGTAACTGACTACTTCTACTTAGGATAACGTCTTTAAAAAGTTTCATCCGTGTTGTAGCACATGTCAGAATTTCCTTCCTTTAAAAAACTGAATAAAATTTCATTGTCTGCCACATTTTTGCATTCATCAGTTGATTATGGGTAGCTTCCACCTTTTGGCTATTATGAAAAGACCGCTGTGAACATGGGTACACAAATACCTCTTCAAGTCCCTGCATTCAATTCTTTTGGGTGTATCCCCAGAAGGGAATTCCTGGATCATATGCTAACTGTATGCTTAATTTTCTGAGGACCTGTCATACCATGGTTCACAGCAGCTGCACCAGAAATGCAGAAAGGGTCCTAATTTCTCCAATGTCCACCAATGGATATTTTATTCTACTTTGTTTCACTTTATAATAGCCATCCTAATGGGTTAATTATTAATAGCCTACCTATCAGCCAGGCAAGTGTACCCAGGAGAGGTGGGTTACTCCTTAGCTATGACTTGATGCTCTGAGAGCACAAAGATGGGACTTCTAATGGAGCATGGTTCAAACAAATAGAAGGATTGCTCAATAAATGTTTGGGCAACAGCTTATTGGAAGTAAACCCCTCCCCTCCAAAATCCAGAAAACTTTATTGAAGAGCTGGGAAGGCAGAGTGGATGGGAGACTAATGGCAGGAGGTGGAATGTGGGGAGCTAACGCAAGGGATGAGAGTAAGACAGGAGGTGAGACCAAGATCCCTGGAGAACTTCCTAAGGATACTTGGTCCTGGTGCCCAAATGCCCTCTGTACCCCTTTCCTTAATGGGCTAGTGTTGTCTATGTCTAACACACTTGTTGATTTTTTAAAAGCCCCTGCCTTCTGGAGCAGTAAACTGTAATCAGAACATCAGAGATGGCCACACCTTACACCAGCAGTATGTGTTGCCGTGAGCACTCAAGTAGGGCATCCCTTCACAATCCATGTCCTGTCAAGCTTTAGCTGGTGAAGTACTTTCCAGGGCCTGAATATCAGCAAACTTACCTGAGAGAAGCCACAGAGATTTGTCCTTAAGACACGAGCCCAGGGATGTTCAAATCAATACTGTCCCCATTGGGAAGACCCCAGGGTGTTAAATACTGAGAATTTTTAGTAGCATCAGGAATACTTCAAAGCATCTGGAAGTTCTGCTTCACCAAGCCCATAAAAGCAATCAGATATTTATCTAAAGCTCATCCGAACCACTTTCATCTGGACACGAGGCTGGAAATCTCCTGAGAAGGAGCTTCTTTCTGAAGCTTGCTTTTTTCTCTTTCTAGGGAAGATGGAAATAGCAAACAAACAACAATGTGACCTTGATGATGTGATTCTCTCCTAAATAAACAGGCCATGAGGAGGTGTGAAGCCTGTTGTTTGCTGTCTCCTGCATTCTGCTCTGAAACCCGTGGCTGCCATTTCTCTGACATTTCACTCTTGCCACCAGTTTCTTCCCTTCTATCCTGTCCCCACCCTGCACATTATGATCTGCAACCCACCCAGCAGCAAGTAGGAGGCCCTCGGGGGATATATGGACACTCCAGCCTCCCTGTAGAAGGAAGAAAGGGCATGATGATCCCTGCACCCAATGTCCAAGTGTCTAAAATAGCCAATGAATTCCCGATCCTCAAAATATACCTTTCTGGCTCAGATGGCTTCACAGGAGAATTCTACCAAACATTTTAGGACAAAATGATACCAATTGCATAATCTCGTCTAGAAAATAGAAGAGGCAGCAGTAAAAAGGAACAAACTACGGATACATGCAACAACATGGATGAATCTAAAAAGCATTATGCTAAGTGAAGGAAGTCAGACATAAAAGTCTCCATACTGTGTGATTCAATTTATGTGGCATTCTGAAAAAGACAAAATGATAGAGAAAAATATAAGATCAATGGTTTCCAGAAGATGGAGGTAGGAGAAGATCGGATGTAAAGAGACACATAGGACCTTTTGGAGGTGATGGAGTTTTCCATATATTGATTGTAGAGGTAGTTATGACTGCATACATTTGTTGAAATTCACTGAGCTATACATTTAAAAGACGTGGATTTTCTGTATTAAATTATACCATGATCATGCTTGCTTTAGAAAAAAAAAGACAATACTGTCTTTCAAAGCATTAAATTTCAATTACCTAAAACTAGCTTTAAGAAAACATGTTTGCATATATTATTAAATATGTGTGTGTGTGTGTGTGTATACACAACATATACACACACAAACACATTTTTCCCTTCCTTCTCATGTTGTCATTCCCAATGCCAGGAATATGAACACCTTCTCAATAGATATCATTTTCCCCAGTTGCCCCTGATCTCATCTATCTTCTTTGTCTCAGGCAAATGGATCTTCCCTAAGGTCAGCTTTGTGCATAGACATAGTAGTGACTCAGCCAAGTCTAGAGTCAGGTCTTGCCCTCAGGAAACTCATAGCTTGTCAGGACTTGAGGGGATCTGTGCTGTGAATAGATGGTGGACTCATGAATTATGTTGTCCCTCTAAAATAATAGGGATACTAAGAGAATTCAAGTGAGAAAATTCATGTGAAGTGTTAAATACATAATAAAACCCCAAAATATATACTAGCCTTGGTATTTTTTATCAATACTTCTACTAACTTCATATCATCAGGTTCCATTTGGCTTTCCTATGTTGTTAAGCACCACTTGCTGGATATAAATTAACCCTGTCCTAAGCACCTCCCCACCTTGCAGACATGAGCAAGGGGTGGGAGAGGATCTTACACTGCATATTGAAGCATGAAGATCCTTGGGTGATAGTCAATTAATTCTCCTGACGTGGGTTCTGGCATCATCTCCATTGTGTCTGGGTCCAGGAAGTGGAAGCATTAGTGTTTCATATTTCAATTATTTAACAAATATTTCTTGAACACCTAGGAAACGCCCAATAGTCTTCAATGTACTGGGGAAATATGAGTGAACAAAGCAGACAAATCTCCCTGCTCCTAAAGATCCTGTTTTTTAAAAATATTTATTTATTTACTTGGAGAGAGAAAGTGACGGGGGGTGGGGAGCAGGAGAGATAGGGAGAGAGAATCCCAAGCAGGCTCCTGAGTTGTAAGTGCAGAGCCTGATGTGGGGCTCCATCCTGTGAACCATGAGATCATGACTTGACCTGAAATCAAGAGTCAGATGCTTAACCAACTGGGCCATGCAGGTGTCCCAATCCTGCCTTTTAATTCCAACTCAAAGTAACCTATATAAAAGAAATACTGGCTTCACACCAACAGTCACTCTGCTAAAAGAAGCAAAGGGCCATGGGATATCTCCTTACCTTTGAATTTAAAAGTTTTCCAGTATGAGACAGAGAAGGATCCTAAAAGCATAGAGGAGCAAACCTAGAGGCAATGCTAAACTGGAGCAATGGGATGAAACTAAAAAATACTTCAACAAGCTAAGAGCAATAAGTGTGAGATGCTTATACATACACAACTTTCAAAATCCAACTCCAGGTTTTAGGAAGGAAATAGACAAACTTTTTGTGTGCAGGAGCTAATAGCAAATAGGTGAAGGGACTCAAAATAATGTCCCATGAGGAAGAGATGGGGTTTAGCCCATACATGAGGAATGTGATGCCTCTCCTCGATTACTTGAAGGTCCAGTTGTGGAATAGGAGTGACACCAGTTTCTTTTTTTTTTTTTTTCAACTTTTATTTATTTTTGGGACAGAGAGAGACAGAGCATGAACGGGTGAGGGGCAGAGAGAGAGGGAGACACAGAATCGGAAACAGGCTCCAGGCTCTGAGCCATCAGCCCAGAGCCCGATGCCGGGCTCGAACTCACGGACTGCGAGATCGTGACCTGGCTGAAGTCGGACGCTTAACCGACTGAGCCACCCAGGCGCCCCAGGAGTGACACCAGTTTCTATATAACCCTAGAAAGTAGAAGCTGCAGAGAGATGAGTTTGGGCTAAATATGAAGAGGAAGACATTTACTATCACAAGAATTTTAATATGGAAAAGGATACCTCAGTTTGGTGCGATTTCCCTATCTCTGGAGATGTGGATGCAGAGGCTGTGAAATTATTTCTTGAAAATGCTGTAGATGAATTCCCGCTTTGCCTTGAGTGGGAGGCTCATTAAACATCAGCCTATTAGTATTCTTTTTATACCTACCATGTTCCAGGCACATAATCTTGGCTCTCAAAAACCTCTAGGTCCAGTAAAAGAGACACACAGTTACCCAACAGAGTGATCAGTGTAATGATAATAGGGAGTATAGGGCTGGGAGAGCACAGCCTCTAACTCGCAGTAAAAATCAGGGAAAGCTTCCTACAGGAGGTACTCTGAGCTTAGTTTCAAATGAAAAAAATTAAACAAGCAGTCAAAATCAAGGAAAAGATTGAACTGAAATTACTTGTTTTCAGGCTTGCACCATCAATCAATTGGGTATCCACATAAACTCTTGAGGAGCTTCCTGGGGGTATGACTATGTAGCTGCAGCTTCAGACACTTCCCCTACTTCAAAAAAAGCAGGGAATTATAATTTATTTTACATCTTGAGAATCTATTTAAGATTTTCAATAAACTATTCTGCATCTAAAAACAAATTGGAAAACATTAAACCAGCATCCATATCCCAGAGTCTGTGCCTTCTAACCTGGGTTATACTTCCTGGAGCTTGTGACTCCCTATTGGAAGTATGGAAGTATTGGAAGTATTTATGGAGGGGAGATGTACCATGGAGCCCCAGACTCAACAAAAGCCTCCTGGTTTCAGACATTCAGGTGTCGATAGTGTTGGAATAATGCAATCAGATCAGGAAAACTGAGCTAATTTCTGTTTCCAGAGAGACACTATGACTTTATAAGAGAAGTGAAAACCCAACTTTTCCAAGGTCCTAGCTCTTGACCTGGTTTTCTGTGCCCTCCCTCATCATTGTGGAAAAAGTGTTTCAGCACCAAGGACAGCACTTAACTCTGGGCTGCTCATTCCAAAGAGAGACCCAGCAGGAGAATGCAGCTTCACTTCCTCCACCCCTCCGCCCATGTGAGTGCTATGCCTTCATCTCCCCCAGTTGATGGAAATCTCAGCTTTACATTTAGGTTTCTTTGGAGCCTCATCTTACTAGAAAATCAGACTCTGCTGCACTTAATCATTTCCCATTTAGTTTGAACGATCTCCTTTGATTCGGAGGTATAATTAGCCTTAATAGCATGCTAAATATAAAGGTATACCACTCACCTCCAAGACATGACAAATGAAAAGAGAGCTGAAGGAAGGGCTCTAATATTTTCTGAATTCTCCACTAAATGCCAATAAAGCATCCAATAAACCACAGTTGGTGTTGATGATTTTTTTGATGGTGAAGTGGGAGGTTTATAGAAGGAATCACCTCATACATCAAGGGAGAGTTCACCCACATATGCACAGAGTATAAGAGGGTAAAGGCCAAAATATCCTCTGTAATAAGGAGATAGGAGGGGGTGACAAATTGTAGTCTAGGCCCTGGCTTTCCAAGATATGGAATGGTTGTTCAGGTGCACCTGATCTACATCTCGAGGAAAGTGTGAATCAGGCTTTTCTTTGACTACCTCCACTTACCTATCTTACAAAAAGACACCATAAGACAGTGTGATAGGGACTTGGATCTGCCCTCAAACATTCCTCAGAGTCCCAGCCACACCTTTGGCCAATCACTTTCATTTTCTAAACCATAATTTTTTCACAAATAAAATGAACACATTATCTTCCTACTGCCATAGTATCATTAAGAGAATTAAATGAGATAACTTGTCTGAAAACATCTAGCAGAGTGCTAGGTACATAGTAGATATTAGAAATACTACATTCTGTCCTAAACCACTTAGAACAAATTGGTTCTCTGCAGAGTGAATTGATATGGTTTCTAAATGGCTTATTAATGACTGTCCAGAAAGCATAAACCTCTCCCTCCATCTGCTCACTTTCTTCAAAGGTAGACAGACATGTTTGTGCCAGGTCTTATCTAAACCAGTCTTATCTAAACTGGCCCTTGGCAACGTCAGCTCCACATGCTCCAGTGAAGTCAGAAACAGGTCAGTAAGTTTTGTGTAGAGGTCCAAGATGGCTCTTCCAAATCGCCGATTTCTCAATTACAAAGGAAATGAGCCTGAAAAATGTCTATAGCTTAATCATTAAAGGTGCTTTTGCTGAGAACCAAAATCTATAGTTTTTCCCCATTAACTGGAAAGTGTTGGTTAAGCATTTACTACAAGTATTGTGCTCAGTCCATTCTGTAATGATTTGTATTAATTATACCCTGTGTGCTGAATACAGCCCCTGTAAACCTTGGGCCCTTGTTTAGTGCAATACTCTTTTCTTTGGAGATGCATCTCAAGTGTCCCCTCTTCCAGGAAGCCTTCACTACCTCGGGATGGCCTTGAAACCCCTTCTCTGTGTTCTTCCCTCTTGTCTCCCTCACCCAGCTGACCTCCCTAGGAACAGAGTTTGAGCCTGAAGTTTTTGTGGCCCCCGTGAGTGGCATAAGGCCTGAGATAGAACTAGCTACAGTAGTATGTTGCATGCTTAATGATTATGCCTGCTATCTCTTAGAGTATAATTTTCCAAAGTCTATTCCACAGAATCTTGGTTCCATGGGTTATTAATAGCTAATTGTATGAAAAAAGTTTTTTTTGTGGTCAGTTACATTTGGGGAACCTTAGGAGAGGAATGTTAAAGAAGTTTCCTTGTTATGGAATTCAGAGCTATGTAACACACTAATGTACTCTGTGAGTCTCTAAGGGCAAAGTAGCAGACAGTGCCTCCCAAACTTGTTTACACTTGGAACACTTAAGGGTAGGGGGAGGTTAATAATGGAAAGGGGGAACATCCTAAGTCTAGAGTTTCATCGAACACATTAGAAAACAGTCCTAGACCAGCTTACAAAATGTTGCATCTCATAAACTTAAGGATCTGAAAGAGGATGCAAAGCAATGACAAAAATACTGCCTCTGTCAAAGGCACGCTGCCCCAGGAATGATGATACTCAAGGAGCTTGAGGAGTTGGGCCATCCATCCCAATCAACCCCACTCTAGTGGAATAATAAGACACAGGCCCTTCTGTCACAGGGGTCTGTAATCAGGAAACTAGATTTCATCTGCTGGGAAGTCTGGAGTTTCACCTGTACTAGCTTCCTGGAAATGAAAGTTGGAGTGGCTGCCCAGTCTCTATTGGCTGCATGGGCAGCCCCTTTGCCTTACAGCATCCTATCAGAATAGTGCCTCCTGAGGCATTTTCAGCCGTCTGAGAAACCTCATTATCAGACAAATGCATTGCTGTTCACATGGAATGTACGGAAAGGGAAACTCCAGCCTGGAAGTATGGCCTGCTGTCTTGCTCATCTTCCTCACTATACTCTGTGTGTCTGCCCTGTTGGCCTCTTGCTAGTTATGGGCCAGTTGCATTTGTTATGCAAATGCTAGTTATGGGCCAGCCAAAGCCCTACAGGGAAATGGCCATGAGCTTAGCTCAGGATCATACCCTTTGATGGGCCATCCCTTCATTGCTGGCCACTTCTTGGCTCTTGACACCCCATTAACAGATCCCTCCTGGATCAAGTGCTGATCCCTGTTCTAATCAGCAGCATCCCCTGCAGGAGGCTCAACGCCATATTGCTTCTTTCAGCAGGGAGTAGGGCAGAGCACCCCGGGCTGGGCTGGAGAAAGACTGGCTGCAGAAGCAAACATCAAGATAGGCATATCCAGGATAAATCCCTTCTGGCTGCATTACTGGTGGTCTGATGGAGGTGATGAGGGCAAAGTCACTTCACAGCAATACAAAGTGAAATGTACTCATGACATCCCATTATCTGAAGAATGCTGTATCACTCACAGATGTAGAGTAGGGCTTAAGTGCATGGACTTTGAACTAGGCTGCTTGGGTTCAGTTACCAGTGCTGACAACTTCTATACATACCAGCCAGAGCAAGTTATTAGCTTCTCTGTACCTCAGTCTTCTCATTGCAAAATGGGGATAACAGCCTGATTAAATCCGTCAACTATATGTTAGGCATTTAGAACAATGCCAAGCATTTAATGAACTAACAGCTATCACTACTCTCCTGGACAAGTAGAGAATCTCTGGTGTGTGTCCCCACACCTGTGTAAAGTGTTTGGCAACCACTTGGTTAACACCAAATTCAGAAGATAAATGTTAAGCTGTAGACACTGAACCAGCATGTACTGAGGTTTGTGGGTGCATGGGGCAAAGTGCTCCTCTCAGGAAAGAGGAGTCATCCACAGCACTTGAGAAATAAAGAGCAAATTATCATCCTCCACCCAGATCCAGTCTAACCAGGGATTTTGCTGCCAGCAGCAGCAAGCAATTCTTAGCTTATCTCAAGCAGTAATATTTAATGGAAATAGAGTAATCACTGTGTTCAATTTGCTGTAACTCCAAATATATATTCTGACTACTTCTATTCCTCTCCATGTCCCCACCCTAGTCCTGTCCTCTGTCCTCTCTCATGTGGGCCACTATCATTATCTCCCCTTCGTTCACTCTTGTTTCCTCCACACTCAGCATCACGGTGCCTGTTGAGGCGTGTAGATCAGGTCTCTCCCTGCTGAAATTCTGCCTCATCCCACAAGGCACAGGAGAGCCAGTTCAGCCATTTTCTCTTTTTCTCTTTCCCCATGCTCCCCAGCATCTGAGATATCACTAGTTCTTCATCAAATTCCTCAGACCCACACAGCCCTGGACAGGCTGATTCCCATCCAGCCCAGAAGGTTCTCCTTGTTCATCACCTGGCTTTCCTCAGGCTTTCTCTGGCCATTTTCCCCAGGTTAAATTTAATCCTCATTACACTCTTCTCTCACGCCTTCTGCTTTTCATTCCTAGCATGTGCCACTTAATTATATTTATTAATGTGATTAGTTGCCTGTTGTACATGCCTCCTGGTACACTCTGTGTTCCTAAAAGCATGTTTGTCATATTTGTCTTATTTACCATTGTATCTTTAATGCTGAGCTCAGCTCAGTAAATATTGGTTGAATAAGTAAATTGAATATGGCCTCTGAAATCAGACGCAGCATCAGAGGCAACCCCTGAGGCTCCCAGCCACCCAAAAACTCCCCTGAGTCAGCAAAGCTAATTTGGGGGAAATCTAATTTTATTGAAGGTTATTGAACTGCTTGGCACAAAATGGCACAAAAGACCAAAGGGGGTCTTTGTGGAGGTTACAAAATAGGTGGTCCAAGGGCTCAGTTAGGTCTACAGACATGTTTTCTTTTGCCTATAGTGTTAATAAATTTTTAAAATAATTTATTACCTTAATATCCAGATTTCTAGATATTCCTGTAAGACTGCAAGATCCAGCAACATGAAGTCCACATGCCCACATGGTGTAGCCCACACAATGCTCAGAGGGAAGTTACTCAACATGGGTGTTCATATATCTGGAGAAGGGATCTGAAAGGAAAGTACATCTTATCACACTCCCTCTGGTGGTTCTCTCTCTGTATGCCCACAGCCTGGGGTCCCTTTCTGGTCTTGACCATTGCTGTCATCTCTCCACTACACACATAGCATCCAGAGAGGTGTTGTTTCTAACTCTCATTGGCCCGGAACTGAGAGTGTTCCTGATCATGAAAACAGAACCACTGTAGTCTAGGTGGACTGATCTCTTCCCTTTACCTCTCCTGTACCCTTAGCACTTACATCTGCCCTATACCCTCTTAACTCCCCAACCTATATCTGCAGTGTCCCCAACTTCCTCCAGCTTCTGATGTTCCTCTGTGTTCTTCCCATGTCTACCTGGATGTCTTTCAGACCCCGAAAACTCAACCTACCTCTAACCAAGCTCAAATAAGATTTTCTCCTGGGTTCCTATTTCTGCTTCAGACTACCTCTTGCCTCAAAGAAACATGTCTTCTGAATTCTGTGTTTATAACTCATATTATTCTCACTTTGGAAAATCTCTTGTGTCTATCTGTTTCCTCCATTCACACACTCTAGTTTAGGACCTCTCCCTTCCTGTCTAGAGAATGGTGTTGTCTTGGCCATGGTGCTCCTGCCCCCAGACCTGCTCCCTCTGCCCACCCTGGGTTGTCTTTTCCTAAATAAAGTGAGCTTATCATTGCTCTGTGCAAAATGCTTTGGTGGATCCCCATGACCTATGAAGCACATCCTCAGGTACAAAATAGGATTATTATTACCTATTTTTCAGGTTTGTTTGATAGAAGCTCCATGATGATGATGACATCATAAAATGAAAGTATGCCAAAGTATCTAACACTGTGCCTGGCACACTGAAAATAGTTAATGAAAGGTCACTTTTTACTATTCTTATCATTCATTCATTCATTCATTCAGTTACTCAAAGATCTATTAAGTACCTAGACCCTGGATATAAGCAATGAACCAAAGTCCTTGCTCTCACAGAGCTTGGAGACCAATAGAAAGAAACAAGAGTAACGACACAAATAAACATTAGGTGATAACAATCAATGAAGAAAAATTAAGCAATGTGAGGAAATAGTAACAAAGGAGTGCTATTTTATTCAGGGTAAAGGGGGGTGGTGACATTTGAGCAGACACCTGAATGAAGGAAGGAGGAAGTAAGGTGGATAGTGGAAGGAGAAACATTCCAGGCAGAGGGAAAAGTGCATTAAACATGAATTCTTGGTGTGCCTGAGGAAGAACAGAGACCTATGTGGTTGGAACAGAGTAAGCAAAGGATGAACTGACAGATGAGAGCAGAGAGGTAGTGGAGACAATTTCACGTAGGATGTTGTAAGCCAATGTAAGGAGCTTTATTCTAGGTAAGAGTCACGTATATTGGAGAATTATGAGCCAAACACAAACATATCTGACTCTTGTTCTAGAAAAGTTGTATTGACTGCTCCATGGAGGATAGGGCAAGAAGCAGAAGAACAACCAGGAATCCATAATGATAGTTCAGGCAAAAAACTCACTAGTGCTTGGACTTCAACCACAGAAGTAAAGGTCATTAAAGCTTATAGACCTCTGGGCTATATTTTATTTTTTAAAAATTTTTTTTCAACGTTTATTTATTTTTGGGACAGAGAGAGACAGAGCATGAATGGGGGAGGGGCAGAGAGAGAGGGAGACACAGAATCGGAAACAGGCTCCAGGCTCTGAGCCATCAGCCCAGAGCCCGACGCGGGGCTCGAACTTACGGACCGCGAGATCGTGACCTGGCTGAAGTCGGACGCTTAACCGACTGCGCCACCCAGGCGCCCCTGGGCTATATTTTAAAGGTAGAGCTGAAAATATTTGCTAATGAATTAGATATAGTGTGTAGGTAGGAGAGGCCAAGGTTGGCTCTTAGATTTTTGACCTGAGAAACTGGAAGAATAGAGTTGGACTTTACTGAGATCAAGAAGACAGTAGGAAGAACATTTTTAGGGTAAAAAGAGTTTAATTGGAGATTAATTAATGTTAATTAACTAATGTTAATTAATCAATGTTAATTTTAAGATGCTTTTTAAATATCCAAGTAGAGACATCCATTGGGCAGTTGGATAGATGAGCCAAAACTTCAGGGTAGAGGTCTTGGTTGGAGATAAATACTTGAAGGTGATCAGTATGTAGTTACATCATGGGACTGGATGAGATCTATTAGGATGTGAGTGTAGATAGATAAGAAAAGAGGATCAGGAGCTGGGCCTTGGGGATCATTAAGGTGATGAGGAGAAATCAGCAGAGGAGTGAAAAGGAAGAATCTGGGAGGAGGAACAAATCCAGGAGAGTGTGTTGTCTGAGTGGATAAAGAGTTCCAGGAAGGAGCCATACACTGTGTGAAATGCGGCTGATGGGCTGATGAGTCACGTTAGATGAGAATTATCCAGTAGACCTGGCAACATGGAAGTCACTGGTAGCCTGGTAAGAGCAGTCTGGTGGAATTGTGGGAAAGACAGACTGAGTGCGGAGAGTTCTGGAAAGAATGAGAGAAATTATAACTAACTGTAAAATACTGACCTGGCACTTAGGGACCACAGTAATCATCCCAGCCCATCTTTCCAGGTCCATCTCTCACTGCCACTACCCTAAAGCCCAAGACCCCTGCACATCCTCAATGAAAAAGATATGTACTTCTCTCTATGTTGATGGCATCTTTCTTTCCCTACTGCCCAGCCCTTTTGAAAATCCTCACCCCTTGATCCCAATCTTTGTCCTTTAAAATCCAGATCATTCTTTGTGGCTGTGCTTAGATACTCTATCCTCCCAAGAGCCGAAGTTCCTAAACAGACCTCTCTGTATGTGAAACAGTTTGCATGACACATATGTTATATGCATATGTTGTAACAATCAGTGTTATACCCAGATTTTCCAGGAAAACCTGTATGTGTTTCCTCTTACAGTTATAACAAATTACTACAAACTTAGTGGATCAAACAATTCCATTTTTTTCCCTTACACTTCTGGAAGTCAGAAGTCCTGAAATCAAAGTGGCTACATTCCTTCTGGAGAATCTGGGGGAGAATCTGTTTCCTGGCTTTTACTAGCTTCTAGAAGCCTCATACATTCTTTGGCTGGTGGCCCCTTCCTCTGTCTTCAAAGTCAGCAACAAAGCATCCCCAGTGTCTTTCCCTCTGCCACTGGCAACACATCACTTTTTCTGACTATGACTGTCATGCCTCCCTCTTAGCACCATTGTGATTACATCAACCAACCACCCCCCCCCCACCAGATAATTTAAGATTATTTCCTCATGTCACTTTCCTCAACTTAATCACATCTCTGAAGTTCCTTTGGCTAAAATGAAAACATTCACAGATTCCAGGGATTAAGACATGGGCAGTTTGACATTTTTCCGACTACCACACAGCCCTAATTCAAAATCTTCTTTTTTCAAAAGACATGCATCCCAATTATTTTGGGGATGGAAAAAAAAATGACTCTTTGTAATCCAGGGTCACTTTTCTTTTAGAGTCTTGCATCGTAGGCAACTTCTTGGGTATGCGTCATCCCAATCCCTGCAGAAACAGATGCCACTTCCACTCACACACCTGGGGGACACAAACAATCCAGCCACAGCTGAGCACTCATTTTGCATTGGTATATTTATTCAACATTTCCAGACTGCTCTGTGTGGGACCCTGTGACCCTGGATACAGAGATGAATAAGATAGAGTACCTTCTCTTGGCAGGCTTACGGCCTCCTTACTTTTTTAAATTAAAAAAAAAATAGTTTTTACGTATTTTAGAGAGAGACAGAAAGAATGCGAGCAGGGGAGGGGCAGAGAGAGAGGGAGACACAGAAGCTAAAGCAGGGTCCAGGCTCTGAGCAAGCCATCAGCACAGAGCCCGATGCGGGGCTTGAACTCCCGAACCATGAAATCATGACCAGAGCTGAAGTTGGCAGCCCAACCAACTGAGCCACCCAGGTGCCCCTGGCCTCCTAATTATCCCGGTGTCTTGTTCATATCTTTTCCCGATTTTCAGCCCCTGCCTGGCACATGGCACCACTCAGTGAAGAGTTGGTTGAGCTAAAGTGGTCTGAGATGTTGCTCACCACCATGAATTCCCTCTGCCATTCTCTTCCTGTTCTCATCATCCTTTGTGCCATTTGTGGCTCAGCAGAAGAAATGCTTCCCATTAGACTGGGCCCTGACTGAGGGCAGCAGATGTTGGCACATGTGTGTGTGTCTGTTCTGCTCAAAGCCAGGTGTCTGATAACTGGAGATGGCCCTCCCATAGGATGTTATGGATGAAATGCCTGGGCCACTGCACTGGGATCAGATCAATAAATACTTGTTGCATACAGCAAGTGCCTGTTAGACTGCAGACACAGGAGGGACTCAAATGCACTAAAGGAATGTGCTCCTGCAGCTAAAGACACATTAAATATGTATGCCTGAGAAACTATATGTTTTCTCCCACAGAGAAAGAAGTTAGGAGATATCTCTAGAATAGCTCTGTCATGAGTGAAAAACAACAATGTGGCACCAACAGCATCTACAGCCATGTTCTTGTAATGAAAGTGTTCAGAGAACTGCTCATTTAGTCATCAAATACTGGCTGAAGGCCTGCAGCATGCAGGGCACTGTTGTAGGAACTGGGGAATTGGCAGTGAGCAGGACAGTCAAAATCTCTGCTCTTCCAGAATTTGTTTTCTGGTGAGGGAGGAATGGAAATGACTGACATTTATTGGATACTAACTATGTGCCAGGCATTGTTCTAAGTGCTTTACCTATGTTAACTTCTTCTGGTCATCTAGGGGCCTTATTTTTATTTCTATTTCACAAGGAGGGAAATTGAGCATAAAACAGTCAAGTCACCTGCTCAAAATCATAGGGCTTCAGGGCAGGTGAGTTGGGATTTGGCTCCAGGCATCCCTGTGCTGTGAAACCTACACTGAACTGCTTTTTCCTCCTTCTTCTCATGTTGGAGGTGGGGTGATTTCTAGAAAGGCTTAGCCTCCCAAGAATTCGAGGAGAGAGAGACAAAAACTGGTCTCTGGAATTGGGGAACTGGGAGCAAAGGAAGAGACGTTAAAAATAAGAAGAAAGAGGGGCGCCTGGGTGGCACAGTCGGTTGAGTGTCCGACTTCAGCCAGGTCACGATCTCGCGCTCCGTGAGTTCGAGCCCCGCGTCGGGCTCTGGGCTGATGGCTCAGAGCCTGGAGCCTGTTTCCGATTCTGTGTCTCCCTCTCTCTCTGCCCCTCGCCCGTTCATGCTCTGTCTCTCTCTGTCCCAAAAATAAATAAACGTTGAAAAAAAAAATTAAAAAAAAAAAAAAAAAAAAAAAAAAAGAGAAAAGGTTTTTGGCCTCCTACTGGCCTCCATCATATCTGAAGTCCCATCATCAAAGGCTACCTTCCTCTGGACAAAACACTGCAATGGTCTTTGCCAGTGAGCCTTAGTATGAACGGAGATACCTCTTCAGAACTTGTTCTAGAGATCAGGAGTGCAGTAGACACTTGATATAAGATATTTAACCTTTCTATCAACTCTTTAAAATCAATATAACACCATTTAAATTTTTTTTTCAACGTTTTTTTTATTTATTTTTGGGACAGAGAGAGACAGAGCATGAACGGGGGAGGGGCAGAGAGAGAGGGAGACACAGAATCGGAAACAGGCTCCAGGCTCTGAGCCATCAGCCCAGAGCCCGACACGGGGCTCGAACTCAGGACCGCGAGATCGTGACCTGGCTGAAGTCGGACGCTTAACCGACTGCGCCACCCAGGCGCCCCTATAACACCATTTACCAAAGGATAAAATCAGGCAATTGGCTGAGGCAGCTTTCAAACTCAGGCATGTGCAAAGCCCTGTCTAATGCTCTTTCCGAGACCTGACACCCACCTTGTTCTGGTCTGCACCTATCAATATTATTTAAAACATTCAAACCTGTTGGCCCAGAAAATCTACCTCCAAAAAGTTATTCTTAGAAAACAGTCAGACGGGAACCAGAATGTTTATTGCAGTCTTATTTACAATAGGACATTTTACAAGTGGGGAGAGGGAGTAGCAAATGTCCACTAAAAGGAAACTAATTAAATTATGATATTCATTTAACAAAATCCAGGAAAAACTTTTATCAAATGTATCTTTAAACATAGAGAATTTTTTTAGACATATTAGGCAAAAATAATCAAGTTTTGAAATAAATATAGAGCTTTGTATGCATGTATCTGTATTAGGTGGAATCGTATAAAACAGCCATTCTGTAGACCAAACATGATTGAATATTGGCAATTTCATGTAGTTCAACCTAACAGGGGGAAAAAAAAGCCTGATGGGTGTCCTCCAAAATGCTAATTGTGGATATGTTATTAGTGATTTCAAAAGGATAATCAGTTTGTGCTTTTTTATAGTTAACTTTTTTCCACAATGTGCATGCTTTGTTCTTGACCACAAAAACTTTTTAAAATAAATGCAAATAATTAGAAACATTAAAAGTCTATTTTGACATTTGTTTTTAAGGAGTACACCTGGCCTCTCAGATGTTATGATTTGAGAATAGATTTTTTTAATGATCCAGTTCCAGTGGTTAAATTGAGAACTCATGACAAAAAAATTGAACAGTTGGGGAAATTGATTTGTGAAGTGGCTTTTTTTTCCCTTTTAGAAACATTTGAGCTGTGAATTATCAATTGAATAGTGTGCAACCTTTAAGCGAAATCATTGGACCATCTTAAAACTGCATGAAATAGATATGGCATCAGATTCATAGTTAAGCCCTTGACTATGAAGAATTTGTAACTGGCTGAATTAACTGCAAACCAGCTAATCTGGTGTTCCATAAGGATCTAATAGTCAAGGTTGGTATGAGGAGCCACTGTATGTCTCCAGCAGGAATGCTCATAATACTTGGAAGTCAAGATTTTGTTTATACTTCCCTTAGGAAGGTCAGACATTTATTAGCTTAAGTGCGACTTCAAACTTCTAGCCACAGGAACATGCAGTTGAACTAGAATCTTTGCAAGGAAAGACAAGTGCATTATCACATATACATTGGCAATATTCTTCTAATATAAAGGAGGCAAATGAGTCCCCTTGACAATGAGATGTCAAGGAAACCCCCATAAATGGTTTTGGTTATTGTACCTCCACATTGCAAACATGGAGATGGAAGCCACCATCTTTTATTTCTCTTAACCCCAAGCTCCATTCCATGCTGGAGATTCTATGCCACAGAGAAGCAAGAGCTCTGCTCTCCTCCCTGATTAGAATGGTTAGCTCTATGCTGTTGGTTTTCCTTACATGTTTGCTGTCTTTTTTTTTTTTAATTTTTTAAGTTAAAGTTCTTTCTTCCTAAATGTGAGTTCCTCAAGGAAAGAAAGTATCATTGACACAACTCTATGTAAAGCACACAACCATACATCCTCCTAGATAAAATTTAAAAAACAGGGTTAATGTTTAGAAAATGTTACATTGATGTGCTTTTTACCCTCCTCTGCATTAATGGTGTTCCACAGCATCCAGCCAACCATTATGGTGGGAGAAAAGGAGGAGCAGAAATGGTGTAAGGGAAAAGCCCTTTAAATAGGAACCAGCAGGGACACCTGGGTGGCTCAGTCGGTTAAGTGTCCAACTTCGGCTCAGGTTATGATCTCACAGTTCTTGAGTTTGAGCCCTGTGTACAGCTCTGTGCTGACAAGCTCAGAACCTGGAGCCTGCTTCAGATTCTGTGTCTCTCCTTACCCCCCCTTCCCCTCCCCCACTCACAGTCTGTCTCTCTCAAAAATAAATAAACATTAAAAATTAAATAAATACATACATAGGAACCAGCAGGAGGAATCCCATCTTTAGTGAATAAAAGAAACAGAAAGAGGAACAAATAGAAACAGATGGGAAGGTCTACTTGGAGCCCCACTTCCAGATGGGGCAGAATTGTACAGAGGCCAAGGGAAAACTAAGGCAGAGGGGCTTGCATCCTACTTCCTGCTTAGGGCTCAAGAGGTCACACAGCAAATCTGGGGACACCACAATAGATTCCAAGTAGCAGCTCCATATAGCCAAGAAGGAGAGAGCCTGAATTACCATTCCCAACAATGTCAGCTGCTGTGTGCAGTGAAGAGACCCAGTGCGGCTGAGGGAGTCAAACTCTATCTTCTGGGGTATGCAGGGGCTGTTGTGCCCGCCAACTTCTCCCAACTGGCCTTGGCTTTCAAGCCACACCCATCTCACTTCTGGTTCTACTCATTTTTCCTCAGGCTCAACCCACTCCAGAGTACCAAACAGAAACCCATGGCCATCCTGGCTTTCCTGATGATCTCATCTACCTATCTCATTCTTCCCTGACAGCCATTGCTGGCAGCGGTCCCAGGGCCAACAGCTGGTATCTCCATCCCAGGAGCCAGATGGCCAGAGATCAAGCCCCACCTCCTGGGAGTCTTCAGTCTACCCCAGGTGATCAAAGTACAGCCATCACCCTGCTGGGAAGACAAGCAAAGATCTTGCATTCCAGCACATGTCCTCTTGATTGGGCCGGAATAAAAATCTAACATCCCTCTTACCAGCCCTCCACAACTGCTACAGGAATTGATTTTTCTCCCCCGACCCCACAAATATTTATGACTTGTGGAATGTAAGACAGCTTCAAACATGGTTCTGAGAGACTCAGCCATGTTTTGTCTCATAACCTATTACCAGGAAAGGAGGCTGCTCCGTCAAAGACGGGAACAGAAACAGAACTAACACCATCTTCCTTCTAGCCTCTGATGCCTCCTAAGATTCATGGCTCCTCTGGATGTGCAACTCATCCGTCCTTTCTACAAGTGTCACACGATACTCCCTGAATGCCAGGCCTTGTGCTCACTCACGGAGAGCATGATAAAATGCAGACCACTCCGGTAGATAATAACGTGTAGTGGGTTGAATGGTGGACCCCAAACGATATGCATGTGTTGTAATCCCCAAAACCTGTTAATATTACCTTATTTGGCAAAAGGTGTAATTAAGTTAAGGATCTTAAGAGACAGGATTATCCTGGATTATGTGGGTAGATCCCAAATTCAACCATACGCATTCTTACAAAAGAGACACAGAGGAGGAGGCAGAGATTGAAGTATATGGCCATAAGATGAGGAATATCTGGAGACACCAAAGGCCAGGAGAGGCAAAGGATTCTCAGGCCTTCGAAGAAAGCATGGCCCTGCAGCTTGATTTCAGACATTAGGCCCCCAGCACTGTGAGAGGATAAATTCTGGTTGTCTTAGGCCACCAGTTTGTGGCAACTTATTATAGCAGTTTTAGGAATCAAATATAGCACCTAAGAAGGGCAATGTCCCAGGTGGCTTTTCTGGGAACAAGATGGGGACAGGGACAAGGGCCTCTTCTCAGTCCTCTTTCCCTGGGGGTGGACCCATGAGGCATTCCTGAGGGCAGACACAGATTTTAAGGCCAATGCTGGTGGATCAATGTGCAGAATTTGGGTGGGAAGAGGAGAAGAATCCTCTCCCAGATCTTATGTTCTAAGCAGGGGTGCATGGTTTCCTCAAAAACATGGCTGTCAAGAGAAAAATCCCAGTCCTGAATGCCATTTATACCCTCTCCCCAAAGACTGGTTTCCAATCCTAGAAGCTCTGGCAGAGGAAATGAGTCCTTGTTTGTGTGAATGGACACTCTTCAGCACACTAGATGCCTCTCCTACATGTTGTCCTAATCCAAGTCTTCCTGTCTCTGGGTGGGCAGCTTCCATGATCACCAGGGTCCCAGGCAGCCACAGCCATACAGGGCTAGGAGAAAAGCAGAGCGCTGCAGCCCCAGGCTTTGTGACCTCTGAATGGACGCCGTCCTCACCCTGGGGTCCACTTGAAGATTGTGCTTTCTAGTTTCATTTAGATTTTGTTGATGGATAGATACTAAAGGGTTGCAGCCAGCCAAGGCAAGAGCTCCACCACTGGAGTAGATTTCAATATTGTGCATAATAGTCAGGAGGTGATGGGTATCTGGGTGGCTCAGTGGGTTGAGTGTCTGACTTCAGCTCAGGTCATGACCTCGTGGTTCATGGGTTCAAGTCCCACATCAGGCTCTGTGCTAACAGCTCAGAGCCTGGAGCCTGCTTCAGATTCTGTCTCCCTCTCTCTCTGCCCCTCCCCTGCTCACACACACACACACACACACACACACACACACACACTCTCTCTCTCTCTCTCTCTCTCTCTCTCTCTCAAAAATAAGTAAACATTAACAAAATTAAATTTAAAAAATGTTTATAACATTCAAGAGGTCAGGTGCTCTACCTCAAGGGCCAGGGCTACCTCACTGCATAAGCCACAGTGCACGTGGCTTTTCTCAATTTTTTTCTTCTCCCAACACTGTATTCTATGTGAATGGAATCCCCTGAAGTTGTGCAAGGTGAAGGTCCTGTCGCAGACAAGCCAACTCATCAGGGACAGCCGGGGCATCTCAGCAAACTGATAGAAAACCACAAAATGATCACTCTGGACAAGACCCACAGCATGGGGATGGGCCACAGAGAGTGACAGTGCAAGAAGCCCAGGGGACCACTCCCCATCAGCCAAGAAGGCAGGGAAGGATTCCTGGGGAGAGGAGGACCTAAGCTGGACCTGGACACTGCACCATTTGAGAGGAGGTGCTACGGGACATCCAGGCTCACCGTCTTTCTCACCAGCTTTTGCCTTGTGTTGTTTGTAACTGTCTACAATTAGTAAGAATGAAGTCCTTGCTGCTACCCAGCCGGTTGCACGCTGTGTGAAGCTACCTGGTGGCAGGGGTGGTGGGGCTCACTCACAAGTCAATTTGTGTACCTGGGAAGACCGGCACTTGCCATGTTTGGTTTAGGGGTGTATGTGGGGGAAACTATGTTTGTTTTCTGGACCCACAGTGCATCAATACATGCTGTGTGTCCTCAGCCAGCCATTCCCAGGCCTCTCTTTATTCTTTCTTTCAGCTGCTATGAAGCAATTTGTATACTGCTCCGAGGTGCCCCCTGTCACCCCCTTTTTACAGAGGACACGTGGCCTGTACTTTAAGGCAGCCCATCCCAAACATACTCCCTAAGCGTGCTGAAAACCAAACGTACCACTTCTGTTATGCAATAACAGATAAGCACTGGAAAACTTGGTTTCATTTATATAAATTGCAGTTCCATTTCTGTCTGTGCAGCTGGAGGCCCCTGAGGACCAGGAGGTTCTCAACACCAGGACTGGGGTCTTTATCTAAGGCTGTTAGAGACCATGTGGTCAGCTCTAAGAGCTAGGTCCACTCTCCCAAAGACCCACCTTCAAAGCCAGGGAAGGAAAGGACAGAAAAACAAAAATGAGCCGCCAGGTCACAGCCAAGGGTACGGGGAGGCAGAACACAGCAGGTGGGAGAAATAGGTCAGGGCAAAATGTTCTGAAGTAAAGCTGTGAGTGCTGAGAACATGACTCAAGATGCCAGATGGCTCCACAAAAATACCTGAAATGCCTAATACAAAATGTGTCACTTTCAAAATATATGTATACCTGATTTGGATGTTTATCGACAATTAACATTACCCACTTTTACTCTGCACTGCCTCTGATGGCACCCACCCCTTCTTTTCTCTCCCATTTAACTTAGAAAATGTGAATCCCAGGGAAAATAAAGCCAACAGTGTTAGCAAGACTCATATACGCTCATCTATAATCAAGGTACATTTTGGCCACATAATTTCTTCATGCTTACTCACTCTCTCAAATAGTTTGGCCAAGCTATTTTTTTAAATGTTTTTTTAATTTTGTTTTTGAGACAGAGACAGAGCATGAACGGGGGAGGGGGCAAAGAGAGAAGGAGACACAGAATCCGAAGCAGGCTCCAGGCTCTGAGCTGTCAGCACAGAGCCCAACATCAGGCTTGAACTCACAAACTGTTAGATCATGACCTGAGCAGAAGTTGACGCTTAACCGACTGAACCACCCAGGCACCCCCAGTTTGGCCAAGCTATTTTAAAGAAGATTCAGACAACAGGACACTTCACCAACAAATATATACCTATTGTTTTCATTTTTGAATAGTTATATTTTATTACCAAAAGCATATTTTCAGGAAGCACAAAGTTCACTGATAAAGACTTCATGCCTGATGTGTTGTGTTCATTAGTCCACAGGTTATCACCTCACAGTTTTTCACATGAGACAACTTAGAACGCTGATCTTTTCAGACACACTGGAATAGTACACTCTCTGTAGAAAGAATATATCCAAATATGAAAACTATCATGTCTCTCAAGGATGGCATGGGTGTCAGGAAGAATCATGTGAGCCCCTCCAAGGGGTGAGGAGGCGGGGACTCTGGGTGTAGTGGGGGTGCAGTCAGAACAGTAGACACAGGAGCAGGGAGTGGGTCAGACCCTCAGCCACCCGCTGGTGCCCTCTGCGTCGGTGACATGATGATGACAAGAGTGTAGTAAGTCAATTTGGGAAGAACTGGTGCCATGGCGGGTCACAAAGACCGGAGAGAGGAGAAAACAGGGAAGGGCTGGACGGACAGTGGCACTGAGGGTGCCGTGGCATCACTAATGATCATGGCTGGAAGCGTTATAGCTCCTTGAGTGATTACTATGTTGGTCCAGGGACCAACTACAGACTGCACACATGGCAACTTGCTTAATCCCCACCACGTCTCCTGAGGTACATTGTATTAGCCTCACTTTGAGGACAAGACAAAGGTAAGAAAGAGCCCAAATTCACAGGGTTTGTCAGGATGCTATCTGATAGAAACTATTCTCAAACCATGTTGTGTTGGCTCGCATCACCGGATCAACCAGGAGATTGCACCGTGCCGCACTACAGGTCAAAGCCGGGGTGTTGAATCTCGTGTTCACCGCCCCCCCCCCAGCCCCCACAGCAGAGGAGGAGACTTGGCCGTGGGTGTAGAGAGAGGTCAGACAGCCAGTCTCAGGCAGGCCCACAGTGGCTAAACCCAAGGTCAAGGAAGGAGTTGCTGAGGACCCTGGAGTGGTGGGGAGTCCAGGTCAGGTACTCAGGCCACAAACATCCTACTGCCTCAGGACTGCTCATTTTAGGAAGCTTCTGCCTGGGGGGGATGGGCAGGGTCTCCCTGACTAGTGTTGCAGCCACCAGGCAAATACCACTGGATATGACAAGCCTCCTGGTAGCCCAAGGAAATATGTGAAACACCCCCTCTAACAATCTCTGCGTTAGTAAGAAATAGCCATGGCTAGGACCCATGACCTGTGTCCCACCCCAGGCATCCACCACTCCCAAAGGTTCCTGAGGAAGGGAGCAGAGGGGCTACCTCGACCCCATAACACCATCACTGAAAGCCCCAGCCCTTTGCATGCAGCCCCACAGAGCAGAAAGATTCCTTCTGCTCAGATCACAGACCGGATTAAGCCACACTAATATATAAAAGCCACAGCAGCTCCAGAACCCATTTGCTAGGCCCATGGCCCAGTATTGCCCTCCAAGGCCTTCCTACTCCTCCATCGGCCCAAGACCACTGGCCTAAGCCAGGCACCCCAGGCCTCCCTGCATGAGTGACACCTGAGCGGGTTCCTCCCTGGCCTCTCACAGGCAAGCAAGGAGAGGTATGTCCCCCTGAGCCGAGCAGACCCTGGGCTCTTCTGCTAGCCAAACCAGAGAAGAATGCCCAACAAAGACAGTTCCCAAAAGAGGACGTACTGCAGGTGAGGGAAAGCCTAAGAGAAGGAGCCACACCTCACGCAAACCAGAGAGCCTCAAAGCCTATGCCCATCCCAGCAAAATTCCCACCCCTAAGACCTAAGCCTTTACCACCCACCTGTGGATAGAGTGAGGGGGTCTCACTGGACTTGGCCTCTGAGGCCTGCCCGACCCTCTAAGCCTTGCGCTTCTCCCCTGCTTCCTGCTCTGATCTCGGGATGGTTCCTGTATCTTTCAGCTCCTGTCACCATAACAAAATAACCACAGACAGCAGTGGGGGTGGGGGTGGGGAGCTTCAACAGCCGAAATTTATTTTCTCACGGTTCTAGAAGCTGGCAAGTCCAAGATCAGGGTGTCAGCAGGTTCGGTGTCTCCTGAGGCCTCTCTCCTTGGCTGGCAGATGGCAGACTTCTCCGTGTCCTACACCCACCCTGACTTCTCCTCTTCTTAAAATGACACCAGTCCTAGGAAATTAGGGCCCCACCCTTGTGAGCTCGTGTAACCTTAATTACCTGCTTAAAGGCCCAATCTCCAAATACGGTCACGCCATGGGTTAGGACCTCGGCATGAATGGTGAGAGGACACAATCCAGCACAGAGCAGTTGCATCTTCAGGCCATTCCTGCCCACCCCGCCACCATCTCGCCCCCGCCTCGTGATTGCAGCCATGCAATCGCGCAGGACCCCAGTGTCTGAATCCACCTGCCTGCTCACCCCCGTGCCAGCCACACCTGTGAGAGAAGCAGCAGGGGCCACACCACATCTGAGTCTCCTCCTCCCTTGCAGGCATTTCTGCTCAGAGCCTGGGGCTTCCCGAAGCCGGGTTTTTGTTTCTCTCTTCCATTTAATTAAGGAGTGAGGCAGAAGGGTGCTTTCTCAAGTTTAATGACTGTTCTTAGTTAGCACTATCCAGCAAATGACTTCTTAAATTGAGGACCAGAAAGCACTCAATTTTCTGGATATTTACTGTCACATCTACAGAAACACAGCTGCCACTGAGCTTGCGATTCCCAAGGCTCATGCTGAGACGGGAGGCGACGCCAGTCTGACAGCACCGAGACCTCCAAACAAAAATAACAACTGCCGGTCGGTCTCGGGCTGGCAAGACAATGGCCATTGGCCCAGGCCCTCCTGCTTGCATTCCAGGCCACCCTGATCCAGCAGGCACCGCCAGGCACAGCTGCCTGTGAGGGGAGGTGGGAGGAAGGCATCTGATCCGGGCGCGGAGCTCATGCTCACCTCCTTCCCGTAAATGCCCATGAAACACTGCCCCAGCTCCATCCCTGTCCTGGCAAGAAGTAAATACTTCTTTGCGAGAGAAACCAGAGCGTTGTGCATTGCAGACTCAGCGTCAGTGTTTCTTAGCAGAGAGGCTCTGGGTAGAGAAGAAAGGCTTAGTTAAGAAATTAAACCGTATGCCTGCATGGAAACCCATGACCTGCTTCCGGATTTCTGGAGAGCTGATGGAAGAGACAGGGAGAGGTCTCCCAGTATCCCTGCTGCTAGAGTGAGGAGCCAGCATCACCTCCTCTAGATTTCCTTGATGCATCTCTTCCCTCCTGTATGTGGCACAGAGTAGAAACACTTTCTCCAGCAATCGAGAAAGGTCTGAAGACCCAGAATGCCTTGGCTGTAGCCACAGCTCTAGGAAAAGGGACCATCCATGGGGTGCTCCAAGAACCCTGACAGGTAACAGTGCAGTCTCCAGCTGTCCGCAGTCTTGTCCCGCCTGGTGGGCTCCACGGAGCTGATAGCTGATGTCTCAGGAAAAGCAGACCAGCACCATGCTGGCCTTGCACCAACAGCAAAGACCAAGCTGCCTGCCTTCAACCCACCATCCACTCCCCCCAGTCATTCCCCCACCCAGAACTCTTGCAGCTTCTGTGTGGCTGTGAAGGCCATAGGAGACACGAAGACCACTTAGCTGTATTCCAAGTACCAAGTTTTCCCCCATTAAAGTGTTCACCAGACAGAATCCTCAAGCCTCTTAAGGCCTGTGGACCTTACTACAAGCTCTTCCTTTTGCCTAGAAGTCTTTCCTAATGCTCTCATGTCCTGCAGACAGGCAAACTCTTGCTCTGCAAACTATTTCAGGAGCTCACTAGGAGCCCCTGACGATAGGCACTATGTCTTATGTGTCTACTCCTGGCAATGCAACCAACACTGTGCTAGTTGATGTTCACTTCATAACCATTTGTTCACTGAGTATCAATGTGTTAGGTGGTTGTTGTCGCATTAACAAATTACTACTTGAGTAACTTGAAACGACATACATTTATTACCTCGTGGTTTCTGTGGTCAGGAGTCTGGGCACAGCTTCAAAGGATGCCCTGCTCAGGGTCTTACAAAACTGCAATCAAGGCCTCAGGCGCACTGTGTTCCTGCCTAGAGCTGGGGTCCTCTACCAAGCTCACATGGTTGTGCAGAATTCCTGTGGTTGTAGGACTGAGGGCCTCAGATCCTAGGGACAGCTGGCCTATGTGTCCCTGCCATGTTAGATACTAAGGTCATAGCTGCTCTTATTTCATGGCCAGCAGGAGAACCCCTCCCCCCACCTCTCATCTGCTAAGGAGTCTCACATAACATCATTGATATGACCACAGGAGTTAATCCCATCACGTTTGCTGAGATAATGTAACCTAATCAAAGAAAAGATATCTTATCACCTTTGCCATATTCTGCTGGGTGGAAACAAGGCACAAATTCCACCCGCACCCAAGAGGAGGGGATTATACAAGGGAACGACTCATTAGGGATCACCTTACAGTAGTCTGCCACAATCAGCAACTCAAAATGACAAGTAATGTTTTATTTTTTATTTATTTTTTTAAGTTTATTTATTTTGAGGGAGACAGAGGCAGTGCAAGTGAGGGAGGGGCGGAGAGAGAGAGAGAAAGACAGAATCCCAAGCAGGCTTCGCACTGTCAATGCAGAACCCAATGTGGGGCTTGAACTCCCAAACCATGAGGTCATAACCTGAGCTGAAACCAAGAGTCGGACGCTTAACTTACTGAGTCACCCACGTGCCCCCAAATAATTTTTTCAAAAGCTAACACTTACTGAGCTCTTACTATGTGCCAAGTACTGTTCTAAGCTCTCTCTAAGCATTAGCCAATGAATGAATGAAGTAGAGAGAGAGCCAGGATGCCATGATGTGGGAGAGAAGAACAATAGAAGAAGTCAAAAAGCAATGGACCGCCCCCCAGAAGACACTCCATAACCACCACCCGCATCTAGGTCATTCAGCAACTCAGCTTCAAATCAGCAGCTAACCACCTATTTTTTGTGCATGTTCTAGAAACTGGCTCCCACCATGTGACAAAGCCCCAGGTGCCCTCTAGACCTGACACAGACTTTCCAGACCCCAAGTGCTAGCCTGTCTGCTGAGCAGAATAATGCTACCTAAGCCAGGCCCCATACCCGCTTTCTCTGTGGTCATGGACACCAGAGGCCACTCACTCTTTGGCCTTTGGCCCCCACTCCTGATTCCTTCCCCATCCCCTCTCTGGCTCATCTTTTTCCAGAGCTTGGCTCTTGCTAGTGCCCAGATCTGCTTCCATTCCAGTGGTGCCCTCCATCCCCCATCCTCTACCGCATGAACATAGCTGACTCCTGGCTTCAATGTCCACTGCCTGACAATGACTCACGCACTTGTCTTTCCCCCTCGCCTCCACAGAGCTTCTGGTCCATAGTTCCAGCCACCAGTGTGGGATATCCCACAACATCTCAGCCCAACATGGTGAAATGGAATTTGTCCGCTATCTTCCAAACCTCCTCCTCCTACATTCCCTCCTTATTAACAAGCAGTGGACTCCAGCTCAGCTCTCACTCCCATACCTAGTCCTGCTGATTCTACCTGTGTAACATTTCTCAATCCTTCTTCCCATCTCTGCCCCACTCTGTCCTTCACCATCTACCCCAGTCTACTCCTAAGTGGCCTAAGGCATGGCTCCTCCCCCAAAAAACTTGCCTTCCTGCTACATGGAGCCATTTTCAATGTCTTGAAGGAAAATTTGTCTCTCCTCTCTAAGACATTGCCCTCCATACCTCCTATACCTGGTAAGTTTCCCTCTGCACACTCTTCTTCATCCAGATAACTTCTATTTCTCTTTCAGGCCTCTATTTGATGCTACCTCATCCAGGAAGCCTTCTCAGACTTCTACAGGCAGATTGGACTGCCCTCCTTGGGGGTCCCAAGCTCCTTATGCTGTCCCTGCCACAGCCAGACATGCCATCACATGGTGCCCACACCTCCAGAGTCCTCACACAGTGTTGACATCTGTTCACTCACTTGGTCTGTGAATTCCTCGAAGGCAGGGTCTCTGTGTCCCCAGAGCCCAGCCAGGGCCTTGCTTATAGTAAACAGTGACAAATGTGGGCTGGCAGTGGTAACAAATGAATCACCTGCCACCTGCCTGCACCTCCAGCTGTCACCTGTCCATTTTGCCTACACATCCACCCCCACCAGATTTGTTTTAAGACTGTGCCCTACTATTTCGGGACCAAGGCTATGACTCCTGCCTGCTTCATTTCAAAGATATAGATTCCACTGGGCTCCAAAAATGCTGGACACAGGGAGTTTTCAGTAAGGGGCTGAATAAACACAGCTCTCCTTGGCTACCCCAAATCAGACAGACTCACATACTCATTTATTTTGCCTGGAATGTGCCCTCCTCTTTTCCAGCTACCTAATTGCTGTCATCCTCTAAGTCTCAAGTAAGCTGTCACCTCTTCCAGGAAGTCTTTCTTGATGCCCAAGCTGCACAGGGCATCCAGCCACTGAGCTCAAACAGCTGCCATGCTTCCCTCTAAGGCACACTCAGCCCCCTGTATTTCAATTTCCTATTTACTCTTTGTCTCCCCCACTGGATGGGAGCTGCCCTGGGACCAGAAAAGATCATGCAAACCCCAGAGCACTGGCCAGAACAGTCTGGGCTTGCCGAGAAGGGACCCATTGTAAGAGCTGGAGCCATGGGGTAGCAAAATGAAAGAGAAATAGGTCTCCATTCAAGCTACTTTTAACAGCTCGCTTTAATGGCTAAAAGGAAGATTCACTTGATGAACTCTGGACCTGAAGATGCTTAAAAGATAAATATTTTTGAAACAGAGAAGCTACCCTTTCTACCCTGGATTTGGAAAAATCAAAGCCTTTCTTTCATGTCAGTTTAAAAGATTTATGAGCCCCGCGCCTTGCTGTGTCTCTGGGTAGATGTTCCCTACGAATGCATTAACGAGTGGTAAAGAAACCTCACAGCAGCGTGGTAAGTATGTGCCACCAGAGCGCTGTCTCGTTGTGACCCTTGCCAGGGGCGGGAGTGGATTCCTGGGGCCATCACCAACAAAGTCGACCCCTTCAAAGCTTTTTCACAAGCCTTTATGAGCAGCATCTTGCTGTAAATAAGCCCTGAGCTTGCAACCCGAGGTATGTCACGATCCATTTGGATACAAGTGTTAGGAACCCAACTCAGCTGGCTGCAGTACAAAAAGGATTTTACGGGTTCACAAAACTGTAAAGTACAGTGGTACATCTGCTTGCAAGCCTGACCAGTCTCAGGAGTCGCCTGCGGCCTACAGGACACGGGCTGTCTCTCAGCTCTGCCTTCCTCCGTGTGCCCACTTTCACTTGGCCTCCCTGCACGTGTGCTCCCCCAACAACTCCAGGCTTCCATCCTACCAGTTCAGCAAGGACTCTGGAAGAAATGAGGGGCCTCACTCCCAAGATTGTCAGCACAAATTCCAGCATTAACTCCGACTGGTCAGCTTGGGGCCATGTGATAACCCCCAAAGCAGGAAGATAGGGTTAGCTCAAGCCTACCACCTGACATGGGAATTTGGTTCCCCCCATAAAGTAGCTCCTCAAGGCAAATAACAGCAATGCTACCTTATATAAGGGGAATGGGAAGGCCAGCAAAAGTGTTGGATGTCTACCATGTTGAAAACCCACTGTGCCTCCTCCCTGGGACTCTGTTTCCTCATCTATAACACAGGTAATTGGCCTCATCTAAGAAATCTCTAAAATCCTTTAAAATATCCATAGAATAATAGAAGCCAAAAGTTGTAACATATTTTTTAAAAAAGTTTTAGGGACTCAGACCTGATGTTTTACCTGGATGTGTTTAGGTATAAGTGAGGAGGTAGAGATGTCAGGAAGCACAACTGTACCCCCAAAAAAGCCCCCACAGAACCAAACCCTGCCCGAATGGTGATGTCTAGGGCAAAGTGCTACGTGACCCCCTCCTCACCTGCCACCCATGCCTCCCAGGAGCTCTGCTCCACTCCATGCCTCTGGGCCTGTTGGGGATCATGTGCACCGCCACCCCATGCCAAGACATTCAGCAATGTCTGGAGACATTTTTGATTATCATGATATGCAAGGGAGAGAATGGGGAATGCTAGTGTCCTTTAGAAGGTAGAGGCAAAATATCTAGATATTTAGATGCTGCTAAATATCTTACAGTGCATAGGACAACCTGCCATGACAAAGAATTATCTGGCACAACACGTCAATAGTGCTGAGGCAAAGAAACAGGGTCTAGAGGGAACGGTTCTGGAGTACCTGCCATGTTCACCCAGGCCTTCACTCGTTAGAGGTATGAATCAGTGCACCGACTTCCATGAAAGTACAGTCAGGGACTGTCACTGTGGCTACAGTGTGGAGAATGGTTTGAAGACAGGGCAAGAGAAGGGAGGCAGGAAGATCAGTCAGCAGACAGTTGTCATTGTCCAGGGCAGGTCTGGCTTCATCGGTGTGGAGCTTGTGTGACTGCACAGGCCCCAAGCTTACAAAGGACCACCCTTGGTTTAATGCTCTACTGTCATTGTCTAGAAATTCCTACTAATTGTTGAACAAGAAGAGCTGCATTTTCACTTCGCACTGGGTCTTGAAAATTACACAGCCAGTCCTGGGTGAGAGCCTGAATGAGGGCAGTGGCAATGAGGAGAGAAGGACCCTTCTCACTGGGAAAGCACCACCCATTTTTCCAGCCTCCCAAAGTTCTGGGCACTGACTAAGCTCAGGGTCTGGGGTTGTAGACAATTGTTGTAGGTCTACCACAAAACAAGGTTGACTGAGTGAAGGGGTTCAGAGACAGAAGAAATACACTGCCTTCCTCTAGCCAGGCTGGAATGATACTTCCGACGAGGAAGGAATGGGTCTTATCCCCTTGGCATGGTATGGGAGACAGAGAGATGGAACCTGTGTGGCACCTGTCGACAATGAGAAGGCATTTGGGGGTTTAACATCCAACAATCAGAACACATTTCTCCCCCAGAGGCTGTGCACAGGCTGAATATGGGCTGCAGCATTATAGCTGCAGCATTATAGCTGTCCTGGAGGCCAGGACATGGGAGAGGTCAACAATCTCAGGTTTTCCAGGGGAGTTTCCAGCTGGTTATTATGTGTACAGACCCCAGAATCAAAGGCCCCTGGGTACTATTCACTCCATCACTACTAGCCCTGTGACTCAGCGGTTGACTATAACCTTTCTGAGCCCCCATTTTTATCAAACGGAAAACCAGTAGCACGAACTGCATGGTGGGCTGGGTAAGTTCAATGAGACGTTGTCCTTGTAAAGTCCTTACCTGTGTGTCTGACCTGGTGCAAAGTTGTTTCCATCCATGAACCTTAGTGTGCTCAGCCATGAAGTAAGGGTAAATGTAGCCCCTATGTCACTGTGCTGTGGTAGGATTAAAACAGGTGATTCACAGGGTATCTGGTGTGTTTATTTTCATTGTTCTTACTATTACCTGGGCTCCCCCAACTCAGAGTCATGTGCCCTAAGACTGATCTCTGGGAGGAAGCTGCTTTCGTGGAGAAAAATCCCACCTCCAGCCCAGATGCCAAAGGAAGCCATGTCCCATCTACATTTCACTATGAGGACACATATGGTTTCCTCAGTACTTTCCTTGGTGATACTCAAAGGAACCCTCAGTCTATATTCGTAACCCTCTTCTCAATAGCGAGACCAGGAGTGCCAACTCCTGTTATGTTATGTTGGAAGTTTGGAACTGTTATGTTTGGAAGTTTGTGTGTGTGTGTGTGCATGTGTGTGTGTGTGTGTGTGAGTACATGCACGCATACACTTGGGTACAAAGAGATCTTCTCTAAATCACTAAGGGGGGTGATCACACAGATCCCTGGGAAGCTTCTGTCACCAACAATGACCACCAAGGACTGACCATGTTCCCTCTTCCTCTCCTACTCCACAGTGACCAGCAGGACTATTGACCATTTCTTTTCTTTGGAGAATGGATCCTCTTGAACGTGTGTTTATGAAACTTTGGGCTAAATGGTGTAAAATGACAAACTGCCCTCAGGCAGCTGCAGTGGTCATTATTCCACTGAGAAAGCATTTCTCAGTGTTCTCGCCAGGGAAATAGGTAAAGGTAGGACCTGCTGGCAGAAGGGAGGCAGAGCTGGGGGGGGGGGGGGGTGGGGGGGGGCAGCCTGGGAGACTTCCTCCCCAGGTCTTCCAGAGGTGCTCACACCCATCTGCCAAGGAGGCCTAGAAAACCGGCTGGTGATGTTATCATTGACAATCATTTCAGCAGCCACTGGTTTTGAGCACCTACTGTGTGCCGGGCAATGTGCCACATTATGTGATCCCTATAACAGTGTCATAGGAGAGTGAAGCAGAAGCAATGCACACTGACAGCCTTGGTCACAGTCACTGGTTGGGGGAGTTCAGGCAGGTCACAGAAGCCTCTGAGACTCAGTCTCTCACCCACTGAACGGGGATGACGGCATGTCCCTCCCTCCTTCTGGAGGTATGCTGGATACCAGCTCTCATGGTTTGTGGGGTCAGTCATGTACCCCTTTCCCAGCTCTGGAATCAGTGACGTCAAGTCGGCAGGTCGAAATTAACCATGGTGAAAATATTTACACTCCAGACATTGGCAAACTACGCATCAAGGCTTGCTCTTTAGAGAGTCAGTTGTTAAACACCTACCAGCACACCACTGCCTACTTCGTATGCACAGAGACTTAGGGAAATAATGACTTTACAGCACTTTGCACCATGCCTGGCACATAATAAGGGCTCAAGAGTTGATAACTATAATTATGATTCACATTTTTGTATAATAAAACTGATGCTCAGAGCAGTTCCATAACCTGCCCTTGGCCACAGAACGGATATGTGGCAGATGGTCTGGGTCTGTTTGGTACCCCTTCTTGTCCCACTACCCTGCACCACCTCTCACGCAGAAGTATAGTTTGAGTGGCAGAGACAGGAGGAAACCATGTGGACCCACTCGGTGACCCCTGGCTGGAGAGGCAGGGGTAGTAGCAGCAAGAGCAGGTCTGGAAGGATGAAGAGACTCAGAGAGGCCAAGAAGCCACTACAGGCTGAGCATAATGTAAGCAGAGACACATGATGGGAACGTGGCCCATGAACAGAATGAGGGACAAAGCGTCTGCTTCCGTCCTGCAGCAAGGACCCAACGCAAGGCAAACTCAGACCCTTTCATAGGTCCTCCGATCTTGGCAGAGCTTTGGGGCCTGCTGTAGTCTGCCTTTGGGTTTACACTGCTCCCCCCAACTTAGCAATGCTGTCCTCCCCAAAGCCACTGCAATGTGCTCATCCTCCCCACAGTCTCCTGGAGAGATGGCTCCAACTGATCTAAACTGTGCCTCCGTGTTCCACATTGCACCATTCACTTACATGTTTAGAATTAAACCAAATATTACCCAATTATATTTCAGAGTAAGTACCAAAGTTGTTTTGTTTTGTTTTAATAAAGTCATCAAGGTCATTAGTCGCGGTACAACATTCATGGAGCATCCTTACCGTATTGCTTAATTCTCTCTGTGAGGTTGGAATCATCATGCCCATTTGACAAATAAGGAAAATTAAGGCTCAGAAAGACTCGGTGACTTGATCAAGGAGCTCAGCTGGGAGGCGGCTGTGGCAGAGCTCAGACCCAAGTCTGTCTACCACCAAAGTTCCTATTCTTCACACCAAGTCACCCACTCTTTTTCTGTGGGCTGTTTTACAACACATTCAGCTTCCTGGCAACCGCCTCTCCCTCTGCTTTCCCCAGAAAACCTTGCAAAAGGAAAAAAAAAATCCAGAATGCACATTCTGATCAAGTGTTGCTCAAACAAATAGCTGCTTTTGGAAGGCACCCCAGGGCCTACCGAGTCACGCCCGGCATAAGACACTGCTGATGGAAACACACCTTGCCTGTTCTGTGCTCACGCATTGGGGGTGATTTAGTCTCAGCGAACCTGGGAGTCGTGCGTTCCTGAAGGCTGCCAGCTCCACCGGGGGCCCCCGGGATGCCAAGCGGCTGGTACTGAGACATACGGGGAGCTGCACGTGAGCAACGCAGCCTGGCCAGGGGCAGGCGTCCCAGGCTGGCTTCTGCCGAGTCACTCCAGATAAACAATCAGAGGCTGAGGGCTGAGAGATGACAGCAGATGCCCGTGGGCTCCTCCTGTCACCAGGCAGCTGGGCCTAATGAAAAACTCACGTGCCTGGAACGGGGAGGTGGGGTAGCATCTTGACTACTAATGCTGGTGAGTGACCTTGAGCAAGCGTTACC
Source organism: Herpailurus yagouaroundi (assembly GCF_014898765.1). Lineage (NCBI taxonomy): Eukaryota > Metazoa > Chordata > Mammalia > Carnivora > Felidae > Herpailurus > Herpailurus yagouaroundi. The sequence goes on along the minus strand of NW_024412400.1, from coordinate 35,449,434 downwards.
CATGGGACTCGGGCTCCATAGCTGTCAAGTGGGAATGCTAAGACCCACCTGGCCTACCTCATGGGGAGCACCAGTCATTTTACACAGAGCCTTTTTCAACTCTGAGCTCTTTCAGGAGCATCTGCCAATAACTCTGGGCCAGCATTCTCTCCCATCTCTGAACTGCTAAAGGATTTGTTCAAATATTCTGGTTATAAACATAATATATAATCATTGTAGAAAACCTAGGAAATATGGGGCGCCTGGGTGGCTCAGTCGATTAAGCGTCCAACTTTGGCTCAGGTCATGATCTCACAGTTTGGGAGTTCGATCCCCACATCGGGCTCTGTGCTGACAGCTCAGAGCCTGGACCCTGCTTCAGATCCTGTGTGTCTCTCTCTCTCTGCCCCTCCCCCAGTGGTGCTGTCTTTCTCTCTCAAAAATAAATAAACATTTTTTAAAAAGGAAGAAAACCTAGGAAATGCATTAAGAATTTGAAAATTACTCATGGTCCTGCCATTCATAAATACATATTTTTAATGTTTTATTAGCTTCTGTGTTATACCTATATAAGTTGGTTAAGATAGTTCTCTACAATTTTGCACTTTTCACTTAATGCTATATCAGTGCAAATTCAGGTCCTTAAAAACATCTTTGTAGCCATCATTTTACAGTCTGTAAAATATTCCGTAGCATGCGAGGGTCAACCTACTTAAACCTTCCCCTACTATTGGACATTTAGAAGACTTCCAATATTTCCATATTATAAATTGTATTACATGTACCTCTTTGTTCATAAAGTTTTTTCTTCTCCTTTTCTGATCATACCCTCAGACAGATTTCTAGAAATGAAACCATCTGGTCAAAAGGTAGCAACATTTTGAAGGCTCTTGCTGTGCAGAGAAATGTGGCAACAGTGTTCCTTCCCATCAGCAGTGTGGGACAGGGCCAAGCTTCTGCAGCCTTTCTAACATTTATTTTCTTTCTAAAAGTCTTGCTATTCCGATCCAGATAAAATGGATTCTCATTGCTGCTTTTATTCAGCTTTTTAAAATTACTTGTCCTGCTCATTTTCTCAGTGGGTTTAATTCCACTTTGCAGATTTGCTTGTTTTCCATTGCATAACCTGTATCTTATATCTAATCTCCAGAGACACAGGGCTTGAACCTACAGTGGTGAACTGAACCAAAATTCCTTCTCTGGCCCTTGTTTAAAGGTTGCAAAATGTCGTCACTTTCCTGCCTTGACTGTCTATCTTGTGGCTCTGTCTGGTTTCTCCTTTGCTGACTCACGATCTTCAAAGACTTCTGGGACAGCATCACGCATCAGGGTCTGGCAGCCAGAACAGTGTTGTATTGCGTTACCAGTCTTCCTCCCCACCCAGACAGTCCATTCCTTGAAGTACTCTCTGTATCCTTGGTCCCAAATAGGAATGTCCAGCCCCAAACTCCAGCCAGAACTACCCTTTAGAGGTGTGTCTCCTTCCTCCAGTTCCTAGTCGCTCCTGCCAACATCTGAGATGGGGGAGATTGGCAAGAAGGGCTGGGCACATGCACAGCCCATGCCACCCTCTAGCACTCTCTCCAGTGGGGCTGCCTGCCGTCAAGACACCATGCTTCTCCATGGAGAGTGGAGGAGCAGGAAGACCCAAAGTGACCTCAGATGCAAAGACCTCTCTCTGCCGTCCTACCTCACCATCCACAATGCTGGTGTTGAGGCCCCACCCTAATTCCCTGAAGTCATCAAGAGAAAGACAGAACTCTTGGCATCCCAGACTCTGCAATATCCACAAAAGTGGTTTTGTGTAGGGAAAGACTGTACTAGTGGTCTTTCCACCCTCTTCCAGAACTAGGTGAGAGTACCAGATGGTTAACAAATAATATCTAAAACCCCCAAAATCAACTTTTTCTCTTAAACAGTTGTTTCCCAAATCTGTTTCTAAATTTTGTGGGCTATGGTTGGAGTATACTTGTTTAAAAAAAACATTTTGTGGGGTGCCTGGGTGGCTCAGTCGGTTAAGCATCCGACTTTGGATCAGGTCATGATCTCGCGGTCCGTGAGTTCGAGCCCCACGTTGGGCTCTGTGCTGACAGCCTGGAGTCGGGAGCCTGCTTCAGATTCTGTGTCTCCCTCTCTCTCTGACCCTCCCCCGTTCATGCTCTGTCTCTTTCTGTCTCAAAAATAAATAAACATTAAAAAAATTAAAAAAAAAACATTTGTGATCAGCTGTCCATTAAAAAAACATTATTATACATAGTAAATAGGTTTGTTACCCACAGGACTTCTCAGAGCCTTTAGTATACTAACATATGTTGTGACCCTTCAAGAGGAAGTTAAACAATATGTTTCTTGAACATCTTTGATTTTGAAACCCTCTATCTGGAGGCAACTTATAGGACTAGGGGGCTACAGAACTTGCCTTGGACAACCTGCATTATGCAGCCTAAGATATTCCTCTGCCAGATGTTTATTATGCTTCCCAGGAGAGGAGGCTTCTTGTCATAAAGGAAGCTGTGACCCAATCTCATCCCCTCTTTATCCCAGGGTATGATTTGGTACTAAGCCTGCCTAAATGATATAGTGAAGAGGTAGGCAAACTTTTTCTGTAAAGAGCTGGATTGTAAATATTTTAGGTTTTGCAGCCATATGGTATCTGTTGCAACTACTCTGCTCTGCTGTCATAGCATAAAAGCAGCTACAGACAAGATATAAACAAATGGGCATGGCAATATTCTAATAAAACTTTATTTACAAAAATGGGTGGTGGGCCATATTTGGCCCGTGAGCTAAGTTTTCGACCCTTAGTGAGGGGCATCTCAGACCATGAAGAAGGGCCTCCAAGAACTAAGGGTGAACTAGGCTGGAGAGGGCAAAGTCATGACAATCTTCCAGAGGGTGACCCACTCTCAGATGAGGAAGCTTCACCCACAGACTGCCATAGTTCAGCTGATGGGGAAATGTGTGCCCTTCCAGCTTTGGGGCTCTGAGGACAGAGCCACCCCCAATAACTAGTGCTGCCAGCCTATGATCATAGAAAAGTCTCTAAACCTCAAAACCCCAAGGAAAGCCATGTGAGATCTGTGTGAAGGCCCCAGCATTCCTGAGGAAGTGGATTTACTTGGGTGAACTGAGGGTCAGCGGCCTTGTCCAAACCAAATGCTTAATTGGAGAGCAGCTGCTGCAGGCCTTAGGGCAGGAGAGTGAGGCTAAATTCTGCCCACATTCTGCCATGGTGTTCTTCTCTGGGCCGACTCCAGGGAAATACCCAGGGAATCTCAAGACTATCAGCAATGCAAACCCCACAGCATTGGGCCACACGGGCCAAACCGACTTCAGAGAATCAAAACAAACACCTTTCTCTGTAAATTGGGGCCTCATCCTCCAGCCCACAATGGAGAAAACCTTGTAGCCTTGCTCAAGCACTTTGTCAGCAGTGTGAGGGGCCAGACTGGGAGGGACGTGGCTGCAGACAAAACCAGCCTAGAAAGGTTGACCCATAAATAGAGCCCCAGTTGTATCTGTCAAGAACTTATGATACCTCAGGCATCTTATATACAACAGATTGGATTCTGGTCTGCAGAGTAGATATTACCCTATCTCATGATAGAAAAAACTGAAAATTTATTTGAGTTGTCAAAGTTGATGTAGCTAGTAAGGGACAGAGCTGGGATTTGGGCCCAGATCTGTGTGACCCCATTGGTTTCCCGCATGCCCCAAGCTGCCAATCTTCTCTCTTTCGCTAGCCCTCTCCACCCTCTGGCATGGCTTCCAGACCCATTGTCCTGAGTTGAGTTACAGGCTCTCCACAGTTGTCCACTCCTGCTTGTACCTTCTAAGCCATCCCAGGCCTTGGAAAGACTGATGCGGGTAGTCTAATTATTAGGATGTGAGATTTTCCCAGATCCTGAGGTTTCCATGTATAGACCTCACATCACAGCATGATAATAAGTGGGTGACAAAACTTTGAAAGCCCTCTCCCAAGATGTAGCCTCTCCTGATACTTGCCCTGTTCCAGGTCCCTGGTTGCCCTGACCTGCAGAGCCTACCCATGCATAGTAGGCACCATATCAGATGGCTGTGGGTAGCAAGGGTCTCCAGGCCTTTGGATCTCAAACTTGTCCCCAACCTCACACATATCCTCCTAGGTGGAGGGATTCCACCTCTGATAATCTTTCTTTTGTGGTACCTTTAAACTGGTCAACAATCAGTCTACCTTTGGACTGGCTTCCTGATGGGGACCTGGGCTTTTATAGTAATTAAGACTGTCACGTGTGTCTTGTTGGAGGACACCCTGAGTCAGTCGGTCAGTCTGCCTGACACCATCCTGGCAAGGTGGTCCAATTTCCTCCAGCTCCTCCCATCTTCAGGAGGAATAGGCACATTTGTGCAGGTTAGAGCTTGGAATAAGCTAGATGCCTCCAACTCCTAACAACCATTCCCATGACCATGCTTTTCCCACCACTACCTGTAACTGTCCCTGGCTAACATGACCTGTGCTGCCTGCCAACGTGTAGTATGCACATGTCATCTGGCAGCCTGGGCCCTAAAGGCCTGTGAAACTCAGTCCATCCCCAACCACCTGTATAGCCTTCTGGGCTGAGGGAGCCCAGCCCCAAAAATCTTTCTGAGGATACAGCTTAAATGTGGTGACCATCAGTCCACATTTGGACTGGCTGCCTGAAGGGGTCCTCAGCTTCTCCAACCATCGGGATTCCTGGGTTTCTCTTAACGGAGAATACCCCAACCAGCCTTCCCAGCCAGCCCTGGCAAGAAACCTCTGCCTTCATGGGGAATGTGCGCATTTGTGTAGTTTAAGGCTTGAAACTAGGCAGATGCCATGGGCTTCCAATACCCTGCTCTTGAGGTCTGGATTCTTCCAACGTTGTCCAGTCTAGGTCCCTGGCTTCCCTGACCTCCTCAGCCCACGCATGTGCAGTATACACCCCATCAATAGGCCTCAGGCAGCCAGGGAATCTCTAGGGCTGTAAAGCTTGGACAGGTCAGCAACCACCTGCATAGTCTCCTGGGCAGAGGGATTCCACACCCCCACAATTTTTCTGGTACTGCAGCTTTAAACTGGGGACATGTTCTGCTCTATTTTTACCACGAGTCCCAATTTGTAACTCAGAAAATGCACACAGTGACCATATTTAGGGAAATAACTATGGTAACCTAAGGTTGACAAGGACTTTGGTTGCTAATTCTAAATGGAGGAGGCTGCCTGGAAGGGTCAGGCTGGAACAAGTAGAAATATTGAACTTCCTTGTCATCTCCAGAATTAAGGGAGACTCTGGTATAAAATGTCTCAAATGAGAATTTGCTAGAAAGGCGCATATGTAGGTTGACGAGGCCTTCTTTCTCATTAAATTTTCCACAGATCCTAGCCCAGAACTAGCAACACAGGAGGCTGAATAGATCCTTTTTTTTTTTTCCCCTCTCTCTCTGGTGGATGAAATTAAGAGTCAAATGAATCTAAAATGAAAACATTGTCTTAGAGCATGCTCCCTAGAAAAACAGCTGGAGATGGGGTTTTCACTGGGGTTGTGCCCTCAGGGAAAGAGGAGTGAGGGAAGCACAAGGAACAGGGGAAGATCTGAGCACACTGTGGTCTCAGCCTCATCCCATGGGGACCTTTGAAGTGTGAACCAGAAAGTCAGTTCCTCAATACACACAGCACTTGGGGTGCATACACCTGGTGAAGGGGATCTCAGCAGGGCACCACAGCACCTATCATCATTGTAAAAATTATAAATTAAATTTGCAAACAATTGGGTGCCAAGTGCTTCACAATTAACCACAGTCAGATAAAACTGAGTCAAATCCGAAAGGCCTTTCCACATCCTTGTCAGCAGACCTGTATTAAAGACCATCTGCGTAGGAAGCTATCTAGGGGATGTAGGGCAACCAGAGAACTTACCCCCCAGGGAGCTATAATGTACTGAAGGAGTCCAATGGTTAAATAAGAAAATTACACAATCATGGACGTGTCCAATCATATATCCAAATAGAACTAGAACTATCACTAGGCAGTACTTTGTACTTGCCAATGGGTCTGAATAAGAAAAACAAGCAAACAAACTTCATGAGCTCAAGGAAAGGGACAAAGAATGTGTTTTGGCCAAGCCAAGAAAGTTCTTCGGGGGCGCCTGGGTGGCGCAGTCGGTTAAGCGTCCGACTTCAGCCAGGTCACGATCTCGCGGTCCGTGAGTTCGAGCCCCACGTCAGGCTCTGGGCTGATGGCTCAGAGCCTGGAGCCTGTTTCCGATTCTGTGTCTCCCTCTCTCTCTGCCCCTTCCCCGTTCATGCTCTGTCTCTCTCTGTACCAAAAATAAATAAAAACGTTGAAAAAAAAATTTAAAAAAAAGAAAGTTCTTCGTTGGCCTGAGCTGGAAGAACCACCTAAGAAAATAATTATTAGAAAGGAGCCTCTCCTTCAGTCATGGCAGCACCTCTAATCAACCATGGGACTCTTTTCAGCTAAGCCCAGAAATGTGCTACTCCAAAGAGAGCACAGCCAATCAACCCAAAATATCACTCAAAATGAAAACTGCCATTCACTGGCCATCAATAAAAGAGGAAATAGGCACAGCACATCTGGCCACCAACGTCTCACCCAGGGGCACAACAAAAGACCAAGACTGAACCCCAAGGCCCTGCCTCCCAATCCTGGTCTTTCCCTGGCCTTGGGTGAAAGCACCGGGGCCTCCCCAGTGTGTATCACATGTGTGGAACCCCAGATCCACCTGGAAGAATCTCTTTTCCGGTGGCAGGTGGAGTTCTTCCCCAGGTGAAACCCAGATCCTGGCAAGTCCCAGGGAAGTTCTCAGAAACCAAGAAGGAGTCTCGCTGAGGGGTGACAGCTCCATCCCAGTACTACCCTGAGTGATGGGTATGGTTTCACGGGGAAGGGAGGTAGGGGTTAGAGGGGGAGGGTGTGAACTTTTTCTGAGGAGATAGGGGTATGGTGTAGGAAAGGTACAACAACCTTATCTGGATCTGTCAAATTGAGTTGAGGGACGCTGGTGTGGCTCAGTTGGTTGAGCATCTGGCTCTTGGTTTCGGCGCAGGTCATGATCTCCTGGGTTGGAGAGATCGAGCTCTGTGCGTCAGGCTCTGTGCTGGCAGCATGGAGCCTGCTTGGAATTCTCTCTCTCTCTCTCTCTCTCTCTCTCTCTCTCTCTCTCTCTCTCTCTCTCTCTCTCAAAATAAATAAATTAATATTTCTTTTTAAAAATGGGGTTGAATTAGCTCCAGGAGGTGGGAGGATGAGCCCATCCCCCGCTGCAGTGAGTGTGGATTGCTAATGGCTCCTGCTGCCCCATTCTCTCCAGAATTGCCCTGGGCTCTGCCCCAGAGCTTATGAGCCCCCACCTACCAGGAGACAGTGTCCCACGATTCTTTGGTAGTCCCTTGGTAGAGCCTAAGTAGAATTAACTAGGCTCAGTTAGCAATTTATTTATTAAGTAAATGGTTCCAAAACTTGGGAATACATGAGAATCACCTGGGGACAGGGGGCTTTTTACAAATTGACTCTCAGGCCTCCTGCATGAAGGAGAGTAAGGGATTGTAGTGACAGCAAACAGTCTAGCCCTACACAGAACACCTGCAGTAACAGAACTGGCTGAGAGTGGTTTCTGTGATAAAGACCAAACTCCTAGTCTATGGCCTTCAAGATCACTGAAGATTATAGTCCCCACCTTCCAACTACATCTCACCCCACTCTCTCCTCCACTGTCTGTGCTCCAGCCACAAGGAAATGAAGGGAGCCATGCTTCTTCCTACCTTAGGGTACTCACAGAAGCTGTTCCCTCCACAGGGAGAACTGTCATCCCACTCTCAACCCAGTTAATCCTCACTTCGTATTTCACTTCCAAGGTCATGTCCTCAGGGGCTTTTCTTAATCCCCATCCCCAAACCAGACTAGACACCCACCCTGAAAACTGCACTTGTGTGATGATCTGCCCACTGCCCTCCTTCCCCTCCAAGCTGTAAGCTGCCTGAAGGTGTGGATGTGATATGTTTTTGTTCACTGCTTTAGCCCAGTGCCTGGCACAAGTTAGGCACCAAGTACAATTGTTTGACCAAATGGCCTCGCCATTATGCCATTGTCGATACATGGCTAGAGCACCCACCACCATCCTTCACAAATGTTCAATTAGTATGTACCATGTGCCAGGCCCTAGCCTGAGTTCTGGGCACACCTGGATGAGTCAGACATCCGGTGCCCACTTTCTAGCTCATGTGTGAATGTTTGGTTTCTGCGCACCAAGGCCTTTAGATGTGACCTCTTTGGAAGGTCAAAGGTGGGAACACATCCAACGTTTGAGCCTCACTGAGAAATGAGCAGAAACTTTCAGTCTAAGGCAAGGTAATGTATCCAGCTCCCCATGACCTTCCTCTCTCTATACCACTGTCATAACAGAGGGAGGTTTGGGCAGATTGGTGGTGATGTTGGGACAATGGTGAGTGAGAGAGAACCAGCAAATTTATCGCAGAATAACTTGGTGAAATGCTCTCTCTGTGCCAGATTCAGATGAGGGCTTGACTTCTGTGGCATATCCAACTGCCAGTGCTGAAGTTTTTCCCCAAGCTTCTTGGTTAACAATGATCAGTTCTCATTTTAAGCCTCCCTAGACCAACTCCACCCACAAGGTACTTGTGACTTCCCACAATGCTGGCCTAATCCAAGTCGTCTTCCTATTGGGGGATATCTAAAACACTGTCCTCCTGCATGTCACTCTGGCTTTGGATCACCTGCCCTAAAGTAACTCCACTCTTCTAAAACCAACCAGAAATGAAGCATCGTGGCTAAGTCTGCAAAGGAGAAACAAAGGGAGCAGTGCCTGTCTCCCCAGCACACAGTGAGGATGGGCAGAGGAGGGAAGAGGAGACTTGGCTAGGCCACAGAATGCCAGCAGATGTAGGTGTGTGAGGACCTCCCGCCCTCTGGATCAGAAGGCATGCAAGGCTGCTGCTGAGGCAGCAATCTGTGGCAGCTGGAAAATGTGAGCGTAGTTAGGCGGTCAGGCATCAGCCCGGCCTCACATGCCTAAACCAAGCCTGGCCTTCTGAGAAGGCAGAGGAGGCCACTGCCTTTGAGGTTGAGGTGGGGGTGCAGAGGGCCCCCTCTTACCAAATACCCATCTCTCTGGCTTGCCTCAGAGCCCAAAACCACCCTCACATGCTCCTCTGGGCTGAGACTCCCTGGGTCCTAATTCAGACATCATGGAGCACAACAAGGGAGGTCATTCTTTATTCTGGCAGACCAGTGATGCTTCACGTTGACTGCACAGTAAAAACACCTAGGGAGATTTTAAAAATCCAGGACAGGCCACAGCAGGCCAGTTACATCAGAACCTGCGGGACAGGAATCAGGCATGAGCATTTTAACTCCTTAGGTGTTCCACCACGCAGTCATGTGAACAGATCTGCACCCACACCTTGGTGAGGGTAAGCCCAGTCTGAGAACAGGAGGACAGCACACAGGTATGGAGGAACCTGAAAGGGGCCAGGTGTACCACTGATGTAGCCAAACCTCATCCTTCCCCCTACAACAAACACGTGAGGGGCTTTAGTCTCCTCAGGTCTGAAGTGAGAGGTCCAGAGCTCGGGGGAGTAAAGAAGCAGGATGGGGGCCTATGCCAGTGGGGCCCCGGAGCCCTCATCCTTTTCAAGATACCACCCACCACAGGGGATGGCTGACAAGGAACAAATACCTGGGGACACCTGAGGACACTGTAGCAGTCTTGTCATCGAAGTGCTGCCGAGGGCCTCTGGCCAGCCTGGACTTAGCACAGCCACAGCCTCGTGAACAAGGTGAGCAGCTACGTGTTTTCCGTCTCAGAAAAGTCATGATTTGTCTGGAACCTCCTCTCTAAACACATTGTGCATTCGTTTGAGGTAACTCTGACCACCAACGCCAGCTTTTTACACAGGCAGCACAGTTGACCTCCTAAACATTGTAATCGGAGAGGCAGCAGAAAGGCAGCTAAATGCCTTCCACATCCTCCTTTCCCACCATCTGAAATGCCACCACTAGGGTGCCTAACACATTAAACCACTGGCTCCCAAGCTTGGTTGCACATTAGAATCACTTGGGGAGTTTTAAAACTCCCATTGCTCAGGACACGCCCCATATCAATTAAATCAGAATGTCTGGAGGTGGGAGTCAGGCATCAGTAGTTTTAAAGGTCCCCAGGTGACTCCCACATGTGGCAAAGCTTGAGAGCCACTGGGTTAGGCATGGCTCTTCGCAGGCCCTCTTACAGTGAAGAGGCCAAGGGACCCTCTACTGCCCCACTCTGTCACTGCACCCCACCTGGTGACACAGCATGGATCAGTGTGTCAAATCTTACCCCCCACCCCACCTAAATAGGTCATGGCTGCTCACGGAACTTTTTTCTCCATCACTCAGCTGAGTCCAGCTCTGAAAATGCTTGTTGGGCTGACATATATGTCTCTTTCCCCCTCTTTTCTGGAGCATTGGTTTTCAAACCTGAGCAAGTATCAGAAACCCCTGGAGGACTTGTTAAACACAGATCGCCGTGGGCCCCAGTCCCCAGAGGTTCTGATTCAGTGTGTCTGGGCTGGAGCCCTGAGTGTTTGCATTTTGAAGAGTTCCCAGGTAAGGCTGATGCTGGCAGAGGCACCACACGCTGAGAACTACTACTCAGAAGAAAGGAAGGGAAATGGGTTCACAGAGCAGTAGCTGGCAGGGGCCTGACACAGGAGACCCATGGGATACTCAGATAAATGCAAAATAATTCTTAATACAACCTCCTATCTCCAGATCCTTCAAAGTCCTTGACGGGAAGGCTGAAAAGAGCCACTGGGTGAGGGATGGCTGGTGCAGGACCGGTCTGTGTGGCCATGGCTCTATGTGGTGTGACTTGACACAGGGCGGGGGCCGCTGCCAGGGTGTGGGGACTGGCTTTTAAATCCCTTTCATCTAGAGAAAAACCTCAGTGTAGATCTGGTGTTCCAGGGAAAGGACATGCGCTAAGCAAGCGGTTCTTTAATTTCCTCTCTGAAGGCAGAGTCTCCCTTGTACCATCAGCTTTGTTTTCTGTCACTTGGAGAGGCAGCGATGAAATAGTGCTCAGAAAAATTACATTCCCAGCAATTTCAGAGCGTGCCTGGCTCGTGAAGCATGCACATAATTGCTACTTCATAAAAGTTTGATAAATGAGATGCAAAATATACAGCTACTTCCTCTGAAGAGTGTAGGGGGCCTTATACCAGGGGTCATTTTAGATAATGAAAAATACAACTAATGAGTTTGATTAAAGGATTCATTAATGGCAGAAAATGTTTAGAAACCAGAAACAAGCATCTTTTCCTGGGAGTGTCAAGCAAGTCACATCAGCTCAAAGCTTGACTGGCCAAGGTTTGGGGGGAGCCAGCTTCTAGACTGTGCTCAGCCACCTGTGACCTCCCTGGATGACTTTGGGCAAGTCCCAGGCCCCCTTTCTATCCACTTTCCCCAGGTGGGGAGCAGAGAGTATGCCCCCTTGATTCCCAGACATTGCTTCTGGGGCTGGAGTTTGCTGCCAAAGCCAGTCCTTTGGCTTTACCATAGAGATGGGGAGTCTGTTGCTGAATAGGACAAAGATGAGGGCTCAGGTGTTATCACTTGAAGCCAGAGTGTTGAGTTGTCTAGCACCAGTGGTCTGGAACACATATATGATGGCTCTGTCCAGTAATTCTTACCTGGTGCTTCCTTGGATGTTATCTATTCTAAAGAAATCATGAACTTCTAGTCCCTTACAAGGAAGACATACAATACTTGCATTATGAGGCACATGTAAAATGGGATACAGGTCCTAGCAAAAATAGAATTTAGAAAAGGAGGAAAAAGTAGATTTTTATGGAGTCTTTCAGTTTTCTTATTTCAGTGCTATGCCTAACCCATTTATATTCTATTGAAAAAAAAGTTGGTTCTGCAGAGGACGAGGCAACTGTGGCCCAGGACTGAAGACCCTGCCAGCTGTGAGAAAACAGAGAAGAGTTTATATTTAGAAAAGGGCCAATTATTTCATGCCACAAACAACTACATTATTAATGTTTAAGCAATAAAAGTTTCATTTAAAAAAAAAGCCTAAGTACTTTATGAAGACCTGAATCTATTTGATCTAAGTTCATTCTAGATTTAACTATGAGAAATAAACAGATGCTTTCAGCAGGATGAACTGAAGGCACATGACTAAAGGCATCCAATACTCTCCTTTACATCTGAACAAGTGTTTGCAGACATGAGCCAGTCCTCACCCCCTACCTGGGTTTCAACACGTGCTTAAGGAAGGAGAAATCAGCATCTGGGACCAAGAATGGACAGGTCATATAGGAACATTCCAAGAAAATGAGGACAGATGCTCATGTACTCACAGGAGGAAAGGAAACTTCCAATTTCCAACACGGCATCTCGATGTAGTATACACACACACACACACACACACACACACACACACACACTGTTTTATAAATTGTGAACATGTGAATGGATGAATTGATCAATCAGTCAAATAATGCTAAGGAAAAAAAAACAATGGGCCTCTTCCTGGTTTACAGAACAACCTCATTAGGATGAATCCTGCCAAATGCTGTTTTTTATCCTTAAGCCTGCATGATCCCCAGATATGACAGGTTTTCCAAAAGGAATTCTAATAGAAAAATAATGATTTTTCAGACACCAATGTCTCTGTCAGCCAAAGGGACCAAATGCCATGGATAAATCTAACATGAATGTAGTGGCTTTTATTGTCATAGTGACTGTTCTGATCATTGCAAAATGGTCTGAAACATTTTGAAGCAATTTGATTCAACTAATTTTTACTGAGCAATAAACGTACCAGAGGTACATTTCCAATACCTAGCAGAAAGATGAGACCAATTCCTTACTATAGAGTTCCATGAGTCCTTACTCAGAATCTGTTAACTCTTATTTAACACACAATCCTCATAAGCTAGGAGATCTACACTCCAAGGAACAAAGACTCAACACTTTAATGCAGAAGATAGATTGCTAGAGACAGGCATAGGGATACTGATAAGAAATGGGATCATATATAAAGAGGAAGGAAAAATAAATCCATACACTACTAGGGAGAAATTTCTGGGATACATTAAGTATAAAATGCAAGGCAAAGAAAATGTACGCTATTCTTCCAGTTATCTACAAGAGGAAGATATATATATGTAAAACATATTTGCTTACATTAAAAGCAAATCAGGGCTAGATTTCTTTAAACATACCTTGCTTTATAGATTTAATTTTGGAACCATGTGAATAGTTTACATAAGTAGAAAACAAAATTAAATTTTAGAAAAGTAATTCCCTTAAAATCGAAAGCAAAATGAAATAAGTGAACCTAGCTCTATACTTAGTTGCTAGCATAACTACACAGAGAGGGATTAACCCGTGAAATTTTAAGAGGGCAATTTGACTCCACATCCACCCCTAGTGACAAAAAGAACCGCAAAAAATGCTTAAACCCATGTTTAAATCCAAACGTTCATGGGGGTGTTTTATTGTTATTCTTAGGTTGTTGTGCGTATGTTGTACAATAAAGCACAGAAGTGACATTAAGAAATGGTTTTTTCACAATAGGAAAAAGCATATAGACATCAGACCAATGAGCTTAAGTATAATTTCATCATCCTATATCTGAATTAACTCATTAACTCACAGTATATTTCATCACATATATATATGTGTGTGAGTGTGTGTGTGTATACACACACATACACACATACACACGCTCTTATTGTCCACTAAAAAAACCCTGGAAACAAAGACTAAATCAGCAACATGGAGCAGTCCTCATGCCCATTTCCCACTAAAAGAAGCCAAGAATTCTTGTAGAAATGTTTGATTAAAGGTTCAGGCAAGGGGGCGCCTGGGTGGCGCAGTCGGTTAAGCGTCCGACTTCAGCCAGGTCACGATCTCGCGGTCTGTGAGTTCGAGCCCTGCGTCGGGCTCTGGGCTGATGGCTCAGAGCCTGGAGCCTGTTTCCGATTCTGTGTCTCCCTCTCTCTCTGCCCCTCCCCCGTTCATGCTCTGTCTCTCTCTGTCCCAAAAATAAATAAACATTGAAAAAAAAAAAAAGGTTCAGGCAGGAATTGCATAGAGTAGGTCATACTTAAGCAAGGAAACTCTTAAAGTCTTCTAGGGTCATGTAGGAAGGACTCTGGAGCAAACCTGAAACGGGGCCCATTGGCCAGTAGGGAGGCAATATGAATTTCAATAATGATAAAAATTGGAATAGATTAATAGATATAAAATAGGTTTCAATACATGTGTTCCTAAAAATCAAAAATAAGCGATTTAGTCATCATTGGAAGGCACAAATGAGCCAACTAATTATCTTAAAAATTGGTGAAGAGAAGAGGAAACAATCAAGCATTTATCTTGCTTTTCCTAAATGAACTATCCCTCAGGGTAAAAGCAGACTTGATGAAGAGAAGGATCTATTTATAGACGTTTCCAGCTAATGAACAAAGACGGCATGACAGAATTGGTGTAGCAACATTTTGCCATCGCCAATGAATTAACAGATCTAGGCAACGAACATCACTGTCTGCTACCATGACAGAGACAGCCAGACACTCTGACTCCTGATGGAAGCATACAGCACCACCTATGACAGGTCATATAAACTGAACCTGAATATAATCACGCCTCTAGATCTAACTACCACTTTACAAGAAATACAGGCAACAAAGGAACTTATTAAACTATGCATATGAACACAATCCACAAAGTTCAAAGCTTGATAAACTTTCCAGGGAAGATGACCCAGACCAGTGTCTCCAATAAGAAACTGTAAGCGACAAAAATACAGGAGAACCTGTAGACAAAAAGAAACTTAAAGGTTCTATCAACCCATGGTGTGCCTGAGTGGTTCAGTCAATTGAGTGTCTGACTTCGACTCAGGTCATGATCTCATGGTTCATGAGTTCGAGCCCCACATTGGGCTCTCTGCTATCAGTGTGGAGCCTGCTTCAGGTCCTCTGTCCCCCTCTCTCTGCACCTCCCTTGCTTGTACTCTCTCAAAAAGTAAAAAATAAAAACATTAAAAACAAAAGAGTTCTATCAACCCATCACAATGGTTGGACCTTATTTATATCACAATTCAAACTATTTAAAAATGAATGAACCATTCAGAGAAATTGGCCACAGGTTTGTTATTTGATGAAATTAAGGAATTATTGCTAATTTTTATAATGTGATAATGGTATTGTGGCTATGATTTTTTAAGTCTTTATCTTAACAGGGGTATAACCTGAAATATTTAGTGTTGAAATGATACAATAGCTGGAATTCACTCTTAAATACCTTGGAGGGGAGGAAAAGGAAGTGGGTAGAGAGTATAGAGGAAAAAAGACTAGCTATGAATTGATCAGTATCGAAGCTGGATTAGGGACAAATGGGAGTTCATTATGCCATGTTCTCTACGTTTGTATATGTTTGACATTTTCCATAATGAAAAATAAAAGAAAAAAATCACAGCTGACAGCCTCATAGTGAAGAGAAGCAAAAGACCAGAAGAGCAATGAGCAATAGACAGTGCCTAAGAAGGCAGAGGTGTGGAAGAGATTCCCTTAAAATCTCTTCCACAAGAGATTGTGAAAAGAGCTTTCTCAATAAAAGAATAAATCACAAAACCCACATAAGTGCCATCTAACTGAAGATTTTCATTTCTGGGAGACTTTGGCCCCTAACACCACCAAAAATGAAGCATCACCAAATTTTTATTACAAAAAATGGCATTTATATGGTGCCCTCTAGGTCTCAGGCAAATTCTATACACACTCTCTAATTTCATGCTCCTGACATCTCTGTGATGATGCCATTTTTACTCTTATTTTACAGATAAGAATGTTGAGTCTCAGAGATAAGTGACTTACTTACCCAAAGCCACATAGCTGGTTGGTACTGGAACTGGGACCACAGCCTGGGTCTCTCACCTCCCTTGCGGGGAAGTTGGTTTTCCACCTACCCATGTTGGCTCCTCTTTGGGAAAGGCACCAATGGATGGCCTTTGATGGACACACGTGGACTCTCCCTTGGAGAAATGACACCACCCTCTCTAAAATACCACTCCCCGCATGAAGCAAGCAAGCTTTCTGCACGCAATCCATTGGCTCTAACATTCCCAGGCACCTACTTTTTCATTGGCATGCCATTGCTGCCCAATTTATTCTAATCTTATTATTAATGTTGAAGGATGTTTTCATTAGTGTTTTAAGCTTCATTGTGCTCGTGAAATAAGAATACTTAGCTGCAGGTGGCAGCTTTCAGCTCCTAAGGGGTTTTGTTGCAGCTTAACACAATGTAGTGCCATGAGGCCTCATTTCTGCAGTGGCAGGTGTGGGATGTCCCCAATGTGGACTAAGTTAGAATCATTCTTCTGGCCTTCACTTCTTAGAAAGGAAGGTCTCCCTTAGTTCAGTGGATGTTGCAGCTGCAGAATTTGCACAAAAGGCAGCCAAACTGACTTAATTCCTTGATGCAAAACACAAAGCCATCAGCTGAGAAAGTTTGCCACTCTGTGTCACCCTACATGCCCAATGATGTGCCACAGGATTCCCATCAGGCCAGGCATTTGGGGGCTTGTGTGGCACTGAGTCACTCCCTTCATCCCCTAGACTTCATAGTCCCCACCTCAAAGATGAGGGCAATAATCCCCACCAAACCAAGCATTCTGAGAGCGGAGAAAGTCACCTTTGTGGGTGTTCTTGGATCCCTGGTGTTACTACAACATCGCAACAGAAACCAGCTCTCAGGGCAAGGACTCTTAGTCAAGTGCTGGCTACATGCTGGGCATGGGTTTTCCCACAGCTCATCCTCACAGAGACCTGTAATGCAGCTAGCATTATGGTCTCCATTTACAATTGAGGACATTGAGACAGGCAGAAGGCAAGTAATTTTTTTCAGTTACCCAGCTAGAGGGGGCAGAGCTCGGATTAGAGGTCTTGCTGATGCAAAGTCATGTCCTTAACTGCTTGCTTCACTGCCTTTGTATCTTTGAATCCTAGAACAGGGGTAACACATGCTGAACACCCAATCAATATTTTAAGTGAATAAATGAATACGTGAAAGAAAGAAAGAATGATCAGAAGCGCCCTAGCCCCAGATAGAACAGTATAGTGTTCATGCTGGTGGTGAAGTGATTGAACTTGAGTCTAGTGTACTGTTGTGTTGGGAGATGCCCAGGGTTTTGTAAATAGCATTTTTCTGCTTCTAATGGTGATAATACATGTTTGCAGTAGAAAATTAGGGAAGTGCAGAGAAGTATAAAGAAGAAAATAAATATCATCCATAATCCACCCCTCAGAAGGTAGGTACTGCTGACATTTGGGCATGTTTCAGCCCAGGAAAAGAGAAAATCTTAACTAGTCCAAAGCCGAGGTGGCCTTTGTTGTCACCATGTGTCCTGGCACAGAGATTATGCCTCAAGCCAAGGAGTTCAGCATAATCCCACACACAGCAATAATGATAATAATAAGACTTTCTGTGGTGCTTAACTTGTTGCAGACATTATTCTAAACACTTCACATATTAACTCATTTAGTAGAAGAAGAAAGAGACATTATACATGGTAAGTTTCAAGATTTTACAGAACCATAAAATTCAGCCCAATAACCTTAAAGTCTTCTCTATTCCCTGCCCCTGCCACTCACAGGGGAAAAAAAAGAAACCTTTCCTGGGTACTATATGAACAATGACTTATTAAGCACCTGTTTTTACCAGAAGAGCTCTAGATAAGTGCCTTCTTGATAGTTAGGGTCCCCTGGGACCATGAGCTCTTACAGGGTCATTAAGGAAATGGCAAGAGCCCACTGAGCAGTAATTATCACTTTAGACCATCAGCAGCAACAGCACTGGGGAAATTTGTTAGAAATGCAAGTTTTCCAGCCCCATTTGGACCTAGTGAATCAGAGACCCTAGGGTGGGACCCAGAAGCCTGTGGTTCAACAAAGCCTCCCAGTGATGTGATGCACACTGAGTTTGGGAAACTCTGCCTTAAGATAACCTAGTCCTGGCATTAAAGGGTTGATGCTGATCACACCTACTGTCAGACTTCAGTGAGGAGAAGATGCCACTGTGGGCTAGAGCAGTCAAAGAAGCCTTTCTGGAGGAGGTGATGGTGTCCTTACCTGGACACCAAAGAGGACCTCTTTAGGAAAAGAAATTGGGATTGAGCACAAGGCTTGGACAAGATGTGGACGAGAGATAAGCACCTCACTTTGTTGCATCTGGGGCAGCACAACCAGAACACAAGGAAATTGCCCACTCCTGCACCTTTAGTTTTCAGGCAGTCACCACCAGTCGATAGCTGTCAATGGTGATTACTATGAAGAGGCAGGGAAATGCCGACTGGGCAAAAAGGGAGTGAGAAGTGTAGGCAGTAAGGAGCCCAGAGGTGGTGGGAAGGTGAGGCCTGGAGCCCACAGGCAGGTCTCATTGATCATTATGTCCTGGGGGGGGGTCACCCCCCATGTCTTCTCTTACCACCAGGCTGCTGAGCCTGCACCCCAGGACTCCACAGCCCCCAAGGATGGCATACAAAGACCAGAGCACAAGAGTCAGGATATCCATCAGGGTGTCTGTGGAGGGTTCTGCCATATGGATAGCCTTGGACTGGGGGTGGGGCCCGTGCTGGCTCTTCCCCCACTCTGCTCTGTAAGACAGAACATTGGGCTGCATTTCCCAAGTTTCTGGCTCAGCTGTCTTCTGACTGGCTCAGTCAGTGGGAAAAACAGGAGGAAGAGAGAAGCCAGGCTGTGTATGTCCCGCACTCTCTCTGTTTCAGCTGGTATCTCCAGCCACAACTGCATAACCTTGTGGCTCCAGCACCCAGGAAGCAGCTTCGAACGTGGGCTGACAGGCTCCTCCCCTTTGTCCTGCATCCCACCTTACCAGTGCTTGCAGCTGCCACGACTTCTAAAGCCCGTAGCACATTCAGTTTGCTCCACCCACCTGTGTGGTGTGGCCTTTCTTTCCCCTCCAGACTGTCCGACCCAGTGCCCCACTGCTGCCCTCTGCCAACCCACCCTCCCACAACACCCTCGAGTGTTCAGAACCCTTCTGAGCCTCTCAGTTTCCACACGATGATGACTCCTCAGCAGGCCCCAGACCCCTCACCAGCTTTGTCACCTTCTGCTCTCCTCTAGCCAAAGAGAAAACCTTGCCAATTTCAGCCATATCTGACACCCCAGGCCTCCCCCCTTTCCTGTGTTATCCTGGCCAGCTTCGTCTTACCCGTGTTGACCTGTCAGGGCCTCCTCCATGCTCCAGTGCTCAGTGTGAATGTCCCTCCTTTGGGAAGCCTCCCTGCTCACTCTCCTCTGATCCTAAAGGTGTTTTCCACCCTCTCCCCTGGCCTATCTCACCTGCAACATGAGAACATCTGTTAGGGATTTGCACAGGTCTGCTCCCCAGGCTGTGAGGGCAAGACCAAGATATTCCAAGCCTGTTTCCCCACAGTACCTGGCGTAGACCCTCCACAGAATAGTACCATGATGGATCTCACAGCCTCTCGCCCTGCCAGCTCTCCCATCCCATGGGCCTCCTAAAACTATCACGTTCACTGCCTGCCCCTCCTGAAAACCCTTCAACAGGTCTTCTTCTTCTTTTTTTTTTTTTTTTGTGTGTGGAAATTTATTTATTGATTTTAAGAGAGAGGGAGAGAGAGAGAATCCCAAGCAGGCTCCACACTGGTAGCACAGAGCCTGATACAGGGCTCAAACTCTCAAACCACTAGATCGTGACCTGAGCTGAAACGAAGAGTTGGACACTCAATCGACTGAGCCACCCAGGCGCCCCTCAACAGGCCCACTGCCCTCAGGATAGTCTGCATGCTTCAGCATGGCCCACCGGCCCTCCCTCATGTGACTGGGCTTGTGGCAGGTGGCCCAGATGGCTGGGCTGGACCGCCTTCTCCTTCTGACCTGGTTCCCACCCCACCTGCCCCTCCCATTACATTCATCGAGGGAGGCATTAGTATAATAAATGGAGCCATTAGGTGGCAAAAGTATAATAAACAGAATCTGATTCTTTACTGGATTTGCTAACCTAACCAAGTCCCATGGCGTCTATTAATGCCTAAAGTCCCCTCTGACTTGTTGCTGGTCTTCAAGAGACTGAGGCAGAACCAGACTGCATCCCAGCTCCACCACTCACGGGTCCTGTCACTTCTCCAAGTTGAGCTTCCTTTCCACAATATATAGACACCTCCCTGGAAAGATAGCAAGATAATCCCAGCATGTTGCTGGTGCTCTAGAAGCCCTGGGTACTGCATTATAGTGACTGAGATACCCCTCCCTCCTGACTCCCTTTGCCCTTGGGGTGTTTGGGTATATCATTCTCTTAGGAAAACGCGTCCTTACCCGTGCACGCTGCCGTGAGGGGGCTGAATCTCTGCTGCTCTCTGTCAGACATCCTGTTTTAAACCTTCCTGCTTCCTGCTTCCTCAAATAGCACGAAGACATTCAGCAAACCACCCCCCTCCAGTGCCCCAGCCCATGAAGTGTCTCATACCCTGCAGATAAGAGCATGAAGAATAAAAAATGTAGCCCTGTGGCATACTCAGGTATTCTAGAAGCCTCTGTGCATTGGGAAAATTCCCCACAGCTCAACTCTCTGAGGTTCTGGTGCCCTTGCTCCATCTCCCCACTGGCCACTCATCCCCGAAGCCAGAAGACCCCAGAGCATGGAGTAGAAGCCTAGTGTTTTCTGTGAGCCGAGTGATGGTAGAAACGAAGAGGCATCAGGGATCCATCCTGAGAGAGTCAGAAGTTTCTCCTCAGCAGAAACTTCAATCCAACTTAACAAATATTTAGGGAATGGCTATGATACGCCAGGAACCAGAGGAGCGAAGACTGTACAGTTTGGGGGACAATTTTTTCAATTCTATAACCTCTGATCCTTGCATAGTGTCTGTGTTCAGCAAAGTCTTAGGGAATCAAAAGGAAAAGAGGGAAGGAGGAAGCAGAGTCCCTCGTGTGTGCTGGGATCTGGAAGCGAGAGATGGACAAGAAGTGGTCCATGCTCCTGCAAGACCTGAGGAATCTGTATCGCACAGATGTACAGCCCTTGAGATGATCTGTCTCCCACCTCATCACTCAGCTCTCTGAGGGTAGACCCTCCCGCCAGTTCTTCTCAGACATGGTCTCTGGGTGCACCACTGGAGTCAGAAAGCCATCTAAGAGAGACCCAGGGAAATATGAACTTAGCCAAGTGAGAGGCCTTAACAGCCAGGGCTATTGCACCCCCCAGTCAGAAGAGAAGGTACTCACACAGCAGATAGAGCAACAGTGGCTTCCAGGTGGCTTCCTGGAGGAAGTAGGCCCAGAGCAGAGGCTTGGAGAATAGGCTGGGTTTATCTGAATGGAGACAGGGAGCAGGGCATGTGAACAAAAGGACAGGACAGAAATACATATGGATGCATCAGGGAACATAGAGCAGTGAGGTCACTGTAGCCAATGAGTATGCCAAGTGAAGGTTCCATATAGAGAAATATCAGAAAGTTCCAGCATAACACTTAGCAAAAACTGACAGCACTGTTGCCCTTGCCTGTTTATCCCTTGCTTTCATCCATGCAGCTTCCTTCAATTGTCCCAATGATTTTCTTGGCCACCATTTGGCCATCCCTGTTTGAGTGCTTCTCATATTCTCCTCATCAACCATTTCACATCCTTCTCATATTCCTTAAGATCCTACCACCCCTCACACCTCTTGCCCTCAGCTCTTGTATCCTGCTTCACACAGAAATGGACACCCTCCGGGAAGCTTCTTTTGTGGCCTCTTAAGCTGGGTTACATGCCCGCTGTGGGCTGCCATGAAGCCCTGAGCACGAACACCTATTTGGGGGGCTGCCTTTCCTTCTAGACTGGGAGTTTCTTGTGGGCCTATCTTATTTATCCCCCATTTCTTGGGCCCAGTATATGGTCTGAACCAGAGTAAGTGCTTAGGAAATATTTGCTGAGAGAATGAGTGACTCACTTGTGTGTGTGTGTGGGGGGGGGACAGATTATTATCTCCATTTACAGTTAAGGGAAATCCAGTCAGAAAGGTCCATCGAACTGAGGTTACCCTTCCAGTGAGGGGCAGAACTAACTCCTAAACCCAGCATTTCTGATTGCGGGGAATGGGTTCGCTTGACCAAAGTGAAGGGCCCACAAATTCCCCCAAGATGGGTCATCCTACCCACCTGGGCAAGAGGCTGCCATGTGCACTATTGCCCACGGTGGCATAGACAGCAGAGACAGGGTCACGGTGACAGCAGCCGCTGTAGAGTTGATATGTCTGCTCATTTCTGATCTGTATGTATGCTTCCCTGCCGGTCATCCTCAGATGGCACTGGATGAACGGCCAGCTTCTGGGGAAGTTATGTGGGTGGAGAGCGGCCAACATATGGCTCCTATGCCTTCCTGTTTATGCATGTTGCTATTTCCCCACGCCGTTTGCAGAGCCCATATCTTCTGTTTGTTTTGAAGTTGGTATATTTAGTGAACTGGGCCTGACTTCTCTCTGTGTGCCAGCTCTTGGCTCCCTTCTAAATGGCTCCACTAGAGGCTTTTCCCGGTGTACATAGCAATGCTGTGACACCGTCTGCCCTTCCGGGGACGTGCCGACCAACTGCCTCATACACCCACAACGTGGGCATGGCAAGTCAACAATGGTGGGGAGGACGGACGCCATGCTTGCCTTCATTTCAGCCTCTCTCTACAACTGCAGCCGCCAGAAAACAGGGCCCCAGACAGAGCGCTTTTCGGGGCCATTCAGCATCCATAGCTAGCGCTGCTTCACGCGACGTGCCATTCCTTTGCTTAAAAACCCTCAAAGAACCATTCTGGCCGGTGCCAGATGACATCTCACTGTGGTTTTGATTTGCATTTCCCTGACGACTGGTGATATGGAGCATCTTTTTGCATGCCAGTTGACCGCCTGTGTCTCTTCTTCGGAGAAATATCCATTCAGGTCATCTGTTAGAATGGCTAAAGTCAAAAACACAAGAAATAACAAGTGTTGGCAAGGATGTGAGAAAAAGGAACCCTCATGCACTGTTGGTGGGAATGTATATGGGTGCAGGCACTGTGGAAAATGGTATGAAGATTCCTTCAAAAATCAAAAATAGAATTACCGTATGATCTAGTAATTCCCCTACTAAGTATTTACCCAACGAATATAAAAACACTACCTCAAGAAGATATATGCACCTGGGGGCACCTGGGTGGCTCAGTCAATTAGGCATCCAATTTTTGCTCTCAGGATTATGAGATCAGCCCCGTGTTAGGCTTCACACCCAGTGTAAAAAAGAAAAAAAAAAAAGGACATATGTACTTTCATGTCTTTGTAGCATTATTTACAATAGCCAAGATATGGAAGCAACACAAGTGTCCATTAACAAATGAAGGATAAAGAAGATGCCTTATATGTACATACATAGATGTATATATTTTTTAATGACTGAGTATATATATATGTGTATATACATATATATATACACACACTCAGTCATAAAAAGAATAGAATCTTGCCGTTTCTATTGCAACAACGAGAATGAACCTACAGTGTAATTCTAAGTGAAAGAAGTCAGAGAAAGACAAATACCATATGACTTCGGTCATATGTGGAATTTAAGAAATAAAACATGAACAAAGGGAAAAAAAGAGACAAAAAAACCAGATTCTTAAATACAGAGAACTGGTGGCCACCAGAGGGGAAGTGGGTGGGGATGGGTGAGGTAGATGAAGGGTTAAGAGTACTCTTACCATGATGAGCGCTGAGCAATGTACAGAATTGTTGAATCATTATAGTGTCCATGTAGAACCAATAGGACACTGTTATTGTACATCAATAAAAAGAGAAAAAGAAACCCTCAAAGACCCCCACCCCCACCCGCCATCCCACAGAGCCCTTCAGAAACACTCTCCATCCAGCTTCATTACCTTCTGCCCCTACTCTACCCTCATCTCTACACCCAGCCCTCCAGCTGCCGCTGGCCTCTGCCCTATGCTCACCCGCGCTCTGACTGTTCCCACAGCTGCGGTGCCTTTTCTGCTCCCTCTACATCTGAGTCATCATGTGAGATACCATGTAAGGAGAACTATTACTCTATGACTGCAAAGTGTGGTTTATTGTACCCATTCTACAGAAGAGGAGCTCGACCTTTAGAGATGTTGAGTAACCTGTCTGGGGCCACACAGCTAAGTGGCAGAGCTAGGATTCTTGCCTGAGATCTCTTTCACCATGAACTCTCTGTTCTTAAAATTTGAATGTTTCAAGGCTAGGCTCTCCTCACTCCAGACTCAGTTCTTGCTTCCCCTCTTTTCCAAGATTTCTCCTGACTCCTGTTGACCCTGCCAGTAGCTTCTCCTTTCCCTCGCCACAGCCCCCCAGGCAGACTTGGAACAGAGTGTCCCAAACGGCATGCATCACCCCTTCTCTATCCCCGTTCCCCATCTCTGTCTCTATGTCTATCTCTATCTCCACCGGACTGAGCTCCACAGGCAGGGAAGAGCTCACAGCTCACCAGCATCCCCACACATCTGAGGGTCACTGTCACACCTGTTGGTAGCCACTACATTGTTTTTTAAATGAGCTAATTAATGGTTGACAAAGATAGCCAAAGCCTTAGTGTAGGCAAAGGGTGGCAGAAACTAAAACAGATCCTCCCCAGAGTGACACATTCCTCTCTCATCATCATAATACCTGATGTGCTTTTTGAGGTTCCCAGCTTTCTATCAAAAGGCTCCCAACTCTCCCTTGGGTGGATGACCTGTGCTACAGTGGTGGTAACCTCATGTGACATGTGCTACCCCTGGCAGAGGCTGGCTGATGGTTGCTCTGAGCACACGCTAGACAGTGTGTGTCTCCCCCTCCTGCAGTTAGGTGTGGCCATGTGACTGAGCAGCATGTGGCTGTCATGGGCCCCTTTCCAGGCAACAAACACCATATTTAAATACTAACTCTTGGGGCACCTGGGTGGCTCAGTCGGTTAAGCATCTGACTTCTGCTCAGGTCATGATCTCATGGCCCAAGAGTTTGAACCCTGCATCGGGCTCTGTGCTGACAGGTCAGAGCCTGAATCCTGCTTAAGATTCTGCTTCTCCCTCTCTCTCTGCCCTTCCCCCAACTCACACTCTGTCTCTCTCTCTCTCTCAAAAATAAACAAACATTAAAAATGTTTAATATAAATAAATAACTACCCTCATGGAGTGACTTTCCTAGAACAGAGTCTGGGGCAGAATTCTGCCTCTCTCATTGGTGCCCACCTGAATGCCTTCTACTCCCACCTGACATGAGGTCTACAACCCTTCTCTGTCTGGGCCTCACACGGTGTCCTCACCCAGAAGCCAAGCTCCCTGGACTTTCTTCTACTGGGGCCATCCATTATCCTTAACTTTGCTTGTTACTCTTCTAACACATCCCAGGAAAGTAACTTCCTGATGGTGTTCTTTCTCATCCTTCATCGGATCACCAGCAAAAGCAAGAGAAACTGTGAAGTGGTTAGACCACCAGGGCCATGAAGGCCTGATTGAGTGCACCTGGTCCAAGGAAGTGCTTTCCCACTTCTCTGAAGATAATTCACATACAGAGAAATCCTCCCTCCCTCATAAAATCTGTCATTCCAGCAGAAGGAAGGAGAGGAGGATGGCAGACGAGGGGCTGACTAATCACTTCATGCTTCCTTGCACCTTCCTATTAGAGTGTCACTGTCTTATAGCCTAGTTGTCTGTGTCCCCACCCCTCCCCACTGTAGTATGAGCTTCTGGAGGAGGGGTTTTCTATCATCTCCATATCCCCTGTTCTTAAATCTCATCCCTGGTCAGTGAAAGTTTGTTGAATGAGTAAATGAATATATGAATGAGAAAACGAGCCAAAGTCCATTGTCCCATAGGACTTCACTTACAAAACACCAATTCAAACATAGATTATTACAAATTTCAAGACAGCAGTCATACAGCATTAAACCCCTAGTGTGGGGCCTTCTAAACGGAGGACCCTATGTGACTACACCCACAAGGCTGGCCCTGGGCTGGATAGAGGTTCACTAACCATAGGATCTCTGCAGGGTCATGAAAAGAAGAGCAGGTGAAATAGGTTATGAGAGTAAACACAAGGAGGAGATGAAATCTAGGAAGCCATGAACAGGCAAGAGGAGGAGAAAGTCTATGATAGCCTACCCAGAGGTGGATACAAGAGAGAACAAGCCTGGCCTTTGCTCTATACCCATAGTTCTCAAGGTAAGAACCCCAGACAAGCAGCATCAGCATTACCTGGGAACTTCTTAGAAATGGACATTCTCAGGTCTCACCCCAAACCCACTGGATCAGAAACTCTAGGGTGGGGCAGCAATCTGTATCACAAGCCCTCCAGGTAATACTGGTGAATGTTCAAGTCTAGGCCCAGCAGTTCTTATAGATCACTGATACTCAGTGATCCCAGAAGCAGCAAACCTAACACAGAGGCAGCACAGAGCAGTGGTTCGGAGCAGAGGCTCTGGACCCCAACTGCTTGGGTCTGAGCCCCAGCTCTGCCACTTGCCTAGTTGTGTGATCTTGAGCCACTCTGTTAACTATTCTGTACCTTCGCCTCTGTCTGTAACATGATAAAGATCCCATTCCATAGGTTTGTTCTAATGACCAAATGATTTAAGACTTGTAAAGTGCTTGGAAGAGTCCCCAGCACATAATAAATACTCAATAAGTTTATTTATTTTGAGAGAGAGAGAAAGTATGTGTGCACACTTACACACAGCAGGGAGGGGCAGAGAGAGAGAGAGAGAGAGAGAGAGAGAATCCCAAGCAGGCTCCACACTGTCAGTGCAGAGTCCTGTGCAGGGCTCGAACACATGAACCACGAGAACACGACCTAAGCTGAAATCAAGAATTGGCCACTTAAGTATCTGAGCCACCCTGGCACCGCAATAAGTGTTTTTAATAAAAGATAATAATACCATAATGATGTGAGTTAACACTGGTCAAATATATTCTATGTGCCTGGCACTGAGCTCTGCCTAGGTGATGAGTTAAGACATATTCGGGGAGGCGAGGCGTGTTACTTGCAGGTTGATGTTTCTCTGCCACAATCTCAGCACACAGATGCCAGAGAGCTCTTAAAAGCCACATCTCTCCCCCAACCTCACTAATAAGAGAGAAAGCTCCCTCCTGTCATTCCCAAAGCTTTCCCTTTGAAGCAGCTAGGGATGGCAGCCTGGGCTTTCCCCTTGGCTTGGCCATTTCTGCTGTTTTTCTCCTTAGAGAAGGTATATAAATATTCAAAGAACACTGGCATTTAGATGCCCTACAATTTAAGGATCTATTTAAAATTAAGCATGCTAAATAAAAGTCCTTTATGAGGTGTTCTAAACCCCTATAAAATACCATTGCCGACACCTCAGTAAGCGGGTTATTTGCAGCTTCATAAACAAGGCGAGTTGTGGGTATCTCAGCCACACTTGGCTCTTCCTTGGTTCCTTTTCATAAATGTGGCTCAGGCTCTTGGAACAGTGTGTTTATGAGCCTAGCAGAAGGCACCAAGCCCAGCCTAGGATCGGGGGTCCATTGAAGAATTATATCCTGGGACACGGTTAATCTCTGAGCTGAGGGAAAAGCAAACTGAGACAAGGTTTGGACAAACGAGCACACAAATCTCAAGGTCTGATATGTCCTTCTTCCTCCATACCCACATTTCTGCCTTTCTGATGGTGGAGAGCCTGGATAGTCTTCAAGCTCCTTAACAGGTCTCCTGCAGGGCTTCTAGAGGATGTGGGGTGCCCAGACACCCCCACTCCAGTGCCTCGTAGGCCAGTGCCTACTCGGAGGCCTGTGTGCTGTTTCCACTGAAGCTTTCCCTCCTGCTTGTTTGGTTAAAACAAGGCCACAGTTCCGAAAGAGAACTACACTTAATACATTGTACCAACGTAATTTGCTTCGTTTTCATATTGTACTAGAGTGACGTAAAACATGTAATCACTGGGGGAAACTGAGTGAGGGGACATGGGACATCTCTGCACTGTCTTTGCAACTTTCTGTGAATTGGTCATTATTTTAAAACAAAAGGATTCAAAAAAATCAAAGAGAGACACCAGGAATTTCTAAGCTGCTCAGTGAATGGCACATAATATGATGGAGCTATCACCATTTGCCACATGGGACTATTCCCTGAAAGAGTTTGGGTGACTCAGACGTTTTTTTTTTTTTTTTTCAATAAGTGGATCCTTTTAGTTTAACTCAAAGAAAAATTTAATTCACTAGACATTTGTTTAAATGTCTATGAAGTATCCCCTTCTGTTCTGAATTTGGTCCTTAAAAAAATTTACTACTTATAATTATAGTAAACACCAGAATTATATGACAGAGAGTACTACATTTTATACTATACTAAGGCCTACAAGTCTTCACAGTCTAATTCCTTGGTCAGCACTTAACAAAACTTTCATTGACTGGTTGGCTGATTCAATACTATTTTCCTGTATAAGTCTTGATTAATTTAAATTCAATAAACAATTCAACAAATGCCTCTTGAGCATCTATTATGTAAAGTGAAACTCAACAAATACCTTCTTAAATTAATTATGTGCTCAGTGCAGTGGACTCACATAAGTAGTTCTATTAGTGGCCAAACTGTGCCAATCATAATAGTGGTGGTCACAGGGTGCTGGTGTTATTCACTGCAATACCTCTGTATGATAGGTGGTATCATCATCACCGTCACCATCATCATCATCTTCATTTCATAAATAAAGTCAAGATGTGAAATAACTCACCCAGAATCTCAAGGCTAGTGCGCGGTAGAGTTGGGATTCAAACCCAGAAGCGCAGTCGCAGAATCCAAGTTTTTGACCCTACGCTACACTGCCTTTTTCTGAAAGATGAACCCAAAAGTGTTATGGGATCACCCAGGCAGGAGCAACTCATTCTGAGTTGAAGGATGAGAGACAATTTCCCAGAAGAGATGATAATCGAGCTGAGTTTTGAAGAGTTAGAGTTTGGTCAGCAGAGCTGGAGGACAGAGAAAGTGAACATGGATTGCTAAGCAGTTCCTCCCGTGTCCTCCTTGGCCCTGCCTCTAGCACAGTCTTCTGTCTAGGTTCTCTGGGTTGCAATGGCTTTTTGGTGCCCAAATATGGCAAGGATACCTATAAATGCTCAGGTAAGAATTTCTTTATTGTGCTAAAAAACAAAACAAAAAAAAGCACACGAGATCTATTTTCTTAATCAACGTTTAAGTGTGCAGTACAATTGTGTTAACTACAGGCACATGGTTGTGCAACAGACCTCTAGAACTTTTTCATCTCCCATGACTGAAATTTGGGTAAGAATTTGCAGGCAGGGACTTGAGTCCCATACAGTCCCTAAAATACTGATATCAGGGCAGTAGTTTCTCTGGTTAGTCACCAGAATATGCTAAAACAGAAAGAGAACCTCAGCCACTATTTTATTCAACTATCTTACCAGTGCTGAAAATGAGATCGAAATCAAGAAATAAAGCAGAAAGTGAACATTTTTCTTCAAATAAAATAAACTAGAAAAACACACACTGCAGTGTTACAAAGGTGAGTTGTTTTTCAAAGACAACACTGTGGCCCCAGTCTAATGAGCACTGGACTGGGAGTCCACTGAACTCAAGTCCAAATCCCAGTTCTGCTCCTCAGATAGTAATACCTGCCATGCCAACCTCACAAAGATCAACAATAAAAATGAGATACTGCATGAGAAAGCACTTTTGTATCATGAAAGCATTAACACATAAGATATTATTGCTAGTAAAGTAATAAATACTGCAGTAAGCATTGCCAGGTTAGACAGATTTATTCCTACCAAATAAAAATCTCTTAGGGTTCTGATTTTCTCACAAATACAATAGAGTAAGGCTCTAAGTCCTCTTTTCATGGAATCAGCCAAACCTGTTAATAAAAAAGAGGCCAGTTCCCTTTTGAAGAACACTCATCCCTGACATACCCTGAATGATAAGGCAGGACATTGGACAATGACCTAATGACAGGACAGGAAATTTACCTTCTCTGGAACAGATAGTGAGGTATCCGAACATGCAGAAAAGTCTCAGGTCAGACCCTGTTAATCTGAACAAGACCCTGAGATGATGCTAGGTGGGAGGTTATGTTATTCACCCCCAAGCTAAAAATACACTCACATCACAGCCAATAGAATGGAAATATGTTTATTCATTCAACAAACACTATGGAGTCCCTGTGTTCCATGGTCTCTGCCATCCAGTAATGTGATGGGAAGGACGACAAAAGTGAGATTATGAGCTTTCACCTGAGGACTTTATTTTTTTTTTTCAACGTTTTTTATTTATTTTTGGGACAGAGAGAGACAGAGCATGAACGGGGGAGGGGCAGAGAGAGAGGGAGACACAGAATCAGAAACAGAAACAGGCTCCAGGCTCTGAGCCATCAGCCCAGAGCCCGATGCGGGGCTCGAACTCACGGACCGCGAGATCGTGACCTGGTTGAAGTCGGACGCTTAACCGACTGCGCCACCCAGGCGCCCCTCACCTGAGGACTTTAAATATCATCCCCAAAATTTGCCTGAAATGTTTAAATGGAAGAATGGAAAGATCAGCCTTGGTTTTCAGGAAGACAGTGGGACTCCCATTGAGACAGGAAGAGCAGTCAAGGGCAAGTATGTCAGCAGAAGAGAAGGAATTCTAAACTAATAGTAAAGAGAGATGGAGAGATAGGTGCCAGTTCCACAAGTAGTTTGATGGGAGACTCTGTTGGGTTTGTGTCTGGTCGAATTGGGAAAGGAAAAAGAATTCTATGTTACCTACATTCCTGGATTGGCATCTTGAATTGACATGGTGCCAGTGGTCAGGCTGCAGAATACAGAAGGAGGAGAAGCCTTGGGTAGATGAGGTAGTGAGGATGATGAATTCTATTTTGCATATGGTAAGTTTGGAGGTCCTGGGAGCAGGAGCAGTCCTTGTGAAGATAGATCTGGGTGCAGGCAGAGTCCTCAGCTGGACTGAGAGTTTTCAGCAAGTGAGTGGTAGCTAAAGCCATGGGCTAGGAACTTGACCAGGTAGCAGATAGACAGTGAAGAGACCACAGATCCAAAGCCAAAATCCTTGGGGATGCCAGTCCATACGGAAGCAGGAAAGATGTCATGGGAGACCTAGAAGGATAAACCAAAGAAATGGGAGGAAACCCAGGAGAGTGTGATATCAGGTTGTACCCGATAGAACCAGAATGCACAGAAATAGGGGTTCAGTCAAATTCGACCAGAACGACAGCACCAACTCTTCAAGTTGATGTTGTGAAATTCCGAAAGACATAAATAATAGAGTGTTTGCTGAGTGCTGCCCTTTCCTAAATGTCTGCTGGGAAACCAGAGAATTACAAGACATAACTCCTGCCCTTAAAACATCTCAGTCTATTGATAAAAATTAGATTATTACCAAAAGGAGGGTGTGGACGCTAGGAGCGATGAGGAGACTGAGAAGGGGCTAGGAACATGGTAGTACTTAGAAGACTTGGTGGACAGGAGACTTGATATTTGAAAGGTGGCAAAGTATTGGAAGGTAGAGAGGGTGGGGCAGAAAACAGAAACAAAGACCAGAATGAAAAGGAATGAGGACCCTGTGGGGTGCACCTTGCCTGGAATGCATGCTGTGTTCTTACCTATACTCTGCCTTGCAGTCAGCCTAACAGATATGCAATTCCTCTAACACTCCAGGTCTGTCATGCCTCAGGCTTTTGCACATGCTGTGCCCACTATCTGGGCTGTCTTACACCCCTTCTGTCATGCACGTGCTTGCTCCAGACTGATCAATAGACTGTGACTTCCCTGAGGGGAGAAACTGTATCTTGTCTATATATCTCTAACTCCAAACTTAAATGCTATTAAATTCACAATGTCACATTTGTCAAATAAATAAATGAATGCTAAGAAACAGCATGAAATGGGGGCGCCTGGGTGGCTCAGTTGATTGAGCATCCAACTTTGACTCAGGTCATGATCTCGCGGTACATGAGTTCGAGCCCAGTGTCGGGCTCTGTGCTGACAGCTCAGAGCCTGGAGCCTGCTTCAGATTCTGTGTCTCCCTCTGTCTCTGTCCCTCCCCTGTTCATGCTCTGTCTCTCTCTCTCTCAAAAAAAAAACATTAAAAAAATTAAAAAAAAAAAAAAAAAGAAAGAAACAGCTTGAAATGGGCTGGAAGAGGCAGGGAGGGCACTTTGGGAAGCAATGTGCTTTTTAACTGATTTACCAGGTGTTTGAGTTTATAAATTTACTTTACATTATTTCATTGTGAGATGAACTGACAGATCAATAGATTTTATAGAGGCAGTGTGAAGCCTGAATTAGATATGGGGAGAAGCAAACATGATCTCCTGATTTAGAATATTTTTCTTTTGGCCTACCAACTTTTTAACCACAAAATGCATTTTAATCCAAAGCAAGCTAGGTAATCACTTCTGAAATATTGCAACTTATCGGTAACAAATATCCTGAAGCCTGAGAGCCTAGCTTTATGAAAAAATAAATGTTTCTCTCTTTGATTCCTTAATGCTCAGAGTTACCAGCTTGGGAGAATTCTAGTTGATCAGCTGTCTCTTCCTTACGTGCTTGGCTGTGTTGTCCTGCCACTTAGCCCCATTTCAAGTGCACTGACGGGGAATGGCTTTTGGAAGGCAGCAGGCTCAGCAGCCCCTTCCGACATGCTAGCTGGAATCATTTCTATTTCCCCCATTTATACAACCTCAATGCGTTAAAGACACAGGCTTCATAGCCAGACTGCTAAGGTTCAAAATTTGCTTTATATATAAAATGGAATACTACTTGGCAATGAGAAAGAATGAAATATGGCCTTTTATACCAATGTGGATGGAACTGGAGAGTGTTATGCTAAGTGAAATAAGTCATACAGAGAAAGACAGATATCGTATGTTTTCACAGCTATGTGGATCCTGAGAAACTTAATAGAAGACCATGGGGGAGGGGAAGGGGGAAAAAAAAGGTTAGAGAGGGAGGGAGCCAAAACATGAGACTCTTAAAAACTGAGAGCAAACTGAGGGTTGATGGGGGGTGGG
>NW_024412400.1:35388535-35416287 GCF_014898765.1 Herpailurus yagouaroundi | reverse complement strand
CATTGAGGAGGGCACCTGTTGGGATGAGCACTGGGTGTTATATGGAAACCAACTTGACAATAAATTTCATATTAAAAAAAAATCTGTTTGCCGTGCTTCCTAGCTAAGGGATCCTGGGAAAGTCACTTGACTTCCCTGAGACTCAACTTACTCACTTGCAAAGTGGGGATTATAACACACCTACCTCAAAGGGCAAAGGTCTCAACTGGGAGTGATGTTTACCCTCAGGAGACATTTGACAGTGTCTGGAGACACTTTGGATTGTCACAATTGTGGGGAATACTATTGGCATCTAGTAGGTAGAGGCTAGGGATGCTGCTAAATATCCTACACAGTACAGGACAGCTTCCACAACAAAGAATTATCCAGCCCTAACTGTCAGCAGTGCCGAGCATGAGAAATCCTGCTCACAGGGTTATCAGGAAGCATTCAATAACTAATTCAATAACTAATAACATTAGCCCCCCACCTCATCATCAAAGTCCTATCACCCCTCTAACCTCTAGCCCCTTGTTCAAAAGTCTTCCCTCATCTGTCCTCCTTTCCATCACCACCTACAAAAGCCCACATCTTTTCACACCTGCAACTTTCTTCCTAATTAATCTTCCTTGGCTCCCACTTTGCACCAAAACTCCCTCATGACATTGTAAGCTCCTCATGGCCAGGCGTTGGCATTTTCCTGTATGTGTCTTCAGTACCATCCTCAATGCCTGGCACATGGAGCATGCTGTGTGAATGTTTCCTGGGCCAGATCCAAGATGAATGACCCGATTATCTGTTTCCATACCCCACCACGTGCTAGCCCCTAAAAGATCACTCACAGGTAAAATGCAAACATAGACCCATCTCCCCCAAAGTCTTAACCTCCACTTATAACTTCATTTCCTATCACCCCACATGAACCTTTTTTTAAAGCCAAACTGTCATGTTCATCGTCTACACACACATCTTACCTGGCCTTGTTTCTGCACAATTGCTCTATCAGTGTCCCCCACCTCGGTATCTTCTCCTTGCCCTTCATGTGACCAAATTCTTTTTTTTTTTCAACGTTTATTTATTTTTGGGACAGAGAGAGACAGAGCATGAACGGGGGAGGGGCAGAGAGAGAGGGAAACACAGAATCGGAAACAGTCTCCAGGCTCTGAGCCATCAGCCCAGAGCCCGACACGGGGCTCAAACTCACGGACCGCGAGATCGTGACCTGGCTGAAGTCGGACGCTTAACCGACTGCGCCACCCAGGCGCCCCTCATGTGACCAAATTCTATCCATTCTTCAAATCAAAACCCAAGCCCGTCTCCTCCCAAAAAGCTTCCCTGATGACCCCAACCCATCAGCCACTCTCTCTTTCCTTCTTACAGTTCGAGCTCTTCCTCTGGACATGGTCACTTTTGGAGACTCAGTTTGCTCATCTGTGAATGAGGCACTGATCAAGTCTTTTATGGAGCCCAAAATTCACAACCTTTCTCCAGTTAAGTATTAAAACAATTGAGGAATAAGGCAAAGTCTGAGAAATAACTCTGAAATCTATATCCTCAGGTATTAGTAACATTATTTGAGTAGATCTCCTAGCTTATTCTTGATTTTTTCTGATTTAAATTGTCCAATCCTCCCTCATAAGTTACGAAGGAGACATCTTTTTATTTAATTGTTTGGGGAAAAGAGGATCAGGAAAAGCCAAATTATTAAAATCCCAGCCTCTCGCCTCCCTGTGCTCCTCAGCCCCAGGCTCTCAGAATGGAAGGTTGACCATATGTTCCAATAAGCTTCACCCTCAGAAGCTTTTAGCTTCCATTAATAAGTGTAATTGAGAGCAATGAGACATTTGGACCTCACTTTAATAAGTCGACAAAATGTAAATGAAGACTGTGATTGGCAGGCACCTTTTGTCCTAGAAGAGGAGGTATCTCCTTCTCCTGCAGCCTACAATTTAGGGAGGTGCTCAGGATGGAGGGTGAGATCTGCTGGGCCTTTGTATGGACAGCCATCTGTAAATGAGGTCTGAGGGGCACTGAGAAGCCCCCACACCCCATGTATCTCTGCCACTTGTCTGATACAGTGCCTGAGATCCCACCACTACTGGCTCAATTCATTCCTACCCACAGGCGGCTTATCTCTCAGGGCTCACTCCTATCTTTGAGAATAATCCTGTTCCTAATTTGGGAGAATTTAAGAAGGTTGAGTGGAGAGTAGAAAAGACACCAGGAACTTCTTCATTCTTCCAAGAGCCTGATAAAGTTGTCTTTTCTAGTGGTCTTTTTCCTACCTAACCTGGGAGACAACCCCACAAGGGCAAAGCATCAGAGAGAAGTGAAGGAATAGCCATGGTGCTGGGGGAGCTGGTAGCAGCTACAGCAACCCCTCCTGATGCCTGGCCAAGGGGAGTGGTTCTTTCACTCACACATTCAACAAATACCATGTGCCAACCCTGCAGATTGATTGATGGTGCGTATTTCAATTCTCTGAGATCCAATGTCTCCTAGAGTATCTGGGGTTGAGCCATGGGTTTTGCTTAATGGAGGGCAGGTTGGAAATATTTAGAACATCAGACGTGTACATCCTTGACCCAGAAATCCGACTTCCAGATATTTTTCATACAGATACACTTACACATGTGCAAGGTGGTACAGATGCAGGGATAATTGAGGCAGCATTGTTTATAATAGTAAATAATTGGAAACAACCTAAATGTCCATCAAAAGAGGAAGATTAAATTATAGTACAGCTGTGAAAAAGATGTCATTGTGTCTACCTAAATGAAAAGCTATCCAGTGTGTTTTGTTAAATTAAGAAAACAAGATGCAGGACAATGTGAGGAAAAACAACGTTCTGAATATCTGCCTATGTTTATAAATGCACGATCTCTGGAAGGACACCCAAGGATCAGTTAATGCTGGTTTGCTCTAGCAGAGAAGAACGGGATGGGAACAGGAGGTAGAAGGATGGCTTGCTCTTTCTTTTTGTTTTCTATTTGTATCCTTTCCAATCTGTGCCAAATGCATATTTTCAAAGAATAAGTGACATGACAAAGGAAAGAAAAGCAAGAGTTTTGTATGAGGGTATGAATTTCAGCCCTTCTACCTACTGACTACCTGAGTTGGGCTGTCTAACCTTGCTGAGCTTTGGCTTCCTCAGTTTTTAAGCAAGAACAATGTTATCCCCCACATCAAATTATCATGAGGACTGGAGGAGATAGTGGCCCAATGCTAGGGGCTGAGTTAGCGGTACCCATAGCCACCAGCATCCCAGACACCAACATCACAGTGAATGAAGAGCACCAAGTATCAGCAAAAAGACTGGTTCAGTGCCTGGATCAGAAGACGGACTTGCTCTCTCCTTGGCCACAGACTGATCCCTAGCACTGACCAGGACTGACCCCCACCTGGAGCTCACTGTGCTCCGAAGTTCATTCGGATAGCTCCCTATCCATGATCCTAGTCATGACTAGAGTAAGGTCTTGACCTAAGTGGAGGCTACAGGAGAGCCAGAAAAACAGTGGAGAGTCAGATTAGAGGTATGGCCATGACAATCTTGGTTTAAATGCTCTCCAGTATAATTCCCCTCACTGCTGGCGGGAGTGTAAATTGGTTCAACACTTTACAAAACTGTTAGGCAATATTGACTAAAACTAAGCATAAACCTACCCTATAACTAGCAATTCCATTTTTCAACATATACCCAACAGAAATGATTGCATATGTCCACACAATGACTTGTACGAGAATGTGTGTTCATAGCAGCTTTATTCATAGTAGTCACAACTGATAACACACCAGAGTGTCCATCATTGGAAGAATGGATAAACAAATTGCAATGGAATGCTACCTGGCATTGGAAAGAATGAATTACTGGTGCCCAACACAACATGGGCAAATCACACTGATGTCATATTGGGCTAAAAAAAAAATCTAGACACAAAAGTAAACACACTGTATGCATGCAACAGCTAGCAGAATTTATCAACAGTGATGAAGTCAGTGTAGTCATTATTTTTGGAGGGTAGGTACTAATGGGAAATGGTACAAAGGAAAGTTTTTGGGTGCCAGAAATGTTGAATATCTTGATCTGGATGGTGTCACTTGGGCATCCACAAAGGTAAAAACTCATCAAGCTGTGCACTCAAGATTGGTGCGTTCTATGCATTTATGATATTTATATCTCAAATAAAAAGGAAAAAAGTAATAATAGAATGAAGCTGCATCAAAGTTTTCCCAAGCTTCTCCTTGCACCCACCCACCCCAGCTGAGCCGAAGGTGCTTCCAGACATCCAAGGTGTCATCCCTCCCTCGAGGGGCTGAGTCTTTCCCACCCTGCTCACCCTGCTCTGTTCATATTGGTTCTGGAAAACGTGCCTACCAGAATGGCCTCCTTCTTGAGAGGCCACCCTGTCCCTCAGGGATCCAGTCTTGGCAGCTCGCCCTTCTCTCCATCTCTCCACTGTGGGGACAGCTCCCCCAACCCCCCACCCACCACCTGGCTACTTATGCCCCGCCCCCCACGCCCAGCATCAGGCGGTGGGGCGGGGCTTGGCTTGGCAGCATACCGGACACTGCATGGTCAAGGCTGCCATCCTCCGAGAGAAGCCTGCTGCCCAGCGGGACCAGCGCCTCCCGTCAGCTGCATACTGCAAACCCACCTCCAACTTCGAGGAGGGGTCCTTTGTTATTTGGGAGTTGTGGAAACCGGAGAGAAACAGACGGAAATCAGAATTGCTAATGCTCCCTTCTGAAGCCCTTGGAGGCTGTTGGCTTCCACTCGAAGCTCCCTCTGCTGGTTCTTTGGAAAATGAGTCCGCTTGGCAGGTGTCTATGCTCCAGACTGAACTGGCCTCAGGGAAGGTATTTTATGCTAGAAAGCTAGCTTCCACAAGGTCCTTCTTCTTTTCCATCTCTTCTCTGGAGTCCCTGGGGTGGCCGTCACAGATTTCCTGATCAGGGTCTGGGCAGGACAGCCAGGAGACCGAGGGAAAGCCGTGAGCCAAGCTGACCGCTTGGCATCTCTCCCTCCCGCCCTGTACTGAACACACCTAGTTGGCCACCCAGACACATGGGGTCTTTGCAATGATTGGTTCCTCAGGAAGAGACTGGAATTTTACCCAAGAGTACTTTTCCCTAAGAGTATGCAAAATCACTGCAAACACACTGTCTTCCAAGCCCTAATTTACACAGATTTTAAGGGTGGAGAAGAGATGGCCTTTGAGTCCAGAGTTACAAGCTACTTAAAATAAATGCATCTATTTCCATCTCTTGGCCCCCTCCAGGGAACCTTGTCCCTCAAGAATTCTCGGGACTGTTTTTATCTGGAGAAAGCTAGGAGATTTGTGAACTATGCCCAACTGAACAGAGGCCTCTGCTTTTGTTCTAACCTAGGGCTTCAGAATTCCCTCCTTGTATTAAAAACACTGGAGGTGTAATTATAGCTCCCCCGCCCTGACCCTGGGGGAGTGGGTGCAGGAGGGAGAGCCGGAATGCGCTCTTTTTAGACTCTTCAGCTCTATCCCAATAACAGCTATTTAAAGCCCTGTCAAGCTAACCAATTGCTACAGTCTTGTCAGAAATATGTCTGTCTTTTTATTTTCATTTTTCCAATCCCTGGGTGGGATCGGGTTTAGGGAAAACTTAGTTTTAAAGTCCTCAATGAGTGCTTGAATGGACAACGAAAGTAGAGGCATCAGTACAGAGCGCAGTGCCAGCCTGTGCTCCCATTTCTGACTGGCTGACAGCGGGCGTTTGTGGCACCTCTGATATTGGAGGATGTATTTGTTCATATCCACAGGACCTGGTAGGACAAAGTATAAACATCACAATAACCTGGGCCCCGAGGCAATATGTTTGGAAACATCTGGTGGATTGTTTAAAGTGTTATCCAAATGACAATCCCTATCATTTGTCTAAAACAGCTGGGCTTCATATTGTTTGCACTTAGACCCACATGGTGAGTAAGAGCCATGTGTGGACTACATTCCTGGGGACTTCCCTAGGCCACGTGAATGTTCCTTCGTGACTCCACCGTGGCCATTGCCATCCTCTCCCACTCAAGGAAGCATCTTGCCGTGCAAGGGAGTGAGCATGATGCTGTTATGGGAATAGCAAGAAATCTGCTCTAATCTGTTCAAAAAGTGAATATGTCACAACTACAATTTTTAGGGACGGACTGTGTTCAGTACTGGGCAGCCAGTAACTCACTGGCCAAGTTCCTCCAAAGACCCTCCACGCATATGATTCCCCCTGACCTGCCCATGGACTCAAGGTTAGTACTGCTCAGCCTTGCCTCATTCATCATGCTTGCTGTGGCTGGAGGAGAGCATGGTGGGTTCGACACTCAGGTGAATGCTGTGTGACCCCAGGGGCAGGACAGGAACTGGCAAGGTGAGGCAGGGGAGGACCCTTGGGCAGAAGGGCCATCTGAGGAAGGAAATGCTATCTGGGAGGTGAGCATGGCCAAGAAGGGGATTGAGCAGAAGGGTGGGTAATTGCCCAACGTTCATTCATCCAGTGCGCTCAGGCTGTCCATAGTCACTATGCCCAGGAGACAGAAGTGTTAGCGGACAAAGAATACTTGATCAAGATTAAATGGGCCTCTTTTCAACAAGACTTTTGAGAGCGTTTAATGTTCCTATGATGAGGATTATAGTTTGTGGTACTTGACACAGCCTGTTAGATCTCAGATTCCTTTTCTTTGTTTTCCAGAGCATCTCAATAGTGCAATCAAATGCACTACTCTTTTGTTGACTAGATCGGGTTGGAAGCTATGTTTCCCAGAATCTCCTCTCTAGGGTTCCAGGTTCAAGTTGGCTAAAAGTGGAACTTGCACAAGATTTGGGAAGTAGACGTGCAGCCATAGCCATTTCTCTCTTAGAGGTTTCTGAGGTCAGAGAAGGTGACAGACAACACAGAGATGCTTGATGGGCTCCAACTCGTTGTTCCCCATGACTCTGTGCCCAGCTAGCTCTTCTTCCCCATTTCTAGCTCAAATCACCAACAGTGACCCCAGGCTCAACACTAGATTCTTCATAACCACAGAGGTGGCAGCTAGAGATGCAACAGTGTCCCACAGACCTGTCCATGATGCCCTCCCCCTCACATTTCCACTTCAGCAGTGGGACCTGGCTGGATTCTGAGTTTTCCTTTCAAGCTCCAACTTTCCAATCCATATCAGTGCTTCTGGAGGATGGATAGTGACTCTTTTTTTTTTAAATATTTTTTTAATGTTTATTCACTTTTTTGAGAGACAGAGACAGAGTGTGAGCAGGGCAGGGGCAGAAAGAGAGGGAGACACAGAATCCGAAGCAGGCTCCAGGCTCTGAGCTGTCAGTACAGAGCCCGACGTGGGGCTCAAACTCACGAACCATGAGATCACGACCTGAGCCAAAGTCGGACACTCAACCGACTGAGCCACCCAGGAGCCCCGATAATGACTCTTTATGATCGTCCAACTCCCCTTCCAGACTGTATTAGTTTGCTCAGTTTACTGTATCAAAGTACTCACAGGCTGGGTGACTTGGAAATTCATTTTCTCATAGTTCTGGAGACTGGAAGTCTCAGATCAGCGTGCTGACAGGACTGCTCACTTCTAAAGCCTCTTTCCTTGACTTGTAGATGGTCATCTTCCCTCTTTGTCTTCATTTGCTCTTCCCCCTGTGTGAGTCTGTGTCCTAGTCCCTTCTTGTAACGATACTGATCAGATTGGGTTAGAGCCTACTCTGGTGACTTTATTTTAACTTTAATCATCTCTTTAAAACTCTATTTCCAACTGAAGTCACATTCTGAGGTACTGAGGGTTAGTATTTAACGTGTGAATTTGGGCAACACAATTCAGCTCATAACACAGAACGTCACTTCCCAGTTCCACCCACAACTATGAAAAATCTAATTCTTACAGTAAACCCCTTATGTGGGGACATGGACACTTCCTAAGTCCTAATACAGAAATTGGCAGGAGAAGTGATGCTGCTACAGTAGAAAACAAAAATAAGTGGCATTGGCTTTGGAACCTAATGGCAGGCAGTAGCTGAAGAAGTATGTGGTCAAAGGGTGCCCCAAACTGCAACCTGCCTCCAGACTGTGGAGAGGCAGCTGGAGGCTCTGGCCAGGGGTGGGCTGGAGTCCCTCAGAGTCAAGAATTTGGGAGATTACCCCAGACCAAGGCTTGTGAAGCCTCCCTGCCAGCCCAGCCACCACTCACTTTGCTGATGGCTGAGCCCAGAATCTGAAGAGGCAGCCTTGTCAGGAATGTCCAGACTGATCCTGCGGCCAAGCAGGGTACCAGACAAGAGCCTCCAAACCCTGGAAAGAGCCGTCTTCACCAGATGACAGACTCACATGCAAAGCAATTAGACAACACCTAAGACAATCTGTAATTAACTGTCTATGTGTCTATGTGTCTATGTGTCTATGTGTCTATGGGACAAGGCATGTCCCTTCTGTCCTCTACGTTATGCTCTGGCCAAATCAAACCACTTATAGTTTCCTGAAATGTCAGGCTATTTCGTGCCTCAGGGCCTTTGTTCTACTGCTCCCTCCTGCCCAGAAGCTCTGCCTACACAGCTGCCTAGCAAACATCTATTCATCTTTCAACAACCACCTTTTCTGTGAAGATTTTTTTTTTTTTTGACACCCAGGTATCTATCATTTGTGAAGCACTTGCCATGTGCCAGGAAATGTGCAAAGTATTTCATTTGATCTTCTTGATAGCCCTGTGAGATAGGTGTTCTTAGTCCCTCATTTAGAGGCGATAAAACTAAGATTCAGAGAAATTAAGTGTTTTGCCCAAGTTCACCCACGTTATAGGTGGTACAGCTAGCTGGGCTTCAAACTCAGGTCATTGTGATCCAAGTCTGTCTCTGCACATACTCATGTGTATAAAACACAGTCTGCTCCTTTGCAGCCAGGTTTGAGCTAGAGGCTGAGGCCATCCCAGGTCCTTAATAACATCCTGTTGTGTATTACAACAGTGTAGAGGTCAGCAGCCCCATCTGAGAGTTGTCCTTCCTAATCATGGCACCCATGAGTGTGCAGATCTCTCCTGATCTGCCTGCACAGGACAAAGAAATGCCTGTCTACATCAGAAGGAGCACTCTGTGTCAAGGAGCAGCTCCCACATACGTATGGGAAGTTTACAGGTGATCTAGGTAAAACCACATATACTGAGAGAAAGAAAAGATTGTGTAGTCAGTGGTGTTAGGAAACTGGCTTATCGTAAGGAGGCAGAAAATACTACACAGTCATCGTATGCCAAAAGATTCCAGACACAACAAACACCTAACCATGGAAAGTAAAACTATAAACCCCATAGAAGAAAATGTAGTTGAATATCTATAATCAAATACCCCAAAGCACAAAGCGTAAGGGCTAAAAAGACAAAAATAGGTAGCCATCACAATTTGGTCGTCATGGGGTTTAACAAGAGCTTGTTGTTGGCACCACAGCCAGGGTTAACAGATCAATGATAGACCGGAAGAAGGTATTCCACTATCTAATAGTAATAATGGGTTAAAAGCTACCCTAGACTCTGCCAAGAACTCCAAGTCATCAAGAAAAAAGACAGGAAACCCACTATTTTTAAAGGAGGAAGGATATGAATAGGCAATTCACACAAAATGAATAATGAAGTGAATATTTATTCTCTAGTAATCTCAGATATACAAATTAAATGATGAATGAGACCGTGCTTTGCAGCCCTCACAGTAGCAGAAATTAGAAAACTGGGTAATCCATAGTTCAGGTGAGGACTTGAGGAACAGGAATGCTTGTGCACTGCTTGCTGGGAATTCTAAGTTGGTACAGCTGTTTTGGAAGGCAATTTGACAGAATTTAGTAAAATTATGGGTATTTATGTCCCATGATATGGCAATTCCACTCCCATTTATACAACCCAGAGATTTTCCACAAATCTAATAAAGGAACCAGTATGAGGATGTTTGTCAACAGTGTTATTATTTCTAGTGGTAGGAACTTTAAACTTGGGGCTCCATCACTGGAGGGATAATTAAGCGAAATGTGCTGGAGAATAAAATACCAAGCAGCAGTGAGAAGCTGCAGACTAGATGCACATAAATCAACATAGATAGATCTTAAAAGCATGCATTTGAATGGGTGGAGTCAGAACCAGAATGG
This sequence comes from Herpailurus yagouaroundi, assembly GCF_014898765.1. NCBI lineage: Eukaryota > Metazoa > Chordata > Mammalia > Carnivora > Felidae > Herpailurus > Herpailurus yagouaroundi. Next base: position 35,406,174 of record NW_024412400.1, on the reverse strand, counting down.
GTTTTACACCATGGTACTCTTTAAATAAATCAAAAGCCAAGTATGCATAAAATAACTCCAGATATTTTACAAGGAGACATACATATTCAAGTTTTTTACTTATTTAGTTTTTTTTTTTTAAGCTTTTATTGATTTGTTTGAGAGAGACAGAGACAGTGCAAGTGGGGAAAGGGCAGAGAGGAAGGGAGAGAGAATCCCAAGCAGGCTCTGTGCTTCCAGGACAGAGCCTGATACAGGGCTCAAACCCACAAAATTGTGATGACAACCTGAGCTGAAACCAAGAGTTGGATGCTTAACTGAGCCACCCAGGCACCCCTGCATATTCAAGTTTTTGCATAAAACTCGTCACAGTAAGGACTTCTTGGGAGTTGGGGCGGGGGGGGTGTGTGGAGACTAGAGATGGATGGGAGAGGAAATAAACAGCTAAGTAGTAGGCAAACAAACAGACCTGGAGGGGGGCCCTGTGTAGAGGGATGATGATGGTGAAGTACAAACTCAAGGGCATAAAGAGCTCCACCTTGGGAGCCAAGGTCCTAACTGCGGAGAGAGGGGGAAGCCCACTAGAGGGAAAGCACAGGGGCACAAGAATCAGCTTGCTAATGGTGGCCCTGGAGTAAACTGCCTGGTTTCTAATCCTGGCTCTGCCACTTAATAGACCTGACCATGAGCAAGTTACTTCACTGGACTTGGCCTCAGCCTTTTCACTGTAAAATGGAAATGCTAGCAAAACCTACATCAAAGGATCACTTGAACAAACAGTTACATGGCATGTATGCACAGCACCCGATATGTAGCCGGGGCTTGGTGAACATTAGCCATAATTGTCTCTATGTCAGTTCTGCAGTCAGTAGTATCGTCATGTACTCTAAAGTCCTAAAGTGATGTGACAATGAACACACACGTGGGGTCTTCAATCAGCCATTGCACAGATCATTTCATTCCACCAACAGGATATGCATTCCACCCTGGACGTTGTTACAACCACCTTCTTCCCGGAAACCACAACGGCCTCCACTGCTACCTCTTTTGTATCAGACAGGACCTTGGCAATGCTGCAGAGAGCTGGACAGGAGAGCACAGAAGGGCATGGCTCACACACCTACCTTGTTCTGAGTCCTGGATCTGCACTCACTGTGCTCATAACCTTTCTGTGTCTTCTTGTCTGTATCCCTAAACACAGATAAAAATACTCTTCCCACAAAGTTGCACATGGCTGGTGCTTTGTAAATAATAGTTACTGTTACTATTACTAGTGCCAGCAGTTGACAGCCCTAGGGAGAGGGGAGGATGGGCCAGTCTGCATTCGGTGAGGACATCCTAGCAAAGCTGGAAAGATGAGGGAATAGCATGTGTATAGTCTACAGGGGGCCCTCAATTCCACCTCTAAGTCACTAGCTGGGTTGTGCAATGGGCTTCCAGTATGGAAAGATTCCAGCGCTTAAAAGAAAGGGTCTGTTAGCCCAACAGAGCCCTGGGGATCAGCACCTGCTTCACAGCTGAGCATGCTGGAAAGCAGACACTGTCAGATCGGGAAAATGATTTTATTATTCTTATAAATGATTATTCTACTTCCCTTGGGAACTCGAGAGGAGCTCATAGGAGAGAAACCCAGCTTCCCAATGACGGGACTGTTTTCAAATCAGAGTTGGCATTTGCATCAGTTTTGCTGAGGGTGAGCAATTCTTTTCTTTTCCTACTCCAGCATGATGGAGTGGGATAAAAGAGCTGTGTCCCTTTCTCCAGAGGAAAATATGTCTGAAGCTGCAGCCCTGGGGAAAAGATGAAGGGTTGTTGGCACAGCCGGTGTGATAGCAAGGGTGACCTCGAAAAGCAACACCGTGTGGGGCTGATGGGCTCCAGCAGGATCTGGTCAAGTGGTGACTTTGACCAGAATCCCCGGCCTCCTCCCCAGGGCAGCAGCGGGGAGGGAGGAAGGCTGGCTGTGAGACACTTTGGCCAGTGCTTCCCAAATTCCACGGAAGGCATCGTCTGTTTCTCAGTTGGGCAAGTTCCCATCCGTTTTTTCTTTTAACTGACTTAGAGTTTGTTCTGAGTTGGCCAATTTCTCCGATTTCTCCTCTGAGCCTCCCTCTCACAGATATCAGACAGGGCTCTTGTCTGCACTTGATGGTCCATGGTTAGACACCTCCAATGTTCCCCCACAGCCTCAAGATCGGTTTACATTTCCAGACTGTTCATGTGCCTGAAGTCCCTGTGCTCAAGAGTGGCTCTACCCTTGTTGGATTTGATTCCTCCCTCGTATTCAAGGCCCTCCCTCCACAATTTTCCTCTCTGACCTAGACTCCCGATGAACCCTCTACTCCCACCGGACCCTCTGCCGAACCCCCCATTCATTCCCACTGCCATAGTTGTGTTCACATATGCACCCTGAGCCGCCTACTGTACTCCTTTCCACCTCTTGTCAACAGCTCCATTCAGCCAAGTTCACTGATCTCTATCCCTGGGCCAGAATGTGGGTGGGGGAGCAGGAGCATAAGAGAAGACAGACAAACACGGAGCTTCTGCTATGACAGAGCCAGCAAAAAGGAGAGATGACGGGGAGAGACCAGCCGCAAGGGCTAGAAACACAGTGGGGTCAGCAAAATAGTAAAAGAGAGCCCAAGGCCCAGGCCCAGGATACCCGCTTTCCAGCGCCCAGCCACAGTACTCCTACTGTGCTCCATCCGCCACCTCCAGAGACCCTCCGCTGACCCCGCTGGCCTGACTTTCACAATACATCTGAGCATCTGAGAGATGGCTAGTGTACAGGTTAAGAGCTCACACTATGAAGCCTGGGTCTTGAATCCAAGCTCTATCACATACCTACTGTGCGACCTTGGGCAAGTTGCTTAACCTCTCTGAGCCTGTTTCCTTGTTTGTAAAATGAAGATAATAGTAATGACCTACTGTTGTGATTATAAGGATTCAAAGATATAAATATGGAACGCATTATAAGGATTAAAAGATATAAATATGGCAAAAGTGTTTGCCACCATCATCTAGGGCCTTCAGAACACATCGCTTGTGGGTCTTCTCTCGCATGCCACAGACGCCCCATAGACACCACTGGAAGGTGGCATTCAGCTAGAGACTGGCTTTCACCCATATCAATATATATATGTCACCATAACACTCTGCTTTTATCTCCATAATGACAGTTCTTCTGTTGATCATAATCTACCTCATTGGCTCACATACTATCTATTGACTCTCAAAGTGTGCTAATAACATTACATGCTGATCGGCATTTTAAAAATATATAATAAAAAAAGAAACTTCTGTCTCAAACATCTAAGAATAGACTCTGCAGTAAGTGTTCCAGCTTCAGGCCTCGGACAGAATTGGAAGAGGAAGTGATCATTTGTCGTCTTTCTTTATAAGCTGCATTTCTGGCATCACTTCCATGCTAAATGGGACTTTTTAAAAATAGTCTTCACAAGCATTTTGACAGATTCCATTATGGATACTGGAGAATGTAGCCCTGGAAAGTCAGCATGTGAAATCTGACCCCGCTCCAACCAAGTAGCCGGTGACTGCTGCCCCCTCCCTGGTGGCAGCAGGGACACTGGCTCAGGAGCACCCTTTGGGAATATGGTGTTGGTTTGACGCTAAAGCCCTACAGGTCTCTGTCCTGCAGCTGACACTCCTGGAGTTCGAGGTGGGATCGGCTACATGAGAGGTCATTCCTCCTGCAGCGCCCACCGCTCTGTTGGGAACTATGAATGAGACCCCTCCAGGACATACCCCAGGGCAGTTCTTTTTTAGAGCCTTGTCTCTTCAGGATCAAGTCCAGGTCAAACCTTAAAATGTCAGCGAATTTTGGCTGAAAGCCTTTGTCCACAGGTGGTGGGCTTGGCAGGGAGGAGGGCCTGTGTGGAGAGGGAAGAGCCCAGCCTGGCCATTGAGGGCCAGCATCACGGGTGGGGGTGGCTGGATCTGCAAAAGCAGGTACACCTGGATTCTGTGGCACTTCCACACAAGGCCTTAATCTTGGTGCACTCTGGTTCCCCATCCGTGAAGTAGGGATGATGATAATTGCCTCATGGGGATATGGCAAGGAATTGCAGCCCTTGGTACTGACGCTGTGGGTGTGACTGCTCTTGTTATGATATCCCTGGGAGAGAAGACCCTATGGAGGCAGGTTAAGTCAGGGCACAAAAGACCACCCCGGGCAGGTGGACAGATGCTTGATCTGGGGGGAAAGACAGGCATGTGCTACCAGCCCACATCCCAAAGAGGATGCTGCCCTGCATCCACCCAAAGTGGCTCGAAGAATAGCTGACCGCTGCCCACCACCTTCTGCCTAGTATAGCCCCCATCCCTCCCCGAATTCCTCGCCAGACATTGCTGCCAATACCAGACACTCCACTCCACCCCCCTGCAGCTCTGGCCACTGGGGCTTTTTCTTCTTTCTCCTCCCCTTCTCCTCATCTCCCTCTTCTTCTTCCTCCTCCCCCTCCTTCACCACCTCCTGCTCCTTCTTGGTTTACTCTAATCACACCTCTCTATCTTGCTTTTTTTTTTTTTTTTTTTTTTTGCAAGAGGAGAAGTGAGAAATCAAGTTGGGATTAGGGAACGGAAGGGAACATCCTTGACTCAAGTCAATGTGGCGACCAGCAGATGAGGGCCCAAGGTCTCAATCTGGTTGTGCTCCCATCTGGAAGGGCTCTGATGGAAGAAGACAGAGTCCCCAAAGCCCAGCCGGGATCAGTACCTATAGGAAAATGATAGCTCAGACAGGGAAAGGGATTTCAACCCTTGAAAGCTTGTGGCAGAGCTAACATTCCAGACCTCAATCAGGATCTATCCCTAAACTCAATCACATAGTGTGCAGGCTATAAAGCATCCTTGAGATTTAGCCTCCAGGCCCTTCTTTCATGGATGGACAGTTGAGTCCCAGAACCCAAGTTGCAGGCCAGCTATCAGCTGAGCTGGACTGAAAACACAGGCCCCTCCATTCCTCATTGTTTGCTCAAACATCCAAACATTCCTTTTCTTGCTCTAGCCATGTCCCTCCCCTCCCCTGACAGACACAACCTGTTGATAATGGCAGATGTAGAGGATTGTTTCTCTTTTCCCTCTCTGCGTTTTAAGAGACATATATCAACTTATCAATATTTACCAATCAATCAACGAGTGATTTTCCTGGCGCTCAGCACTGTGTTTACTTTCAAAGGGAGAATCAAAGCAGAAGGTATCACATTTACCCCACAAAGAGCTCACAATCCAGTGGGAGAAACTGGCCTAGTGCCTGACATGAATCCCGGCACCAGATGAGCCCTTGTTGGGGAGAAGCCCCTGCGTGGATTCAGCGGCAAGGGAGCCTGTGCAATCACGGCAGGCTGCAGAGAGATGCCCACTCAGACCTTTGTATGACAGCTTTATTGAGATATAATTTATATGCCACACAATTCACCCGCTTACAGTGCACAATTCAGTATTGTTTAGTATATTTGCAGTTATGCGGAAACATCATCACAATTAGTTTTCCAACATTTTCGTCACCCCAGAAAGAAACCCTGTACCCATTAGCAGGCACTCGCTACTCTCCCTTCCCCGGCCCTAGGCAACCTCTGATCTACTTTCTGTCACTATAAATTTGTCTACTTTGGATTTTTCATGCACAGGAAATCATACAATGTGTGTGAGCTTTGATCCCTGTCTTCTTTCAGTTAGCATAATGTTCGCATTACAGCATCTATCAGTATTTTACTCCTTGTTATGGCCAGCTAATGCACCATTGTATGAATATACCACATGTTGTGTATCCGTTCATCAGTTGATGAACATGTGGGCTGTTTCCACTTTTTGGCTGTTATGAATAATGCTGCTGTGAACCTTTGGATGCAAGTATTTGTATGGGCATATTTTCATTCATATTGGGTATATACCTACGAGTGGAATTGCTGGTCATACGGTAGCTCTGTGTTGAACATTTTGAGGAATAAATAGCCAGACTGTTTCCAAAAGGCCCTACCAGTTTATATTTTTACCAGAAGTGTATGAGAGTTCCAGTTTCTCCACATCCTTGCCAACATTTCTCTGCCTTTGTGATTACAGCTCTCCTAGTGGGTGGGAAGTGATATCTCAACGAGGTTTTGATTTGCATTTTCCTAATGGCTAATTATGTTGAACATCTTTTCATGTGTTAATTGGCCATTTGTATATTTTCCTTGGGAAACTTTCCAGATTCTTTGCCCATTTTTAAATTAGGTCATTTGCCTGCTTGAATTTTAACCCGTTAAATAGATTGACTTCCAATTCCGTTAGGATTAGTAAATATTTTAACCCGTCAATTCTAGAAATACTCATTTTAAAATGTTTTTGACTCCCATGCCCCTAATGGCACCACATTTTTCACATTAGCCCAAAGTGTAGATGGAAAATAACAGATCATCACACAGCCAGAGGGACAGATATGAACTGGTAGGAAAACAAGTTTAAGCTTCAGTCCTGCAAGCCAGAGTTTTTGAATGCCCATTTTTCACCAGACATGTGAAGGAGATCAGTGCTGGCCATGTTTCTTACAGCCTTGCAAAGCCTTGCAAGCAAAGTGGGAACCAGCCTGAGAGTAAAGAGAAGTGGTGCCTGCCTGTGGGACAGAGGCCCAACTTGCTCTAGAGGCAACAGAATTGGAAATGACTCACGCCTGGGGGGAGCTTTTATGCCCCACCCTGTTCTCCACCCACCTGCCTATTCCCTCACCCTCAGTCACCAGCCAGCCGGAGGGAGGTCAGTTACATGTGCAAGAGCAGGGGATCAGACTGTGCCCTGTTCCATGTAAGAAGCATCCTCTGAGCATCTACCATGTGCCAAGTTCTAGACTGGGCACCACAGTCGTGCAACCATTCCTTGAACTTCATCGATCACAGTCTGGAGGGAAACAGGTGGTTTCTGTCCCATGCGATCTGTGCTTTTATAGAGGGTCTCACAAGAGGTTTGGGGGCACAGTGGGAGGGCTGGCTCAACCTGGATGTCCTGGAAGCCTTCCTGGAAGAAGGACCCAAGCTGGCTCTTAATGATTTAACAGAAGTCATTCAGGCATCCCTGGCTCAGGACACAGTCAATACATATCCCAGGAGTGGGGGAAACTGCAGTGGCTACAAGTTCAAGTTTATTTAATCAATAATGCTCATAATACCTCTGCACTTAGTGTTTTTTTTTTCCTTCGTTTCTTTGTAAACTTTATAAATCTGGGTCAAAGAAAAAGGACAAAACCCTTGTCTACAAGAAATTCCCTCATTACAGGCACTTCGTTCACCTTCTCTGAATTCTGTTTCTCCCAGCTACAGAGTTATATGAGTGTGCTTTATGTTCACCTTTGGACTGTTGCTTTCTCAGAAGCAGAGACAACTTAGTGAGGACAAGACAGTGACCTCCCAGAGGTTAGAAACTTCATCTCTTCTGTCTGCGTGTAAATCTCCAGCTCTGAAGACAGAGTCTGGCACACAGAAGGGCCCAATTCATATTGGAAGGTGGAGGGCAGCTTCAAAGCTGAACTGAGCTAGGCAAGGCTGGGTCTTGGATCACAGACTCTCCAAGGGCAAAGCTGGCTTGTTGCTCATGTGGGGGTCCCTCCAATTCTTGTTTCGGGGTACCTCCAGCACAGGGCCTTGCATGATACCCTGTATACAGTTGACATTCAATGCATGGCTATTGAATGAGGCTAAAACATTTTGAATAATCAAATACAGCTGAACCATTTTTACAGAAAGACGGCCTTCTTTTTGGATGACTTTACGCAGCCTATTGGAAGGGGGCTGGCAGGAGTGCTTGGGAGAAGTCTCTGTCCCACCCACATGTTTAGCCATCTGATGCCCCCTTCCTGCCTACTTCCCTGAGTTCTGGTCTGAGTTCTTCGACTGAAACAAAACCTCTATGGTGCCAATTGACCTTTCCTCTGAAAAAAGGATTTCCACTCCTCAGGGGAACTAGCCTGACAGGTGTGATGACTGTTAGGACGAAAGGGAGTTGTCCCTGTGTCAAAAGGAGCCTTGCATGCCTGAACCTTGGGTACAGAGCACATGAGAGAAGGGGGACAGATTTTGTTTAAACACACTAGGGCTATGGCGCTTGGCTAAACAGGCACAAAACTTTATAAGAAAAACCACTTCAAAACTTTTCAAATGGAAGGGGAAAGACTTTGTGCACCACGCAGTGCCAAGAGCTGAGCAAGTGTGAACGGGCACAGATTGGTTTGGTCCCGACAGCACTAGGTAGAACCACATAGAAATGGTTTCACTCAAGTGACATCATCAGTTGGGTTTTAGCAATGTGTTTACCATTTTTCTTTTTATAAAAATGGATATAAAAGAGGGGCACCTGGGTGGCTTAGTAGGTTGAGCATCTGATTCTTGGTTTTGGCTCAGGTCATGGTCTCACAGCTGGGGAGTCCGAGTCCCGCATCGGGCTCTGCGCTGACAGTGTGGAGCCTCCTTGGGATTCTCTCTCTCTCCCTCTCTCTCTGCACCTTCCCTGCTCTCTCTCCCTCTCTCCCTCTCTCTTTCAGTAAATAAACTTTAAAATAAAATAAAAAATATACATGAAAGAATACACATATATGATAATAAGCAAAAGTAATGACCTAACATTTAGTGATAAATAGCATCCCCTGACCTCTGAAGAGGTGTCTGCATCTTGACACCATGATTGATGCTTCATCTTCATAGACTCCCATTTTGACAAACCCCTCCTTAATCTTTGCTCCTAATTTTGTGTTTGTAGTTCTTTTTCTTAGAGGGCCCCCAAAGCGTGAGTTTCAGGTGCTGTAAAACCTAGATCTGCCCCCCTCTGGCCTCCTCACCCCCAGTCCTTCATCCCCTAGCCCTGCTCCTCAGAGGAAAAATAATTCCCACTCTGCTGCACATCTTCTCTGGTATGTGTCTTTCTCTCGCTAAGTAAGACACTCATAAGGCTAGTCCTTGATCTGTTTCAGGGAACATCCATCAACTCCTATTAAAAAAGGTGAGAAATGAGCCCTCTCTCCTTCCCTCTCCCCCTGCCATCCCACAACCTTTCCTTCCCATCCTCCTGATTGAATCACATCACGATTTTTGGATGAATTACTGTAGTGTGTCTATTTCTAGAACCACATAGACATTGTTCACAACCGAGACAAATAGCATATTATAATTACATGTATCTTTTCTTGCACACATTTTCATTTTTCCTGAAGTTAGAATTGCCTTGCCTTTTTGTTTGCTTGTTTTCTGGGCATCAATCACTAATTCATGCTAAACACTGACCTGGTTGTACAACAATTCTCAGGTAAATGTATGAGGTAATCTCTACACTCCACTTCTTTTTCTGATAACATCTTTCCTGGATCCCTCCATCCTCCTGCACTTGTCTGGAGGTGCTGCACATCTGTCACCAAGGGCATCCTTTGTCTGCAGCTTGCAACTTCCCTTCACCTCTCTGTTGGCTCCTCTGTCTCCTAGATCTCATGGTTATTGCTTTGGCTTGTTTATTGATTCCTTCATTTTTCTTGAGCACACCCTTCTGAAAAATGGGTGCATGAGGGGTCATTGTTCTATCCTTGGCAGTTTGGTCATGCAGAGAATTCTAGACTGGAGAACATTTCCCTAAGGGTTTTGGAAGATTGCTCCTTATGTGCCAGCATCCTGGGTTGCTGCTAAGAAGTCTGATCCCATTTTGGTTCACACTTACTTTGTGTAATGCGTTCTGTCTCCCTCCCTCCTCCCACCCTAAAAGATTTTAGGATCTCTGCTTCATCTCTAGTGCTCTGGCCTTGGCATGGGTCATTTTTCATCCACTGTGCTGGGCATGTGACAAGCCCTTTCTATCTGAAACTCAAGTGCTTCAGTCTGGGAAATGTACTCCCCACCAATAATGTCTCCCCACCAATCTTTTCTGTTCTCCCTTTCTGGAACTCCTATTAGTTAGATTTAGACCTTGTAGATTGAGTGAGCCCACGATTTTCTTTTCCTTCCTCCCTTCCTTTCTTTCTTCCCTTATGTTGTTTCTTTGTTTCTTTCTTTCCTTTCTCCCTTCCTTTCCTTCCTTTCTTCCTTCCTCCCTTCCATCCTTCCTTCCTTTCTTTTTTTCATCATATTTCTACTTTTTTTGTTCTCCTTTCTGGAATACTTTCCCTGCCTTCTGTATGGGTGTTATAAGCTAGGCAGTCAACATGCTTGTAGGGGCTGAGCAAAGGAAGGGGGCTTGGCTGTCGCCAATCAATTACAGACTTTGTCTTGATTCTTCTGTTTTCAGTGCCATCCCCAGAGTCCCCTCTGCTCTGTATCAGATGTCCTGAACTTAGGAACTACCTGGTAGAGTTTCTTCAGAACCATTTCCCATAGCAAACCAAAGAGGAGGTCTGGGGTCTGCCTGCTCCTTACACAGACTTGTATTCTGTCTACCTGTCTTGAGTCTTCCTCTTGTGTTCAGAAATACCTGGGCCTTCCCATCCATGAACCTTCTGGTTCTGGGTGTGACTGATGTTCTCGTAGGCATCCAGGCTACAGACCCATGCATTCAGCTATCTCACCACTGGCGGCCCATCTTCCCAAATTCCTTAATCTCTCTTGTCCACTGTCCTCTTTACTCCTAAACCCTTTGTCTTGGCAAATTTATTCCATTTATATTCCCTTTTCTGCCATTTTTATTGGTATTTCAGGAGGCAGTAGGGATGAATGCAAATGTGTGCAAACTACCCTGTTTAACTCAAAGTCCCTATTTTTATTTCTTTTGTTTCAAAAATTGCAATTTTATATTGTTTCATACCAAACAGAGCTGTGATTTGTATTTCACAATTTAAAATGCCAAATTTCTTACATTTTACAGTTCTAACACATTTTACAAGAGCCTAAAAAATTTCTCTTCTGGGAATTTCAAGAAAGGATACATTCACTCCACCTCAAACTCTATCTGTTCCGCTTAGGATGTGATCATCAAGCATTCAATGGGAATTATTACTACATTATTAAATTGGACACTGACATCCCTGAAAGACCCAGGCTGGTGGCAGTGAACACAAAGAGACAGGTGCTAGTCAGGTGGTGAAAACCAGCCTGAACAAGAAGTGGGAGACAGAAAAAAGAGGAAGATCCAAGAGGGACATGAGGGTCCCATCCACCTGTTGTCACCCCAATTTCATGGTGCCACTGGACCATTGGCTGAGTCGGCCACACCTTTGGGGCACAGGTGAGGCCCAGAGTCTTGCTGAACCTGGATTCTTCAACTGGACGGTACAGGGAGGAAGCAGGTCTTCACTCCTCAGAAAGATGTTGAAGGAGTGAAATGAGATGATAAATCTGAAAGCTCCTGGAAAATAAAAGGGCTATATAAATGCACAGTGTCATTACCAGATCGAATGTGGCTCAGACAAGTCTGGTCCTAACTCATTGTAACATTATTGGGCAAGTACATTACAATAATCTATTGTGGAGATAGAAATATCCCTTACACATGACAAATGTCTGGAGTGCCTGTGAAGAAGAAATGTAGCATTCATTAAGGAAATTAAAGCCCAGGGCATCCAAGGTTGACTCAGAAAGAGACCTGCTCCATTCCACTCTTCCTCTGCCATGAAGATCTCGGCGAATGTGTGTTAGGGTGGCGACATCCCATACAGAGGGAGTCTGGGGCCCTGAGTCACCAGGTGGAGGCTAGCCCTTGCTAACCCATATCAGACTTTATCTAAATGAAAAGTAAACTCTTGTCGCACTCAGCCACTGAGATTTGAGGATTTATTTGTTACCATAGTGTGGTAGCATGAAGAAGCTAGGGGTCATTCTGGTGACCAATGGCCCAGGTGAGGCCATGATCCATGCATGTCCCACTGGGAAAGGAATAAACATGGACTATGGATAAAATAAAGGAAATGCTGTTTTTCCCCCTTTCTGGAGAAGCTCAACTCTGCCTCCAGAGCCTGTGTCCACTATTGATGTGGGGACCACCATATCAGTCTCCATCCAGAGTCAGTCCTGGACCAAATCTCAGAAAGGCCAGCAGCACACAGAAACCTCCATTGACCAGTTATCAGGGATGAGGAAGACTTCTGCTCCCTCCTTTTCTTCTCCTTGTCTTCAGCCCTGGACCTAACAGGTGGAGGGGAGCGGGTATTTGAAAGGCAAACTCCACACCCTCAGATCAGGCACCAGTCCAGAGAGCAAACCATACCCCCTTCCCCTCTATAGATCCCCAGAGTCATGGTGTCTTAGTCCATCAGGCTGCTAAGAAAACACCACAGACCAGGTAGCTTAGACACAACAGACATTCATTTCTCTCAGTTCTGGAGGCTGGCAATCTGAGTTCATGATGTCACAAAGGTCAGGTGATGACCCTCTTCCAGGTTGTAGACTGCCCATTGTATCTTCATGTGATGAAAAGGGTGAGGGAGCTCCTTAGGGCATGTTGTAAGGGACTAATTCCATTTGTGAGGTTGGAACCCTCATGACTTCAGCACCTCCCAAAGGCCCCACCTACTAACACCATAACCTTTGGGGGTTAGGATTTCAACAAATGACTTCCAGAGGGACACAAACATTCAGAATATACCACATGCATTAAGTATACACAAGGGAGGAGAGGAGAGATCTAAATGGACTTTCAGATTGAATGTCTAAAATGGACTCAATTTCCAGGGCACCTGGGTGGCTCAGTCAGTTAAGCATCCAACCAATCATGGCTTAGGTCATGATTTCACAACTCTTGAGTTCAAGCCCCGTGTAGGGCTCTGCACTAATGGCTTAGAACCTGGAGCCTGCTTTGGATCCTGTGTCTCCCTCTCTCTCTGCCCCACCCCCGCTCATGAGCTCTCTGTCTCTCTCTCAAAAATAAATAAACATTTTTTTTTAAATAGACTCAATTTCCAATTACTCAATGTGACAGGAAAGTGGTAGAATCTGCCCAAGATGTTTCTAAGGACAGAGCAGAGTCAGCATATCACAGTTGGGGGCGGTGATTAGAGAAATATGAAATCTCATGTTTCTACCCCATATATTAAGACTATTCGATAAACCGTTCACGCACCCAAATCTTGGCATCTGACTTTCAATGTATGTATGAACAACCAAAGATTTTTTTTTAATCATCCCCACCCATTTTCCAGATGGGTAAAACCAGAAAGGGGAAGTGTTTTTTTCAAAGACACGTAGGTCGTAGCAGAACCTAGAACTGGCATCGGCTGACTCCTACCAGCGTTAAAGGAAGCACCTCTACCTGACCTTGTCTTTAATCCTCCAGCTCAGGCTACAAGGACAGCATTCTGAACCCAAACTGCCGAATGGCCCCTCTCACCTTCCAGGATGGCCTGAGGCAGAGTGTGGAAGCCAGCCTAGATTGAAGAGAATGCCTTCCAAGGGATGCTTTGCATCCATTGGAGGATTTGGGACCAAGGATAGGCAAGTTTCACAGTGCACTCTTTTGCTTGAAGCCCTGTGAATTTCAGAACTCACACACCCATAGTTACACATAAGCTGAATAAAGGCCAAAACAAACCCAGAACATAAAGATTTTTGGGTGGTGTACCGCTTTGGACAACCCATGCTTATTCGCTGACTGTTGAGTTTTAAGAGTTGACTGCCATGAGGTCTACTTAAGGGGAGAAATGGAATAAAGTGTGAATAATGAACAGAAAGCTCACGCTCACCTGTAAGGAAAGTGGTGTGTTTCCAAGTTGGCCTTAAATGCCACTGAATTGTTTCATTTTTCAAAAGATACAAGCCAGCCTTCCTTTTCTGTTAGAAATTGTGCAAACATGGCACATCTTCAGCATGCCTTGCTAACCACAGATTCCATTATGTGCTTAATAATTGACTATTCAATAGAGCATCGATGCATTTTTGTCTGGAACTAATTCACCTTTGTCTGTGCCTCAGCACGAATGTTCAGTGAATCACAGATGGGATCGTGGATGGGCTTCAAGTGCTGCTGCCCAGCATAGAGCCACATCCTTGGGATTATTCACATCAGGCCCTGTGCTCAGAAATGTTCTAGCATGCTAAAGCCACCTGAAAATGTGATTTATGAAAGCCGCCGAGTGCGGGACTACACCTTTTCCCTTCTAATGAGAACTAACAAATCACAGTCTGCAGGCCGCTTAAACCAGTGAAGAAATTGTCGGCTGCAAAATTAACAAAAATGAACGCCCTTACAGCTTATTAAGGCCATGGAGCTACCCAGTTGGAAACTGGGCTGAGATGTGTTGGCTGGGGAAGCAGCTATTAGCAAATGCATATGTCTTAACTTCTCTGTACTAGAAGGAAAATCCCTGCTCCCTCCTAAAGAATTTCCGCCTTGCCTTTATTGGTTTGGATTTATGAATTTGGGCAGCACCACAAATGGCACAAATGGTGCATAATTTTGTAATGAACTGGGTACACAGTCCTGCAGGGTGCTCTCCTGGGAAGGACCGTCTCTATCCTGGGGCTCACGCACTGAGCGAGTTTGACATGGCATGAATGCTATGGATTTAAGAGCAGGTAGGGGAGAACTTATTCCAAAACTGTTCTTACCCATTGCAATGATCTTGGCTATTTTTGCACCAGAAGCAGATGACTGGCTGGAGTGGAATTACCCTCCAGCAGAGAAAGGCCCAATTCCTTCTGCCCAGCCATGAATAGTATTCCCCCATGAAATGGGGGAAATGCGGATACAAGGGAAATATCTCTTCCAGTTGTTTATAGAAACTGAGCATATGATTTGATAGCTGGCGAATTGTTTCATAAACGTGTCCATTTATTTAAAATTTCCAGCCACAGCATCAGATGTCAAGGCTGCCTTCTTATTGTAACTTGAATTTGTCAACAGAATTTCCTTTGCTTGGGGAATGTGAGATCAATTTTTTTTTTTTTTTAATTTTAGTGATTGTCCTAAAGTAATGGACAATGAAATGTATTTATTCTATTAAGGGACTCTACTCTTCTGTTAGATGCAGGGGAGGGAAAATGCTTCTGACTTTCTCTATCATCCTCATTGCTTTGACTTGTTGCATTTTGCTGACTTGAATGCAGGCAGGCAAATTAGTGTGGGCCTAGGGTCAGGGGCTGGGGATCACCTGTGCTTCTTGGGGCTGCCAGAGCTTGGATTTAAGCCACAGTTACAATGAAATCTGCACCTTGGCCAAGATTGGGAAGGTTTGGCCCGCCGATCAATTCCTTTTTTCACTAATCAGCAAAGTTGTTAAAATACCCTCAAAACCATTTGCCTAGACCTCAAAACCTCTAGAATGAACAGGATCCAACTAGTGTTTTCCCTTTATTATTCTTTTCCGCAATAGTCAAGCTGGAAAATGAACACCCAATATTTTTTTAGCTATAATAACAAACTTACGCAGCACTTACTACAAAGCAGGCTCTGTTGTGTTTGTACCTATTATCTAATCCAACAATCATGTAAAGTCATTATCTCAAAATTATAGCTATGGAAACTGAGACACAGAGAGGTTAACAACTTGCTGAAGGTCACACAGCCGGTGGTGGAACTGGGCTTGGAACACAGGCTGTCTGGTGCCACAGTCTACACATTTAACTAGGGAGTAGGAATGCAACATATGATTGTGTCCTTAATGACCAAAGACTTTTGATCTCTTTTGCCATGAATTCCTTCATTCAGTCCCTAGGATGTGCACAGCATTGTGATTAACCTTAAGGGAATAATAAAATATAAATACAGAACATGGTCTTTCCCTCCTACAATCGAAACTGAATGGAAAGGCGAGCACTGCCCAATGGCGCAGAGCGGGCTCAGAGGCCAGGGATTGCAATCTGTGCCTCTTGGTAGGGGTGTGAGCTGATAAGCACCGTCTCAAGGCATCCCATCCCCTTGCAGAGGGCTGTGCTCACCCAGGTGAGCGGTCATCTCTGAAGGTGCTGTGAAGGGGCAACGGTGGACCCAGGCTTGGGACAGGAAGCAAGTTCTGAGGCAGCTTCGGTCTGGAGGTATTGCTTCTAGGGTACACAAAATCTCAGCACAGGTGCAGCTGGAAACCTTGCTATTAAAAATGGGATGGAGACCAGAAGAGAGTTCGGGTGGGCTTCCTAAAGAGGAGCGGAAGCAGTTGGAAGCATGAGAGAGTAAAACTGGCCTTCAGCACATTAGGAACCAGAGCAGGATGATGTGGCCTCTGGTGGCTTTAGGAAGCCCCTATCCCACAACCTGTCTGCCCCAGGCCTCAGTGCTATGACAAGATGGCACATTGCTACCCGGAATGTGGAAAAGAGCCCTTCCGAGAAGAGGGATCAAACCCCCGCATGCTTAACCAAGCCTCCCATCTTCTCTGGGGGGCAGTTGGGAGCAGAATACTGGGAGGGTAATGGGAAAACCTGCTTCCCAGAATGACCTCCTGGACCCGTGATCTGGGCTTCCCACAGTACTCAGTGGGGTAGGCATTGCTGGGGGGACCCCCAACACCTATTTCCAGGGCCTGCTGGGTGCTACAGTACACCCTGTTTGGCCCTTCAAAGATCCTTTGTTCTAGTGAGAAATAAAACCCATATATGTTCCCTCAGCCTGTAAACATCCATTCTTCCTAAGGCAAGGACCTCAGCCATGTGGCACACACACCAGTTTGGCTGATGACTGGTACTGCCTCTAGGCTGCACAAACACAGAGGGCGCCCCCCCTGCAACCTCACACCTCCCAGAGTGGCTAGACCCGGAGCCCACTGAGGGACTACAGGTTCTATGGCTCCAGCTACAGTGTGAGTTTCAAAGGGCTTGGCAATAGATGATTCTACCGGGGAGGAAAGGGTTCCTGGGCAGGCACTGGTCTGCTGTTTTCCTGTCCCACAATGTCCCTAGTCCTCACACTTGGGGAAAAGAAAGAGATACCATTTGCTGAGTGTCCAAATGGGCCAGTGTCTGGCTTGGAGATTTACCCCTAGGAGGTAGATATTAGCATTCCCATTCATATAGATGAGAAACTAAGCCTTGTGCATGAGAAACTGACCCACAGCTACACAGCGGGGTAGCAGAATTAGGACCTAAGGTTTTCAGACGTGCCACGGGCCTGACTCATTCCTCTCACAGCCTGGCTTATTGGATGCTTCATGGCCAGCCCTAGCCAGACTCTTTGGCTTTACCTTTTCCAGTCTTGCTGTCCCTATTCTGCCACTTCTCCTTCCACTCATGCTGAATTATCTGTAGGCCCCAAGTGTCACCAGGTCATTGCCTAGGCTTTTCTAAATTCTACCCCTGTCTGTCTAACACCCCTCAAAGCTCAGCTCAGATGTCATGTGTTCTGGAAGGTTTTCCTAGACATCTCCCACACCACCACCAAGGCGGAGCTCCCCTCTGGGCTCCCACGGCACCTGTGCCTATTTTTGTCATGGCTGACCAATGAATGTCATTGTCCTTTACCTCTCTGTATCCCTCGGGGCCAGACTGCTCAGATTCATTCCCTAGCTCAGAGCCTAGACCACAACCTGGTCCAGTCGGGACTCAAGAATTATTTGTGGAACTGATGGTTCCCAGAGGGGAGGTGGATGAAGGGATGGGTGAAATAGGTGATGGGGATTAAGGAGCGCACTTGTGATGAGCCCCGGGAGACCTGAAACTAGTAATACACTGTATGTTTACTAACTGAAATTTAAATAAAGACTTTAAAAAGTTATTTGTGGGAAGGAAGGAAGGAAGGAAGGAAGGAAGGAAGGAAGGAAGGAAGGAAGGAAGGAA
>NW_024412400.1:35246747-35388525 GCF_014898765.1 Herpailurus yagouaroundi | reverse complement strand
GAAGGAAGGAAGGAAGGAAGGAAGGAAGGAAGGAAGGAAGGAAGGAATCCTGGCCCCATAAGTCTGCATACCACCTCTCTAGCCCTACCTGGTCTGACCTCCACTACCACCTGACTCTCAGCGCTGGCAATGATACCGATTTCTCTATCCCCAGATCAGGGCACAGATTCCCAGGCTGGGGCAGTAAATTGACACTGCAGTCAATTTTTAGTCTTCCCGAAGGGCACGATTTGTTGGCTGATGATCCGTGGTGAATTTTTAATCACAGATCAGCCGCTCCCCCTCCCCCTGCCCCTGACAGGTCTCAGTGTTGTCTGTGCTGAGGGAGTGGGACTCTGTTTGACTAGGCTCTGCAGTGAAACTAATCAGGAAAGGGATTGTTGCTTAAGCCTCTGCACTGGCTGCTGAGCCTCATGCAAACATTTTCATATGGTAACTGTCCCTTCAGGTCTGGGGGTAGTTCAGAGCACAAGAGGTGTGGGGGTGGTTTTCTCGTACCAAGTTATAAGGGCCATGATTACCAGGAGGGGCATGGTTGGTGAAATGACGTTTGTCATAAGGGCCAATGTGGATCTAGACTTCCCAAGTCAGAAAGTCTTTTATGTCTGCGACCTCAATGAATCTTTACAACAACAAAGGGGGAGATAGCACTAAAGCTATTATTTCCCTGGATGCTTACAAGATGCCAGGCACGGCACACACTTGCTTTACGAGCACTATCTCATTTATGTTCACAGCATCTTTGAGATAAGTTCTATTCAGGTTTTTACATCACAGTTGGAGCCCAGGGATGTTAGGTTGCTTGCCCAAAGTCGAACAGCTGGGCGATGGGAGGTCTGGAGCTTGGATTCCGGCCTGCCTGATAACAAAGACCATGCACTTGACCACGCTAACGAGCAACACGCCCATTTTGCAGATGAAAAATTAGTGCACGGTAGAAGCAGGGCAGGATCTGAGCAAAGATGCAGAGAAATGCGCATAGGCTCTGGTAGCAGCTAGAATTGGATGTGAGTCTTGCCTCTGCCGCTTACAAGATACGTGGCCTTGGGCAAGTTGCTGAGTCCCTGTCTCCTAAAGAGTAACACGGAGAAACAGCACCTGTCTTAGTAGACTGCTGCAAAGCTCCTCACGGTGTTGCTTTGGGAAAATCAAAAGCTTTTTGCTTTGCCCACCGTCTAGACTCCTGGAGCCCTAACCCTTCTGAAGCCAGTGAGTAAGTCACGCTCGGCTCAGGCTCTCTGTGTCTGAGTTACGTGTTCATTCAGCCAATGGCCACAGGGTAAAAGGAGTAAGGACGGGTGAGGAAACTGAGGCAGGGAGAGACAAGGTGAGAGATTCGGGGTCTGGGGCAGAGCCCAGGCTGTCTGGCCCCACCACCCTTGTGGCTCCATCCTGCCTGTGATCTGCCACCACTGTCAGTCACCTCCCACGAAACTACGTTTCCTCCTCAGGGCGCCTGTCTTTCCGTGAAGAAACAACGCTAAGTGTCACCCGTGTCAGTCTGGCTGAATTTTAGAAAAGTAAAGCTCTGCTAGGGTAAGGATTTAATTATTTGGCCTTTTATTTCTTCCCTTTCAAAATAAAATGCATTTATCATGTGAATAAGAGCTTTTTCCTCCTGTTTGCAAATAATATTATTTAGCCTTCTTTGTACCAAATAGAATTTACTGAGGAGTAAAAAAAAAGGAGAGAGGAAAAAGAGAGTAAAAGAAAGGGAGAGATTATAATGAATAGAAGACCTAGGGAAAAGAATTACAGAAATACTGCAGGGTCTGCATTAGCTGGAAAATTGTAGCCATTTCATTGTGGGAGTAAAGCTATTTTCTTTTATTTTAAAGTGGATCTTTCACCTTCCAAAGGGCTAATTATGGTGCTGCCTACATGTCGTGCTCATAGGCTCCAATTTTGTCTTTTCGTTAGCAACAATGGCAAATAACAGAATTGGGCCCGCACTCCGGAAGCATCTTCATGATGGCTCCTGTAACAGGCGGGAGGGACACGACAATCATTCATCTCGTGACGCAGGCCATGTTTTCCATAATTGAGCCCAACAAGGACCTTGTCAGAGGCCCCTCCTCTAGCTCAGCTGAGAAGAATTCATAAAACAAAGCAGGTGGGTCAGGGGAGCTGGGAGGAGGTCCAGGGAGGGTAAGCAGAGGGAGGGCAACATAATGGCTGTTGGAAAGTAAGTGCCCTAAACTGATGTTTATGGAGAGGTTTTAACGATGTGAGAAAATGTTTTAAGTACAGTGCTTAGGAGAAAAAACAGGATATACAATATGTGGGCAGTATGATTTCAACTATGTTAAATATGTATCGATATAAAGCCATGATGATATTTTACTATATTTGAGATTTAATATGTATCAATGAACAAATGTTTAAAATACCTAAATTTAACTCAAACCTCAATCTTACAGAAACACAGGGATCCAAATCCTCCTCACTGAGATTTCGAGGACTCTCTGAGAAAAGGGGATTTCCTTTTGTGGAGGTTGTCCCTTCTTATTCCAAACCCTCCTCTTGGGTCAGTTATCAATCCACTTGAGAGATCTCCGCCCATTTCCACTTTTCCCTGCTCCTCTCCCTAAGTCACTTTATCTCTCAAGAGAAGGACCCCTCTCCTGCATTCCCCAAGGGCTCCAGCGACATCAGGCTGTTTTGTGAAACAGACGGTTTGCCCTAAAGGTTTGAGGACAGGAAGGGTCGGCTGCAGCAGTGGGGTAAATGCTGGAAGCTAAAAATTGGGCCTCTGGCTCTGAAGTTCTACTGGGACATGCCGGCCCCAACAAGCAAAATCGGCCCGACTTCTTGTCCCTGAAGAGGCCGGCTGATGCTGGTGTCACCGGGTGTCACCCTCTGCCTGTGTAAGTGTTCCCGTTTCTTTCTGGCTCCCATTTGTATCCTTGTGGGTCTCCATTCCGTCCCCCTTTGTCCTTATCTCTCTCTGGGTATCCCTCACTTTCTTCCTCTGTCTCTCTGTCTCACATAACCTTAGGCGTTCCACTGTGTTCACCTCCTTCCTTTCCCAATTTCCAGAGCCTCAAAAATGGAACCTCCCTTTCCCTCTGCTTTCAACAGAACACTAGAAAAACTCGATTTCCTTAGTATGCAGAGAATTCAGAAAACTTTTCTTGCAACGTTTCCCATCCAGATTCACCAGAGAAATCGAGAGAGGGGAGCTTAATAAGCCCATTAAGGTGTCTTCCCAACTATCTTCCTTGTCCTTGCGCCCAAATGCAGAAACAGCTGCAGCTTTAAAAATGGCATGCTTGGGGCGCCTGGGTGGCGCAGTCGGTTGAGCGTCCGACTTCAGCCAGGTCACGATCTCGCGGTCCGTGAGTTCGAGCCCCGCGTCGGGCTCTGGGCTGATGGCTCAGAGCCTGGAGCCTGTTTCCGATTCTGTGTCTCCCTCTCTCTCTGCCCCTACCCCGTTCATGCTCTGTCTCTCTCTGTCACAAAAATAAATAAACGTTGAAAAAAAAAATTTAAAAATGGCATGCTTTCATCTTTTGAAGGAAACTTGCCAAAATTTTATCACTGGCTGTTTCTGGGGTGGCAAGAAATGCTTTAGTGTTCTTTGTTTCTTCCTTTTTTTCCGAGTTTCCCAAATTGTCCCAGGCAAGCACGAACTATTTTATCTCAATAAAATCTCCGATGTATTATGCACCTGCCAAATACCTTATTTAAGTCTCACAACAGCCTTAAGAGGTGGATATTAATAGCCCATTTAGAGGTTCAGAAGGGCTAGGTGATTTGCTCAAGGTCACACAAGCAGAGGTAGAAGTCAAACTAGACTTAGGCCCTCAGTCACTGAATCATGCCGCTTGTAGAGGTCCGTCATCTATCTCACCTGCCGGTGCAGAGCCTTTGGCACACCTGAAAGCTCACTAGATCATCTGGGCTGCCTCGCCTGACTTCTCGCTGTAAATGCAAGTGGTTCTGTACCCTATGATTCACAGTATTAGCCTTCCCTTGGGGAGGATTCTACTCTCTTACATGGGGTCTGTAACCTGCAGGAGAACTATATGTCCGGAACCTGTTGAACTCGGAAATGGCACATGACTTGCCTGGGTTAACAAAACATGGATGGAAAGGCCATGTTACTCCTGTGGAAAAGCGGTGAAAGCCAGC
Source organism: Herpailurus yagouaroundi (assembly GCF_014898765.1). NCBI lineage: Eukaryota > Metazoa > Chordata > Mammalia > Carnivora > Felidae > Herpailurus > Herpailurus yagouaroundi. Next base: position 35,384,391 of record NW_024412400.1, on the reverse strand, counting down.
TAATGGTTTTCCGCATCTCTCTCCCCTCTGTCACAGGCAGTGTCCCCAAGAAGGTCTGTGTGTAAACGGGAAGTGGAACAGAGCTGTGGTTGACCCGTAGTGGACATGTAGCTTAAGCAAGAAAGAGACCTTTGCTTTTGTAAATCACTGAGATGTGGGGTTGTTACCACAGCATAGTTTAGCCTAAGCTGATGGACTCAGTACGTGAAAACTGCATAGGCAGCTGCTAATGTGTTTCCTACTTCTTCCTCTTAGACGGAAACAACAGGAGTCTTGCAAAGCAAAGTGTGAAGTCCCACTTGCCCTTTCTGAAAACGATCTTGGGAAAATGATCTCCTCCTCTAGGGTGTATTCCTGAAGCACGCCCTCCTAATGGGGCAGGCTGTCGGAATCAGTCCCAATTATAGTCTCTGGAACGGCCCAAGGAGAGGCAGGCCAATTAGTGCATGGCTCTAAGTCATTACAGGACCATGTGGAAGGGAGCAGTCAGACCGCTCTTCTCCCCTTGAGGGCCACTGAGCTCTGACCAACTGGAGGCTCGAGGCACAGGTGCCATCTGGGCAAAGCATGAAGCAATAAAGACGGATGGAAGGAAGGCTCGGGGGTAGTGCAGTCAATTACCACCTTTGGTCTGAGATCCAGGGAGCCACACAGCCTTCACAGACAATCTGCGCACTCCATGCATTTAGCAAAGCTGCCTTCAAGGAAAGAATGGTGACTTAACCAAAAAGCTGAGGACTCAGAGTGAAGAGAATAGCTGTCGTCACCAGGGAATAGGCAGGACAGAGCAGAGACACTGCCTCCACCACCAGATGAAATAGTCAAGTGATTCTTTCAAAGAATCCCTGCGGGCTGGACATGATCCTCTCATCCCTAAGTGACTCAAGTGGTAGTTCTCTTGCTGAAGTATCTTTACTCAATTTGCTCTGAATTTCTCAGGCTATTTCATCATTCTTGGATCCTTTCATCGGGGCCGTCACTCATTCTGTAATTCATTCATTCCTTCACTCATTCAGTCAGTGAGGCCTCTGAGCAAAACACCATTCAGATATTAACAGCCTGCACAGCATCCAGAGGAGGAACAGGCAAGGTGACAGGGTAGGACCCAGCAGGGGAAGGAAGGACACAGACTCAAGATCCACAGCTGAGCTTTTTATACTAGGGAACAAGAACTCCATGGTGAGGTTTCAGTTCTAGCTATTATTTCAGGGTCTGAGATATGGACAAACCTTTCCCTTGGTACAGATAGAGCCCTAACCCCTGCCTCACTTTGCCAAAAATTTTGGCACAGAGCCACGAGCCATGTGGGGACATAGGCCATTCCACGAGCTCCTGTAGACAAATACTGGTCAGGGTGGAAGGTGCGGTAGACCCGATGCTCAGAAGAATTGCTCCCCTAGCAGGAGGGGCATGGCTTCCTGACAGCCTCTAGCTGTTAGCTTCTTTGGGGTCTGCTCCAGTCTCCAAGCCAAGGTGCAGCTCTTCTCAGGGCAGACCCCAGCCAATATCTGGCCATTTCTACCCAACACAGAATGTTAGCGGGCACCCTGAGCTCCAGAGCTGCTCAAGCCTGCCAAGACTATTGGGTCGGCATCATGTTCTGCCGGCTGCCCCGTCCAATCCTGCTTCTGGCCTTTCTTGCTCATGGGTGTCACTCCCCTGTAAACCTTTTGCACCTTTAACTCCCTCTCAGTGTCTCCTACGTGGAAAACCAAACAGGCATGAAAGGGCAGGTGGAATGTGGGAGGGAGGAGAGAATGAACAGGCTCCTCTCATGCTAGGAGCTCTGTAGTCTGAGTGTTTCTTGCCAGGTCCTTCTAAGATGACAGATCCAAGTTAAGGGCTGAGTATGCCTTAAGGAGTCCTATCATCCATAAAGCTCTTACCTGAGAGGAGTCAGCACCATTTAGGAGACACTAGCTTAGTGAGGAAGGCTAGGACATATCCCAGCTGGGCAGACTGGCCCTGGACAGGCTACTCTGACAGTGAGCATTGGAGTTGAGTATGAAAGTGCCATTGAGTGCCGCAGGCCCAAAGGACCACTGAAGGTCAAGAGCTTGCCAGGCAGTAAAGTAGTGGGAGCAACAACATATGGTTTGACTGCAAGGACATGGGTCAGGAAGGGCTGCATGGAGGAGGAGGGATTAGATTTGAGCCTTGAAGAGCGAGCTCCCAAAGGACACATGTACAAACCAGGCCCATGGCCTGCTCTGCACATGTGTGTTTAGAGATCTGAGCATAGACCATCACTCAGGCCTCCTTGGGCACCAGCAACAGAAACTAACTCTGGATTATATAAGAGAAAAGATTTGTGGGTAGGCCACAGAGAAGCTGAAGAACCAAGCAGGGGGCAGACAGAAACCTGGCCACTCTGGCACCGTGGGTGGCATGAGCTCTTCAACAACTGCACAAGGGCACCACCATGAACATGGGAGAATGCCACCATTTTTAGTGTGTGAGTTTCTCTGCTTGTGATTCAGTTTCTAGGGAGAGGTCCAGTGTCCTCCCATTAGCTAGGGTATGGTCTGATGCCTTGATTGGGAGGTCCTGGAAGACAATATGCACATTCTAAGAGGAAAGAAGAGAACCAGGAGAAGGTGAAGGAGGTCGCAGAGCCGAATGAGGAGATCTATGAAGGCAGCGGCAGTATTATCAAAGGCAGCACACAAGGGCCAGTCAAATGAGGACAAAGGTTTACCAACAGGAATTAGCAATCAGTAGAGCAATTTCATGGTGGAGGCAGGGACAGTAACTAGATGCTCTGGGTTGAGGATTAAATGGGAGAGGAAAAGGTGTGCACAGATCGCTCCTCTGAGAAGTTTGGATAGAAGAGAAGGCAAGAGACTGACTGTGAGAGAGGCCGTTGGTGATGGGAGTCTCCTTACAAGCTTCAGTCTCCTTACAAGCAAAGAGGAAGGAGCAAAGAAGAGGTGAAGGTGAAGATACAGAAGAGAATATTAGTCCAGTCAGAGCCCCGGGACAGAAGGATGAAGTGGACTGGGCAGAAGGGCTGGCCTTAGAACTTTATTACTTCTCGGAATGTATTATACATCACAGGTTCTTGCTCTTTCCTTGCTAAAGAGGGTTATGTTAGCCTCAGTTCACCCATAAGCTCCTCAAAGGTAGGAATCCTGTCCTTGTAAGCAGAACAGTAATGGCACTACATAGGGGATCGAGAGTTCGAGGACCAATTTGTATTATCAGACGATGCACGTTTGCACATTATTGATACCCAAGTACAGTGGCCTGGTTTTTAATCTTCTTACAAAATAAGAAGTCTGCAGGTAGTCAGTTCAGAACTGGACAGCAGTTCCGTGGTGTATTTAGCATACCAGGTTATCTATCCACTCAGCCATCCTTAGCAAGTAACTTTGGAGTTCATGCTTGTCACCTCATAGACTCAAGATGGCTGCTTGGCCCTCCAGGCTTATATCCACATTCAAAGACAGGAGAAGGAAAGAGGAAAGGGACGAGGAACTCCTGTGTTCAGAAAGCAAAACCTTCCTTCCTGTTAATCCCAAGCAAATCTCTGTTGGTTCCCATGGCCACCTCTAGCCTCTAGAGTGGTAGACCCCACTCTAAACTAAATAGGGGTTTCATTGTATCCTGGCTCTGCACATCCTTGAATTACTCCTAACAGCATCTTTGGGGCTCTTTTAGGGGATTTGCCATTCTCCACTAGGAGAGTCTTAGTGAGAGTAAAGTCAGGTACTTCCTCGCAATATCCAAAGTCAAAAGGATTTGCATACGCCTTCCCCACAGGACAGCCAGGGGAGCACAGCCTCAACTTGGCCAATCAGACGGGCTCTCCCAGGACTTTGAATCACGCATGAAGTGGTCGGAATTTAATCACCTATGCCTGCAGTGGCATTCTGACTAGACCATTTCTGCTTAGAGATAATACATAGGGTTTTCACTTTCAAGCTTCTCAGAACTGCTTTCTTCCCATCCCTTTCTAAGCCTGGGTCCCCAACCTTCCTGTACATTCTGAAGGGCCAGTACTCCCAATAAGCTTCTTTTGCTCAGTTAGCAGAGACTGTTTCTGTTGCTTATAACAACAACAAAAAATACTGATACCATCCAGCCCCATCTCTGACCAGCTGCGTGTGGTCTTGAGTAAATCACCTAACCTCTTTGGGCACTCTCTCCTCATCGAAAAATGAGGAGTATTCCCAAAGTACTTTTCCATGGTGAACAATGTATTATGACTTTGACCTCCTTCAAAGGACTTCTTTGTACCAAGTGGGCCCAACAGACATCAAAGCCTGAATTAGAGTTTTAGCTACAGGGGTAGAATAGGAAAGCTCCATTAGAAAAGATAATTTACAGCACTGGGGTGCTGGTACTGGAACATTCTTTAGGCAATTAAGCCTAGGTAGACACTAACCCAAACCCAGGCCACTGCTGGTGACACCAGAGTACAATGTTTCCATTAGCAAACAGATACCAGTTAGTGTCATCTTGCCATAATTTCAAGGGTCCACTTATTAATTCTATGACTTCAGCTGTTCTTGATTCTAAGACAGCTTAATCACGCTACTGTAAAACCTGTCTTTGTTTTCCACTTCAAAATCTCTTTGCAGCAGATGTGCAAGTGCCTTAAAAATTTTCAGAATACAGGGGAGAGGCCTCTGTAAATTTATAGGCTGCACCTTCAAGGAAAACTTAGTTTGTTAGAACAGGAAAGTGGCCCCAGTTTGGCCTTACGTCCTAGCAAAAGCTCATTGCTTAGCTGCATTTAATAATCCATGAAACATTTCTATTAGCTTTAGTGTGTGAATGTGCAGCTGCAGAACGGGTAAAAAGAAGTAAGACGCAGGCATAAAAAATATGCAGAAAATGAAAATAAGTGAGATCTTAAATATTTGATCAAGGCCTCTATTTTCAGGTAAGCAGTTACCATCATGGGCCCTCACATGCCAACAGGAGCCACAGAACACCATTCTGAATTATTAAAATAACTAGGGGAACCTTTTCCTTCTTACTACTTTTAAATGAGTATGTAGCCTTTCAAGCTAGCCTTTTCTTAAATATTTAACACAGACATCAGGTCAAAGACAAAACAGCAAAGGTCCTCAATCCAATACTCATCTGTAATTGTGAGTCCAATTATATAATGCTTCTCAACCACTTCATTTGATTTTTTCTCTCTCCACTCCAACAATTCTCTGAAAGGAATCCAGTCTAGATTAGTTGAAAGTCCACATTCTAGAATATTTTCGAACTATGTATTTACTGATTTTGGTTATATTTTTCATTCACTCAATTCAATTGGTTGATTCATCCAACAAATATTTATTAAATACCTACCAGGCAGCAGGCACTGTTTGTTCTAAGTGTGGGGATATATGAGGGAACAACATATATATATAAAGACTCAGCTCTTTTTGGACCTCATACTTATTTATTATGCAAATAAAAAATAAAAATATATTCCATAGACAGCTAACAAGTGGTATGTATGGGGCAGTGTGCAGTGTTTGTTGTTAGGTAGTGATCCATTAGAAAGCTGATGAATTGGGCAAGTGACCTTAAGAGTCGGGACAGTGTAGCATTTCAATCAGTGAGAACAGCAGTGCAGTAACTCTGGGGTACAAACAGACCCAGTGCGTTCCAGTAGCAACAGCAAAGCCAAGGAGACCGGAGGTGAGGAATGCCCAGTGGTTATTGTCAGGAGACAATGTTAGGAAGAGTTTGTTGGGGCAGATCTTGTGAGGGCCTTGGGCCATTGGGAAGGACTTGGGATTTGACCCTAATTGTGGTGGGAGCCACTGAGGGCTTCTGAGCTAGAGGCATACTGGGAACTGTGTCATGTTTTAAAAGGATCACTTTAGTTCAATAGTAAGTACGGCTGATGGAGCCAGGTTGACAAAATGACAGTTTTCTCATGGAATCCTGCTCAAGAGGCCACATAAGAGAGAGTCAGCATTGGCATTATCTGTTCACTGCTTCTGAGAAAACACCCATCTTCTGAGGTGCTTACAGTGATTGAAAAGTTTGCCCTCTTCGGTCATTTTAAAAGTCCACCAGGCTCTTTTTTTTTTTTTTCATGTTACTTTTCCTCAAAGTGTGCCCTTTCTCATGAGAGCTCAGAAGTCAAGGTTATGGGCGCATCTAAACACAGAGGCTGACCCGGGTAAAGTCCTATCATAATCTGTCCAAGAGCAGATTTTCCAGAATGTCCTTCAGGGCACACTTCTAGACCTGAGACACTGACTCTCAGCCATCTGCACATTGGTTACTGCCCAAAATGCTCCTACTGAAACTTTGTCAGAACACCGTTAGGTAATAGAAGGAAAGTGCAGACAGTGTTACAGCTTGATCTCACTGGGTAGCCACATTTTTATGCCTGGAAATAGTTTGAAAAATGTTCAAAAATGAGCTAATCTGTCTGTTGCAGTTTTCTTCCCTTTAGAGACCTCCCACTTACAGCCTTTGCTTGGGTGGGATAATTCTGAGGCATGTTCTTTAATAACTTCTAGAGTTTTCCCACAGGATTAAGCTCCAATCACCTGTTCTGGTAGCTGGCTTAACAATGCATCCTGCCTTTCCTTCCCTCCGTTCTTCGTATTCCATTCTTCTGCTGGTGTTCCCTGTATCTCCCAAATAGGCTGCTTGCACTTGAATCCTTGTCTCAGGATCTGCTTCCAAAGGACTCAAACTGAGACACGCTTTATGTGAAATCTTCCTCCTGCCTGAGCCATCATGGTGATAGGATTCAGGAGAGATGAAACTTACCAAAAATTTTATCCCCATTAAACCCATAATCCAGTAGCACTTCATGCCCTCAAGCAAAGGACATGACTCTCATCTTGATATGTATTCCCCCCTTCTAAAATATTAGAAGCTAGTTGTCTCTCCAGATGGATTTCTCAACCCCTGCCTCTCCCTTACTTAGGTTAGGGTAAGTGTGGCTATTGTGTGGGGTTCTTACTTCCTACCACTAGGAGACACTATTTTGTGCCCAGAAGGCAGACTTCCTCCTAGAGAAGACTAAGTCTTCTTAGGGAAGAAAAGTCCCTTGCATGGAGAAGTCACTGCCTCATATCCCGTGTCCCTCTTGCTGTTTGTGTTCAGAGTCAGGACCCTGACTCAGCATGAATCAGCCCTTGATTTCAATTTTTTTTCTTTTTAAATAATGTCTGCATCCAATGTGAGGCTCACACTCGAGATCCTGAGATCAAGAGTCACATGTCCCACTGACTGAGCCAGCCAGGCAACCCGATTTAGCTCTTTATTTTAATTCAACCTATGGTAACAACATGCCACACACAGATTCTTAGAAGTCCCTAAACTTTCTCATGAGCTTCCCACTCTGCTAGGAGACAAACTAAGTTTTGAATAAGAGAACATAAGAGAATTACAAAGGTCATTATACTTCAATTTTTTTTTTTTTAATCTTAGACTGGGAATGAATGAATGGTCTGAGTATGACACAAGATCCAGAAGCAATAAAAAGAAAAGAATGATTAATTTTAATATTCAATACATTTAATAATAAAAAAAATGTGAGTTAAAAAAACAGTTAAAAAAATCCGTGTATACATGGATATTAAGCCACTTAATCCTCCTCTAAAGCTCAACGCGGTAGAGACTGTTACCTCCAATTTCAAAGAAGGAAACAAGCTTGAATTGGAAAAGGGATTTTGTCCAAGGTCACCTTGTAAAGTCACATTTCACACCCTCAGTCAGAGTTAGTCCCAAGTCCTTTGCCCTCAGGAGCTGGACAAGGGAACGAGAGCAGAGTGAGCAGGAGAGAATGAAGGCAGAGCAGAGGAAGGGGAAGGGTTGAACTCTCTGAGGAGAGAAGGGGTGTCAGGAGGGTGTGGACACTTTTTTCCATCTGAGTGAGGAAGGGGTACCAGCCCCTTTACCTTGCCACTTACTGGGAGCTAGCTGTGTGTCTCCTGCATTGATACAAGAGGGATAAGTTATGAGCCCTCCTAAAGCGGGGACACTGGGCAGGTCCAGCCAACCTCATGGGAGAACTGGGAGGATCTGGTGACAGGGCAGGGGCCCAGAGCCAGCTTTATAAAACACTCTCCATTCTAAGGTTAAGAACTTGTCACTGATGCTAGGATAAGCTGTGTAGCAATCACAAAACCTTGACATCATCCTTGACGTCTCTTTTTTGCACACACCAGTTCACTGCATTAAGAAATCCTATTGGCAGAAATTGATGAATCTTGACCTTCACCCCGTGACCCTTGAGAAGTCTGGATTTATGGAGGTTTCTGTGTGGGGAGAGAAAGACAGGCCACACTGGGGAAGCAAATTCACCAAGTAAATTATCTAAGAAGGTCTCGGGGGATAGAGACCTGAATTTCCAAGGTCTCAGGATTTTGCTCATTCCAAACAAATGGTCATTTGCAAGCCTTAATGCTATAGAGCTGTCTAAAATAGCCCTCCTTTCTCCCTTCCCCCATAATTGTATTAGCTGCAGGTCCCAGAAAGCCTTCCTCTACTCCTGTCTTGAGGTCTCAGAGCTCACCAGGGCAGGACTTAAGAATAGAGGTGTAAATTTGTCAGGAAAAGGGAAGCAGGGGCACAGTAAGAGAGTAAATCCTCATCTAACATGGCAGAAAGTCAATAGATAAATCAAGAAATCGCTATGTAAGCTTTTTTTTTTTTTTTTTTTATCGACAAGGGGGTGACCACCAGAAGAACTAAATGGAGGAACTCATATAAAGGGCCACGTGTGGGGAGCAAGGGAGAAGGGCTTGTTGCTTTCATTATAAGAACATTAGGTAACTTTATTTTGTAAAGAGTATTCATGCATTACTTTGATACGTTTTTTAATTCGATCTTTTAAAAATACAGAAATAAAAATAAGAAAACGGAACACAAAACAAGAAAATAAAAAGCAAAGGGGCACGGAACACAAAAAAGGCTAGCGGGTGAGAGCAGGATGGGGATTGTGCTGGGGCGGGAGGGCGGGGCCTAGAACGAAGGGGCGGGACGCAGTGCCTCGTTCCCCCTTAGGGACCGCCCCCACCGAAGGGGCTGGGCGCAGTGCTAAGTTTACCTCTGACTCCGCCCACGGCAGGGCGCCCGGGGAGCGCGGGGTCAAGTTAGCTTTAGACCCGCCCTACCCCCGCCCGGGGGGCGGGCCGGGCTCCGCTCTCCGTGTAGCTCCCAGGCCGCAGAGGGCCTTGCGCAGCGAGACCAGGCGGCGTCCCGCGCGGTCTTCGGGTGCAGGGCCGCGGGCGGGCCAAGCCGGATACCCCAGTCCTTGGCAGTCCCCCGAGGCTCACAGAGTGCTTCTGCGGAGCCTCGCCGCACGCAGGTAAGGGCCACCAGCCCGTTTTTGCCCTGGAGGGCGCCGGCCCACACCTGGGCGCTGTGGCTACAGGTGGCGGCGGGGTGCGGAGCCCGGCAGCAGTCCTTGGTGGGAGAGACTGTAGAACGCCTCCCCAGTACACCCGCGCACCGCGCATTCTCGCCGCAGCGTGGTCTAACCCCTAGAACCATTTGGCTCTGACCCGAACCCGGCAGACACGAGTTCGGATCCCACCTTCCCCACTCTGGCAGCCTGCGGAAACTTACCGTGTGCCACCGAGTGCCGGCCACTGGGCCATGTGCTGGGCATACAGAAGTGGGCGAACGAACGTGGTGGTGCCCGCTGCGGTGGAGCTCACAGTGTAGTGGGTAAGACCCCTGTAAGAGCTGTGAAGATAGAAAGTGCAGGTTGCAGGGGAGGATTTAACCGGCGGTCTCAAATGTGAAGGGTGCTGGAGCACAAACTTCAGCATGAGTCAATTCCAGGATGGAGAACAACACAGCAGACACATTGTGTTAGGAGAGAACGTGGCTTGTATGTGGGGCCTGCCTTTAGACAGCTGGGCGGGGGGAAGCCAATTCCTGAACTTTCTGCTCTATAAAATTGGGGGGGGGGGGTGTCTACGCATTGAAGACTGGGGCGTTGAATTTACATGACTGAGCGGTGTTCCCAGGTGTAAGTGAAGTACATTTGGAAACGTTTCTGAATGGAGCAGGATGCTGATCTGGACTAAAGAGTGTGCCAGCCTCTGAGCAAACCCACTTCCCCTCTCCTGGAGTCCTGTTCCTTAGTCTGAGTAGAATCTCTCAAACAGCCTTTTCTCTAAAATGATGCTGTCTTTGGTGATTTATTCTGGAAACATTTAACTAGTACTCCCTTTTTATTGCGTCTGAGAGTTCAGTGAGAAACCTGCCTCCGGCCTGCCCTCCTAGGGCTCCTGTAGGGTGGGCCAGGTGAAGTAAACCGAGTTTCAGCCTGGTGGGCTCAGTGCTCGGGGAGTCATCAGAGGAGGGCTTCTGATGCTCTGGCCTTGCTGGGGAGCGACCCTCTGCTTCTGGGGAGGTAACCATTTCTCAGAAAGCCTCACCTGTTACTGCCAGTTCCATGAGCCCCCAGAACTTAAGTCTCACACTCTGACAGAGCATATAGTTACCTGCTCACTCTCATTGGTGGTGTCACCCCTGACAACGGGCCAAAAAACTCCCCCAGAGGACTTAAGCCTGTGATCCCTAGCTGAGGACCCCTCAGATCTTGAAACCCCAGGGATTTAAGATGGGGGTGGGGTGGGGTGGGCACTTCAGGAAACACCTGTTAGCCTCTTGGTGTGTTTTATTGGCTTGAATGATCCCAGTTTCTTCTTTGCCTCTGTTTACACTGTTGGTGTAGACTTTAGGATCTGCTCCATGAAAACTGGCTGGGAGGCCCAGAGAGTCAGGGGACACAGTTGAGAGAGGAGTCTGTCACTGTTTGTGGGTGGTGGTAGTAAAAACAGGACCGATGTTAACAGAAGGGTGCTGGAGGAAGAGGGAGAGAGGGCTGTCTTTGCAAACCTCAGCAGTGCCAGCCATAGAGAAGGGAAGGGAAACACTAGGCCAGGCGGTCACAGACCTGGGTTCAGATTCTTACTCCTTATTTCCCAGCTCTGTGACCAACCCTGGGCAGGTCACTTATCTGATTGTGCAAGCTTAACAGTGGTCGGCATACAGTTGACCCTGAAGAAATATTAACTCCCTTCCTCTTCCCCTAAATGAACTAAATAGGAAGAGTAACAGTGTGCAGGGCAGAGGATTATTATGGGATTTAATGAGATAGTGTACCCAAAGTACATCGAGCAGTGCCTGACATGTAGGCAGTTACTACTGCTGCTGCTGTTATTATCTCTTATTTGGGACAAAAATTGGTGAAACAAGGCAGGGGGAGAGTGGAGGTGGGGGCCAGGGGGTGGCTCTGAGGGTCTGTGCAGGGTGATTAGCTGAGGAGCTGTGTTATCTGGGGCACTGGTTTTACCGCAAAACTTCAGCTGGGACCGGAGAAGGGAGTGTTCTGCATGATAAAAGGCCTCTTGGGGAGCCACTCTGTCCAGAGGCCTGGGGAGTTTGAGGTCTTTGAAGACTCTGGCCAAGGAAAGGCCCAGAAAGTTATGGGTTAAGGGAGGGGGTGGGGACCAGAGTGTAAAAGATCTAAAATTGTCTCTTTCAGGTGCGTCTCTAACCCACAGCTCGTTATGGGTCCCCTGTGAGGGGCTGCCCCTGCCCCATCCTGCCCTGCCCTTCACCTGGGTACAGTAATTGCCTGAGACTGGTTTAGAAGCTGGGGAATCCAATCCTGTAAATCTTGCATCCAGCAGAATACTGGGCCCAGAATGAATGGTGAATGGACGAATGACTGAACATAAACTCACAAGGCAAAATTCTCTGTGTTAAAGTGTGTTGTTTAAAACAAAACAAACAGGGGCGCCTGGGTGGCACAGTCGGTTAAGCGTCTGACTTCAGCCAGGTCACGATCTCGCGGTCCGTGAGTTCGAGCCCCGCGTCGGGCTCTGGGCTGATGGCTCAGAGCCTGGAGCCTGTTTCTGATTCTGTGTCTCCCTCTCTCTCTGCCCCTCCCCTGTTCATGCTCTGTCTCTCTCTGTCGCAAAAATAAATAAACGTTGAAAAAAAAATTAAAAAAAAATAAAATAAAAAAAAAATAAAACAAAACAAACAAAAAAAGGAGTATACAGATAAGGCAAAATAGCTAGTGTTTTCAAGTCCTTGCTAAAGGCAAGTGCTTATTTTCATGTACACTGCAGTGTGGTGGTGAATGCTGCAGCTTTGGAGTCCGATTAAACTGCTTGTGTGACCTCCTGTGCGTCACAGAAGCACTCTAAAGCTCAGTTTTTGCATCCGGAACATGGGAGCCATGGTGTAGCCAGGGTGCAGGGATGCAAGAGCTCCAAGGCCCCCAAACAGACCAGGCTGGGCCACTTACTGTTGGCAGAATCCAAAGGCAGAGAGGAGTGGTGGTAACACAAGAAAGGAATTTATTTCAGTGACGCCAACACCAGGAAGACAGCAGACTAGGGTCTTGAAGATTGTTGCCCAAGTGCCAAAAATAGTTCCAGGTTTATATAAGGAAAATGTGGGATGAAGGTGGGTGGGTGTATGCAGGTGGGCAGTTAAGGTCAAGTCCATTGTCCTGGGGTCAGTCACAGGGGGTCTTGCTGGCTCAGGGCATTCCTTATTGTTTGAGGGGGTGGGGTAGTGTTGGTCCCCATCAGGGGATGCTTTCCTGCAGGGTCCCTTGCCTCCTTAAGAGATAAGCTGGAAAGAACTTAATTAGAAAGCTTGAGGTCAAAGGGAAAGTAATTGAAGTCGTCTTTCTATAGTATGTTACTCACAGGGCTGTTAGGAGTAGTAAGTAATGCTCGTATATAAGTATATAAAGTACAGTCTTCACTGCACAGACTGTGGTATAGTGAGTGTTCAATCACTAACGTTGCCGTTATTATTTTTCTGTTTATCAATCCTCCAAATGATATCCACCGTGATGTGGAAACAGAAGGCCACAGACACGGGTGTGTGGCATTAACTCTGAACTCAGTCCCATCTAGAAGCAAAGACTCTCTGCAGACTCTAACCAGACAACGTGTATGAAATTAAGTCAACTTTATGTGCATTTCACTCATTACTTAAAGCCTTTGACTATATGAAATCTTAAAAGGAAAAAACCCTACAAAATTATAATTTATGTGCCTTTCAAGTTCAAGTGTTTTATCATCCAGATAAATCTTCCATGCCTCTATGTTAAACCACTTTGGGCTGTCGAAGCTCTTAAATAAAGTGGCTTGTCCTGACCAGTGTCTGTCTTTGCTCGTTTATCATAGTTCCCTGGTGAAGACAGATGTATCCCATTTTGCAGGACAGGCCTCGGGATGGCAGCTCCTACCCCACTGTTTCCGCCATGCAGTTCTGCGTGGTGGTGTTTAACAAACCACGGTGGACTTAAGGTTCCCTCATCGTTGTCTCTCTCACGTGCACATAGACCCATAGCAGCAATCTGGGAAATAGGAATAGAAAGGCATTCATTCTGCTGCTAGTATCAATCTGGGGAAATCTAAGGTTCTCAGGAATGGGATTTTGCATGCCGGGGCCTTGGATGAGGGTGACAGTGTCTTCTGGAAGTGAGAGCTTTCACCTGGGAGCACCATCTCTGGGCCTGGCCTCCTGTGCAGTGTAGTTCTGATCTGCATCTCCGTGCCTCCCCCCTGTCCCTGCCTCTGCCCAGAGCCACCCCTAAAGCTAGAATCTCTGGAGCAGCTGCAGAAGCCCTGCCCATTGCAGGGAAGCCGTTCTGAATCCACTCTTCTTCCCACAGTCCTGATGGGCACCTGTGCCAGCCACGCCCTTCTCCAGCTGACCTGGACTGGGCTGTGAGCACTTCTGCAGCTATTGGACCAGGTGTTCTTGGGGCCCACCACCGTGCCTGGCTCGTTGTCCTCCCTCCCTCCTTTCCTTCCTTCCTTCCTTCCTTCCTTCCTTCCTTCCTTCCTTCCTTCCTTCCATAAATCCTTCAGGCAATGTCCTGGGGATTAGAATGCTGAGCCAAAATGACACAGTCTCAACCCTCATGTGGCCCATAGACATCATGAGACAGGTTATAAGGACAGACAGAATTAAGCACATGAACACACACAATGTCATGTTATAAACTGGATTGACTATTGTCCAGGAGAAGTCTGGCCTGCCACGAGAATGTGGAAAGGTAGAATGGATACAGAAATAAAGTCTCTATCGATATAACATATGGCCATAAATGTTGGTTGGAGGCTTCATGCTCATTTATAGACCTTTGAAGACCTGCTTTGGAGTCTGTGTCTCCCCTCTCTCTGCCCCTCCCATGCCCATGCTCTGTCTCTCAATAATAAACATTTAAAAAAATTTTTTTTTAAAAAAGGAATCTCAGGACGCCTGGGGTGCACAGTTGGTTGAGCATCCAACTCTTGGTTCAGCTTAGGTCATGATCTCACGGTTCGTGAGTTCGAGCCCCGCATCAGGCTCTACACTGACAGCAGAGCCTGCTTGGGATTCTCTCTTTCTGCCCCCGCCCCCTGCTTCTCAAAAATAAATAAACTTAAAACCAAAGTAATTGCACTTTAGCTTCGAAATGGGAGAAGAATGCTCATGTTCAATTTACTTAACCCTTTGGAGTTTGCAGAGCCCCTCCTTGGATGTTGTCTTATTGGGTGCACCAGTTAGCCTCACACATCTACTGGGTGGTGACAGCAGTCAGGCCATCTGGCCCACTGGGAGATGGGCCCTGGAGCCCTCTCCCTTCTGAGTGACAGGGTCTATCTGAAAGCTTGTTTTTTCCTTCCTTGATACCCCCGGGCACACAGGCTAAGGTTCCAACATAGATTTTATCCAGTTGGAGCTAGTGCTGTCCCAGCACAGTCACTCGAGAGGAACCTCCTCCAGAGGGACACCGTGCCTGCCTTCAGTCCCGTTCAGTTCCAATGAGAGCAAGGAGAAAATAACACTAACAGCCCAGTTTCAAATAAGACATGATCCAGACAGCCCCAGGAAACATTCTGTCTTCAGGACTGAATATTATTAGAGAGTTATTGTATTTGTTTGGCCAGAGCTGAGGACAAAATACATCTTCGATCCCCACCAGTCTCAGACGTGGACCTTATTACGGGAGATGAGCTACCATCTTCCCCGAAGCAAAGGAAGGCAACTAGCGTTGCGGTGCAGAAACTGAGAAGGTCAGTCTTGGTGGGGTGGGTGTGACTGCCGTATTCGCAGGGCACAGCTTTAATAGGATCGTAATCCTGTGGCCCTGAGCCATGGCGAAAAGAAGTGGCTCTGGAAATCTCCCTCCCATAAGGATGGCACTCAGTGACAGTGTTTATTCCCCTTGGAAGTGCATGTTAAGTGGTAAGTATTTATGAAAAAAGGCTCTGGGGAGTAAATGTGTCCATCAGTCAATGTGGAACTTTTCAGAGCTCCTAAGATGGTTTGAAATTAGAGCTAATCTTCCCGCCTTTCCCCTTCCGTCTTTCCTCCTCCCTTGCTTCCTCCTATAAAAGTGAACCGTTAAGGCAGGACACAGCCCAGGGAGAAGTGTTGGAACTGACTTGCAGAAGCAGAGTTAACATAATTAAAGACAGACATGTAAGGGTTTAGTGCCTCGATTCTGGTCCTTGCCACCTCCTCCCAGTGTTTAACAGAGAAGAGTGGGGAGCAAGGCCGACCGACGCAGTTCACCCTAATTACATCCTAACCACAGCCATCAGCGGCTCTGCTATCAGCCAGTCTGTTCGCTGAAAAGCTTTTGCAATTGAGGAGGGAAAAGAATGATGAGAACAAGCGCGGAACTCACCCGAATTCTGGCCGAGTAAGTTGCTTGTGGGAGAGAGTGAATGGCAGTGTCATGAAGGGGACCACACCACGCCCGGCAAAGAGCGGGCTTTCGAAGGCTAGAAGTCTCTCTGTGAGCAGGTGCTCATTAGGGCAGAATGCCTGTTGCATGAATTAGTGTGTGGGAGTCTAAACTGAAATTGCTATCCACTTTCAAATGTTCGTTTTAGAGATCAGAAGTAGGTGTTTACTGCATGGGTCCTAAGCATAGTATCAAAGACTGCTTTGCATTTTGGTTCTCTGTCTGGTCTTCTTCTGTGTAAGTTTTAAAATGCTGTTGTTGGTCAAGCTTGTCTTAATCTTTGTATGTATGAGAACAAGGATGCCAGTGTTTCACCCACTTTGTATTTTGGGAGTAATCAAAGGACTGCAGATGATAAAGGTAGGGGGGCTGCCTGTTGCAGGGGTCGCTGAAGTGCTACCAATACTTTGGCTTCCTCTGGGATTCTGTCTTAAAAACAATAATTTGAAAAGTGAAAAAAAGCCGCTGTATAAAGATGCATCATTATTTATAGTGGGGAAAACTTAGATGTGACCCAAGGGGCGCCTGGGTGGCTCAGTAGGTTAAATGTCCCACTTTAAGGCTCAGGTCATGATCTCAGGGTTCCTGAGTTCAAGCCCCACGGTCAGGCTCTGTGCTGACAGCTCGGAGCCAGGAGCCTGCTTCGGATTCGGTGTCTCCCTCTCTCTCCGCCCCTCCCCCACTCGTGTGTGCTCTCTCTCAAAAATAAATAAACATTAAAAAAATTTTTTAGAAGTGACCTGAATATATAGTATAGGAGGGTATATTCAAATTACCAAAAATTAGGTTGATGGAATATTATGCAGTATTTAGAACTAAGAAGATTAGTAACTTGGGAAGTCATTCTGTGCTCAGCGAACAGAATGCTATTACATTAAGTGCACATTCAGGGAAACAGTCTGCAAGGGATGCCTCGAAGGGAAAAAGAATTGCATTGCAGCAGTGGAAGTAGGAATAATTTTTTTTCACATTTCAAACTTTGTATATTGTACTTTTACTCTCCTTTAAAAAAAAATCCTGAAACAAGCCAAGTTAAATAATGATCTTCATGTTGTTTGCAGTTTTAAGGGCACTACATTTATGGCCTTATCCTGATTAAATCTTTCAATCAATAGTTCCTAAAGCCAGGGTTGGCTCCCTGCCTCCATGTCTCTGGTCAAAGGACATACTCTGGTTCCACTATCTAAATGGCCTGCAGATGCGCTCGCTCTGGTGTGTAGATTCAGATTCTCAGGGTTTTTAAGCTGAAGAAGCTACTGCCCCTCCCCACCTTGTAACTTCATATCCTTCTGCTGGCCTCCCGGTCTTCACTGGTGGGGTGGGGGTAGGGGATTTGGGTCTGCAACCTTTGAGGACCTTGCTGGAAAAGTTTTAGGCATCTCTGCTCACAACACGCGCGCGCGCGCGCACACACACACACACACACACACACACACACTCCGTAGGTCAGCACTTGTCTGGAGCAGCCCGGATGTCACTCTGGCTTCTTGTCCCCACTCAGGCCTTGGTACTCCAGTGTCTTTGGGACTAGTTTGTTGTGTGTGTGTGTTTTGTTTTCGGTTTTTTGGGTTTTTTTTTTTAGTTTTTATTTATTTATTGTGAAAGACAGCGAGCAAGCAGGGGAGGTGCAGACAGAGAGAGGGAGAGAGAGAATCCCAAGCAGGCTCTGTATTGTCAGCACAGAGCCATGCAGAGCTCAAACTCACAAATCGTGAGATTATGACCTGAGTCGAAACCAAGAGTCAGAAGCTTAACGGACTGAGCCACCCAGGTGCTCCTGGGGCTAGGTTTTGTATTCTTAATATCTGCTCTCCCTGTGTTGGCCCCAAACCCATGTATCCTCTCTGCCTAGTGCTGGCAAGGGCCTAGCAGCAGTTCTCGAACTCATTTAGTTGGCCGTACGTTGGGACGTCATGATACGCATCTTTATTTGAGACAAGAATTTGAGCGTGGTGATTGATTTGGGAGGACATCCCATGGAGCACTAGCAGGAAATAGGGAAATGAGCCAGAGAAGGACATCGCTGAGCAGGTCACCAGTGTGGACTGCTGGAGTTTACGGCTGCTGGGAATCTCTCACAGCCAGTGTGAAGCCCGCATCCCAGAGTTAGTTTCTTGTGGGGCTTGGGACTGAGAATATACCACCACTGCTGTCCGGCATTGGTTGAGCGTTGCTCCTTACATGGGGTTAATTCTCTAGGACTTCTGGGACTCCCGTCCCCATGTGAAACTCCAGGGCAAAGGGATGCGGACGGTAGCACGTGGAAATCAAGCTGGTGCGCCCTAAAACAGTTGAGGCCTGAATGCTCAGAGCACTGACAGTGTCTGCTGTGACCCTCTTCCCTGATCACCTTGAACATTATCAGTGTACTAAACTGAACAGAACCAAATGCATAATTCCGTGCTGAATCAGAGACCCTTTTCTACTAAATGGAAGAGTGTATTAAGGAGCAAGCAAAACCCCAAAAGTCTATGAAAAATTGTGGAAAGAAGTCTTTAAACAAGAAAAGTATCACCATATCTTTCCCTGTGAGCTGGGATAGCCTATTGATATTTGATTTAAGTGGCAGAATGCTAGTATTCACAGCTGTACAGTTTGAGCCCCAACATTTGAAAAGAGGGCTTGAATGTGTAATAAGATTGATCTTTATTGTGGCAGTGTTTCCACCTTTGTTGCGCCTTGACTGTTTTCTGTTATTTCTCAAGTGCATTAAGATGATCTTAAAAGAAAAATTCATTGGGAGACAACATTTAAGCTCATTTGTCAACCCACGATTATATCTCCAGTGCTGTGTTTTAATATTAATACTGGATTCGCCATACTGACAGTAATACCAAAGGATGGGAGAGAATTTCTGTAGTGATGGTGTTCGGCACTGTGATAAATGTTTTGTAGTCATTGCCTTTATGTAGAAACATTCTATCTCCAATTAAAGATTTAGTAAGCTCTTCATCAAAACATCTATTCACAATTGAGGCGCACAAAATGGTTGTGCTGACATTTCAACTTAATGCACTCTGTAGTTTTGTGGGTCTCAATCCATTTAATATGCTTGTTTTTTTTTTTTTCTATGCACGGAAGAGGAATAGTGGCAGAAATTTGGGGGCATAATGCAGATTCTAGAAACCGTTTCCATGTACTTATCATTACTAACTCCACTGGAATATTTATCACTACAAACGAAGGCCTTACTCCAAGAGGTGATTTAAAATTGTTCCTGTAGCAAGCTCAGTAGGGCTTCGGAGCTAAACCCTTTGCTTTGAGTTATGGGCATGTTAGAATTTGTGTGGAAAAGATTCGGGATTCCAGTGTTCTAGAGGAATGAGGCCATTTCCCTTGAAGCTATGGTTCAACATGCATTCTGCAAAGAATGAGATGGCGGATCCCGGTGTTTATGCCCTGTTCCCGCGTCCTGCGTGCATGGCAGACATCGCTCCTGCATCCTCCTGCACGCTCCTCCGCAAAGTGCTCCCTGCAGCTCATCAGAACCGGCTCACTGGGGGAAGCCTGTGGACTCCCAGCGCTCTTGCACACCTTTTTAGTCATCCTTGTCATTGCTTTGGATGGTTGGCCAAGGAAATCTTTCATAGTCCCGCTACAAAAGAGAAAGAAAAAAAAAATGCAAGAGGCAGTTGGTATGATTACCTGGTGCCTTTTTATTCATGCCTCTGTCATGCGGAGGGTGGTTACTCAGCTCCTCCATGGTAGTCGCCTTTGCCTTTTCCCTTCTACCACGTGCATTTGATGTGCTTCCTTTCTTCCTTTTTTTCCCTTTCGTGTTTCTCAGAAGATAAAGCAGGGAGGTCCACATTATTTGCTATTCGATTGAAGTAATTTGTATTAATGGGAATGCATTGAGATTTTAATTTTTTTTTTCCCTACCACTTGGGAAAGGCTGCTCTGCTGTAGGTTACCAGTGACTGCCATGTTGCCAGGTCTTCTGCGCTTTCCCTGTACATGTCTTCTATACAACATTGAGGCCTCTGACCAGGCTCAGCTCTTGAACCCTTCTTTCTTGGATTTTCCTCCTTCCTGCCTGATTGCCTCTTCTTTGATCTCTCTACCCGCTGCCTTTCCTCTGCTGGCATTTTCAGGGGGACAGCCCGAGGGTTCTCCCCTTGGCCTCCTCTTGTCCGTGCACTCCACCTGAATGATTTCATCCAGGCCCCTGGTTTTTAACTATCACCTTTACATAGATGCCTCTTGCGTCCTCATCTTCATGCACCCCCTCTCTGCCCAGACCTTCAGCCTGCTGAATGGGGCCTCTTGTGATTCCCATTGGCATCCAGAGTCAGCATCTTGCACTTGTTCTAGATGATTCCTATTTTCACAGGGCCAGCCAAACACTCGCCCCTCTCAGGTCGTTTCTGCTACCTCCTCAGGTCAAGTGTTGTAAGTTTGTCCGAAAGCTCCCATCTTGGAAAATGAAGCGTCAGACAGGGGTGCAAACCAAGAGCTCCTCCTCAACGCTCAGGGGCCTAAAAGCAAACAGTCGTTTAATTAGCATCTCTCACAGTTCCGGGTGTTCCCTGGACTCAGCCAGGCAGGTCTTACTCTGGGTCTCTCATTCAGTGGCAGTTAGATGGTAGCAGGGGCTGGAGCCGTCTCAAGGCCTGGTGGCCGGGACCTGAGCCAGGCTGTTGGCTGGAACATGTTGTCATATGGCCTGGGTTCCTCACAGCATGGCAGATGGGTTCTAAGACCGGGTATCCCAGGGGGCCACCTTCAGAAGTCTCATAATGTCACTTTTGCCCTATTTACCATCGCTCCCAGCTTCAAGGGGATGGAACATAGACCCACCTCTTGATGGAAGGCCTGTCACATGATGGCTATGCTAGAAAATACGTTGTGCCACGGTCCCCACACAGGCGTGACTGTTCCTTTGAGAACTACCTGCCATGTCGCAGTTTTCTGTTTTGTTTAAAAATTTTCTTGAGTAGGTGACATGTTCACATGGTTGGAAAGTTCAGAAAAAAATAAGTGTAAATGTATACTGTGAAAATATTCCTTCTCATCCCGAATGCCTGCCTCCCCATAGACAGCCACACTGCTCTGTTGCTTTATATTCTTTCAGCATTTATAGGTATTTTTATATTTCTGTTCTGTGCTTTGCTTTTTTTGTGTCTCCTTAACAATATATCTGGGAGAGATTTCCTTATCAGTACACAGAGAGCTGTCTTGTTCTCCCTCCTTCCCTTCGCGCTCTCTCTCTCTCTCTCTCTCTCTCTCTCTCTCACACACACACACACACACACACACAGATGCAGAGTATTGTACTCTGTGCCTTTACCTTAGTTTACTTAATTAGTTCTCTATCGGTGGGCACCAGGCAAGTGCAGGCATTACCGCAGTCAAATATGCCATCCTTCAGGTGAGAGAATGTACTGGAAGCCTTCCTTGAGAGCTGTGGGCAATTTTGTGCATCCTCCTCCTATCCACCTCTCCTCTCATCCCATCATGGCATTTCCCCTGCCTCCTCTCCTGGACTGTGGCCACCGTCGCTCATTTCTGCTCTACCTAGTACAGGGCACTCTGTGTCCACACCATACAGAGGTGGCCTGTACTGAAGAGCGGGGAAGAAGGAAGAGCAGGGGTAGGTGACTAAGTATAGGGGTGCCCTGTGTTCCCCTCCTCTAATTTCACTTGTGGCCACATCTCCTAGTTCCTGTTATCACTCCAGCCTGTCCCCGAAACTGAAATCAGGTCCCATTCTGTTTTGCTTGGTCTTGTGGGTTCAGGCCCAAGCCGGGCCAGCCCGGAACCACTCCCTGGCAGCTCGTCTTATCCAAAAGTAGCACCAGCAGGGGTCATTGGGGGAAAGTGTGCGTGGTGGTCATCATATAGTACTAAGATATATCATTGATGAGTTACTGTCCTATAGAAATCCAGCAAAACAGAATTCTTCCCTTGTTGAGGAAATATGCTTAAATCACATACTTTTTCTGTTTCTGTTAGGAAATGCATGCCTTAAGGAATACACACTGTTTTTGTTAAATTAAGAAGGCCAAACTTGACCCTCCACAAGGAAGATTGACAGTTGTGCTGTGGCTTAAAAGAAAGCTCTCTGGGATGGTGTATGTTTAGAATTTTTTGTAAGGAATAGAAACTTCTTTCAAATTATGTTAAAGCTAGGAATATGGCGATAATAGAAAAGTTTCAGGGTATCAAGCACAGCTGGATCCAGGTGCTCAGAGGATGGCACTAGGAATCTCACCCTGTCTCTCTTTCAGCTCTTTCTACCACTGTATTGGCTTCACTCTCTAAGGTAGGGATGATGACAACTCCAGGTTTATGTGGAGTTTATAACTCCTGATTTCAGAAGAAGACACTCTTTTCTCCAACGTCCATAGCAAAGGGGCTCTGATTTGTCCATTTGTCTCCTGTAATAGTTGCTTTTCTAGGAAGTTAGTTTCCTTAGCATCTTGATAGACTTTCCAGAATCCTAAGGAGCTGTGGGAGAGCAGGTTTCAAAACAAAGGGATGCAGGACCAACACATGGAGCTGCCCACTGCAGATGGTAATTCAGAATTAGAATTTCAGCTTGTAAAGAATACCTGAATTGAGGGCGCCTGGGTGGCTCAGTCGGTTGAGCGTCCGACTCTGGCTCAGGTCATGATCTCACAGCTTGTAGGTTCGAGTCCCACGTCGAGCTCTGTGCTGACAGCTCGGAGCCTGGAGCCTGCTTTGGATTCTGTGTCTTCCTCTCTCTCTGCCCCTCCCCTGCTCATGCCTTGTCTCTCCTGTCTCAAAAAATAAATAAGCATTAAAAAAAAAAAAAAAAAAGAATACCTGAATTGGAGGTCATAGGTCTAGGAGTCAAGAAAAGGTTCATTGTCCTAATCTCTCTACTTTTGTATATGTTTGAAAATTTCTGTATAAAAATTGCATTAAAAAACAAGAGGAGAGGGGCACCTAAGTGGTTGAGTTGGTTAAGTGTCTGATTCTTGATTTTGGCTCAGGTCATGATCTCAGGGTTTGTGAGATCGAACCCTGCATCAGGCTCCTCACTGACAGCATGGAGCCTGCTTGGGATTCTCTCTCTCCCCTCTCTCTGCCCCTCCCTCTGCTCACACACACATGCACCCCCCGCCCTTGAAATAAATAAACATTTATTTAAAAAAAAAAAAAGCTTTTTTTCTACCCTGGTTTAGGAATTCCCAACAAACAATACTATACATCCATATATGTTTATTATCTGATTTTCTGACACCCTGTTTTTCTTTTTTATTGTACAAAGAAACTTCAATCTTTATTTGTCTCTAAGCTGGGAATTGGAGGGGAAACACAATAGTAGGCCAACTATTGTGTGGTGTGCTGGGAGGGGGGTTTGGTGTAAGTCAGTAAAGTGCCCTTACATCCATGTGTCCATGGTTCCTAGGACAAAAGCCTTAGAAAATTCCATCCAGGAGAGAGAGGGATGTCCATGCCATGACCAAGTCAGCATCTCTCCCTTTCATGGTCAGTACTTGAGTCTTGGTCAGTGTGGACAGACCAGGTGAAGGTTCATGGGGTCCTTAACCTTGTGATCCATGTTCATTGTTAGGGGACGGCCCAGATCCTCAGGTGGTCATAGACTGGCTGCTAGGAGACATCTTCGTGTGTAGATAGCCTTTTCTTTTCATAGATGAGGAAACAGGACAGAGAAGTTAAGTGGCTTGCCCAAGGTCACACAGCAAAGCAGCAAGAGCAGAGCTTAGTTGGAGTTCCCATAATCTCACTCCTCAGTCTAGTGCCATTTAATAGCTGTGTGACCTTGAGTAAACCCCATTACCTCCCTGTGCTTCAGTCTCCTTACTTGTGATGATGGACAGAATAATGGCCTTCCGAAAAGTCCACGTCCTAATCTCTGGAACCCATGAATAAGTTCGATTACATGGCATGGGGGAATTAAGGTTGCTAATGAGCTGACCTTATCTTGGATTATCCAGGTGGGATTGATGTAGTCATAAATGTTCTTGTAAGTGAAAGCGGAGGGCAGGAGAGTTAGACTGATGCACTGTGAAAAGGACTAGGCCAGCCATGAATAGCTTTGAAGATGGAAGGGGGGCGTGAACTAAGGAATGTGACAGCTGAAAAAGGTGAGAAGAATCTGAAAGCTGGAAACGGTAAGAAGTGGATTCTTCCCTCGAGCTCCCGGAAGGAGTTCAGCCCTGCTGACACCTTAATTTTAGCTGGCGAGACCCCCTTTGGACTTTTGAGCTCCAGAACTGTAAAATAATAAAATGCATGTTGTGTTTAGCCACTAAGTTTTGGGTAATTTGTTACAGCAGCAACAGGAAACTACTACATCTCCAAAGGGGGATAGTCATACCTGTCTCAAAAAAACTGCAGCATGGAGTCGGAGAGATAAAGTTTGAAAATTACCCAGCAAATCTCCTGGAATGTAGTCGGTGCTTGATGAATAGTAATGTTGATGGCAGGCAGCGGTAGTGCTGGGCAGTGGTGACCATTATTTCAGAATGAAGGGGGAATAGTTGATGGCAGGTGTCTTTGAGGAACCAAGGTTGGTGCCTCTGAGATAAGGTTCAGGGCTATTAGATCAGTAGGAGATACCAGATGATCCAGGTAGGTGGTCAAAGGCCCCCTCACAGGAACTTCTACTCTGATCGTCCACAGGCCTCCCTCCTCCAGTTCTGCAGCCCTTCGTCTGGCAACGCCATCCTGCATTGAGGGAGCAGGAGCTAGGAAAGGACTGACCCTGTGACCTCTTCCATCAGGGGAAGCCCTGCCTCAGAGATCTGGTAGGATAGGGCCTCCCTCGGCCTGCCCCTCACACCCTAATGCCTCTGGCTGCCCTGTGGCCTCCAAGGTTAGTACCGCCACAGTGTCGGCAGCTGAACTTGCGTGAGCTTGCTGTGGCCCAGGCAGTTTGCTAGGCGCTCTCTGACAGAGCCCGTGCCGTGGTCTCATTTATGTCGGCCCTCAGGGGCAGGCCTTATTTCCCATATTACAGAAGAGCAGACAGAGGCTCCAGGAAGCTAGGCCACTTGCTCAAGGTCAAATAGCTTGTCAGTGACAGTGCTGGGACTACAGGCTAGGTTCGTTTGACCCCACCAGGTCCTGGGCAAAATTGGTCACTGAGTGGGAGAAGAGAGATGGCCTGCCCACAGGCTGACTGGACAGAGCGTGGGAGTGTTTGGATGCGGTGGCCTGTGGGGGCAAGGTCCCCCCCAGTCTCGAGAAGGAGGCCCCACTCCAGGGAATGCCTTCCATGCCCTCCTGCACCCCTGGGAATGGTGGGGCCCCCAGGTGGGACAAGAGTGACGCACATTGGCTTCCTGGGCCCTGTGGGGGCCCTCCATCTGCTTTCTCAGGGTCACCACAACTACATCCATCTTTTCTTTCCTCGGAAGGCATACGCTGACATTCGGACTGGTGTCACAGGATATTGAGCGATTTTTGTTAATTATTGTTAATTTTATCGGGACTGAGCATGATGTGGATAAATAAGAAACTCTCATATTCTTAGAAAGTGTCCTTTATTTTTGAAATATTTAGAGGTGAAATGTCATGGTTCTTGTAATGGACTTTAACAGACTTCCAGGGGGGAAGAAAAGATGAAATAAATGTGGAAATGTGTTAATGACCGTTTGGAGACCTCTATGTGGCAGTTCATTATGCTATTTCCTCTACATCTCTGTATGTGGTCATTTTGTATTAAAAAAAAAAAAAGTGATTTTTTTTCTTTTTTTAATAAAAATCATTCACAGAGCCCTTTAGGATGTACTCAGTCTTAAGCTAAATGAGACACAGCTCTACACTCTGGAGGCCCACAGATAAATGACCACAGTGGCAGGGACGACCTTGGGAGCTGAGGTAGAGGGGCGTGACAGGGCCCGGTGGGGACAGTCCTCAGAGGAGGAGCCGGCCTGGAGGGGAAGTCCTATCATGGGACCTGGTTCTGGCCCTGCTAGTTGTGCGGTTGCTTTTGTAGAGGTGTTTCTAGGCAGTCCTGAGTAAAGTAAGAGACAGCTGGCCGAGTCTTCTTTAATGCCTGGTCACTGAAGGGCTCCCTGCAGTGGGTGACTGTCCTTGCACAGGCAGGCTGACTTTTCCTTCATGGTGGCATTACTCCTTTGCTGTGTTATTACACGAGAAAAGGACCATGGTGTTTTGGCAAACACCTCCTCGTGGTACATACTACTCATTAGGAATTCCATTGTTGCTGCAGATTCCCCAGCACATTTCCTTTGGCGAATTCTGTAATCTTTTGGGTTTTACACGAAGGTTCATTTTTCAAACTCAGCATTGGAATAGATAATCAGGTTCCCTGATCTCCTGTTAGCCTCTGCTTCCTTTGCATTTTTCCTTATCAAAATAGCCAGCCAGTGGAGACGAACAGCCCCCAGAGTGCTTGCTCTTACCTTATCTTCTCAGCATTTCCAAGGACTTTGCCAAATGTGTAGCACCGTGTTGAGCATCTTTTAATACAGACATCACTGCTAACCAGTAAGCCGGTCTCGGCCAAGTACTGGTTAGGCTCTCCATATACAGCGTTATTCTTCAACTAAAACTCGGTTTCTTTCCTGTAAGCCTTTAGACGTATGAACGCATAACAGGTGACCTCTGCGTGGTAATTTCATAAATTCTTGGTGAAATGAATTGTATCAGATCAATATATCCGTAGACTCATCACATTTTTTGAGCTGCAAGGGACTTTAAGATGAATCTGGTACAGCTCTGTTAGTGGAGGAAACATTCATTTTAACTGCATAGTCAATTCTCAATTAACAAGGGTAATGGAGTGGAAGGAGGTCAGTGATAATCAAAAATCATGAAAATAAAATTACAGTCAACACTGGATTTTCTGGGGGCTGATTAACTGGCTTGTGGATTAATTGAGGTTAAGACACAGCGGACCCCAGGATGTCGTCACCTTGGTAATTGGTCAACAGCTGCTTACCACCTGGCCATCACTACCACCACCCCCACCCCCCCCCCCCCCCCCCCGCCGCCGTGTCTGAGGGAGGAAAAGGGCTTCCTGGGGGCTAGATCAGGCAGAGCTGACTATCCCTGGCTGGATTGGTACCATGACGACACAGATGTCAGTGTTGGGAGCTAGTTGAGGGCTGTTTCTAGGGCCTGTCACACCTGCCCCTTGAACTGTGGTTCACGAACTTGAGCTGCATCACTTCTACCTGGAGGGCTCGTGAAGATCCAGATTGTTGGGCCCCAGGCCCAGTTTCTGATCCAGTAGTTCTGAAGTGTTGCCTAAGAATTTGCATATCTAATAAGCGCCCAAGTGACATTGATACTGCCAGCCCAGGGACCGCACTGGGAGAACTGCTGATTTCCAGACCGTTCTTTTCATCCCAGCTGCGCAATAGCGTTGTCTGGGGAGCTTTTTAAACCTACCGATGCCTGGATAC
Source organism: Herpailurus yagouaroundi (assembly GCF_014898765.1). Lineage (NCBI taxonomy): Eukaryota > Metazoa > Chordata > Mammalia > Carnivora > Felidae > Herpailurus > Herpailurus yagouaroundi. The sequence goes on along the minus strand of NW_024412400.1, from coordinate 35,357,319 downwards.
ACCTTGGCCAATCATATCAGAGACTCTGGCGGTGGAACCCAGGCATGGGTGGTTTTAAAACTCCCAGGTGATTTTAATATGCTTCCAGGACTGACTACACAGCTCTAGGGACTGTTACCTCCGTCATCTACAAGTCTCATGATTTTTTCCATCTCTTTCCTCCTTGTGTATTTAATGTCTTTAAATGAAGTTTTTTTCATGAAAAAATTCATTTAAAAATCAAACCATATATATCCCCTTCGTGTAGGAAAACTAGTCTCACAGGCCAGATACAGGACACATCTGTAAGAACATTTCACTCCTCTTACATCCCATCACATTTTGGGAGTCTCTATTCTAGAACTGTACCTTTTACGTTTTTCACAAAGGTGATGGACTATATTATTTCTGTCCTTCATCCTCTCTCACGGGCCAGGCAGGGTTGTGCTACCTCTGAGCACATCTGCTTCTCTGCCCGTAAGAGAACCAAGTCAGAATGGAAGTGCGAGTGACTTCATAGCCGAGTAATCTCCATTAGGTGATCATCTTTACCTCTAAGAAAAGAATCACCCCATAGGAGAATAGATAAACTATGGCATAGCCCAAGAATGGAATACTATTCAGCAATGCAAAGGAACAAGCTACTATTGCACACGACCACCTGTGTGAATCTCTCAGACATTATGTTGAGCAAAAGCTCAACATGGATGAGACTAGACACTGTATGATGCCATTTGTACGTAGAGTTCTAAAATAAGCAGAACTGATCTATGGTGGAAAAATTCAGAATTGTGGTTGCTTGGGGGATGTGGGACCAGGAGACTGAGTGGGAAGGGACAGGAGAGGAGGGCTTTCTAGGGTGATAGGATGTTCTGTATCTTCGTAAGGCTTGCTGTTACACGGGTGCATGCGTTTGTCAAAATGCACTGAATGGTCCACCTCAAGATGTGTGTATTTTATTGTATGTCCAAAAAGGAAAGAGAACACCGAACAAATAATGAACTCCAGTGAATGATACACATGCCGAAGTGTTTAGGAAGAAGTGCACTGCTGTCCGCCTCTTTGAAAGGCATCAAAAAAATAAGGCGGATTGATGAGTGGATAGAGGGGTAGATACATAACAAAGCAAGCATAATAAAGTATTAATGGTAGAATCGAGGTGGACGGTATCTGTGTTCATTTAAAATTCTCTGACCTTTGCAGTATGTTTCAAAATCTTTCGTATTAAAGATGGGGGCGCGCCTGGGTGGCTCAGTCGTTTAAGTCTCCGACTTCGGCTCGGATCATGATCTCACGGTCCGTGAGTTCGAGCCCCGCGTCGGGCTCTGTGCTGACAGCTCGGAGCCTGGAGCCTATTTCAGATTCTGTGTCTCCCTCTCTCTCTGCCCCTCCCCCTGCTCATGCTCTGTCTCTTTCTGTCTCAAAAATAAACAAACATTAAACAAAACAAAGTTTTAAAGATGGGGGGAGGGAATTGGCATATACATTCAGAACAACAAACAAGTGTTCCACCCGCATGCCAGAGCTCTCCAGCATTTGCCACTCTGGTGAGTCTTGCCAAGGAGGCTCCTGCCAAAGACAGATGGGCTGGAGGATCAGAGGGGCGAACCAGGAGGGAAGGACTGGGTTCTTCAGAGAGGCTGCTGCGCTGGTAGAGGACTGTGGCTCCCCTGTGCTGGGCCTGCTGCAAGAGGAGAAAGCCAAGGGCCTTTCCTTCCTTCACCCATGCTGTGGCCTGGAGGGTCCCTAGGAGCATTGTCTTGGCAGTGAGCCCTGGGAGGGGCTGTGCAGAGGCCGTGTTAGATGTGGTCCCTGCCACAGAAAGGGCGGTATGAGTGAGTGAGGAAGAGTGCCTTCTGCAACCAGCAGAGCTCCAGAACACGTTGCTCCAATATTTCGCTGGATATCCTGACCCAGTTGTGGCGGGGAGGGGGGAAAGGTGGAGTGCTGGGGCATGAGCTCCCCATGGGGGATCAGGCAGGTGCAGTGGCGAGGGCAGCCTTCTCAGGCCCGGCAGCGGGCTCTGTAGGGTGCCCCACAGCACTGACCAGGGACCTGCTGGATCCTCCCCACCCCCAACACACCCATGACACAGTTCCACAACTTCCCCCAGCCACCGTATATCCCACAGCACAACTCTAACACCACCCCCAGGTCGCACCCTCACAGCAAACCCCCACAGTATACCCTCATGGCCCATCTCATGGCCGCATAATGCCCTGGAAACATCCCCCACGACAGGATTCCCACCACACACTATGCAGCACAGCCCCTCCGTCATCTACACTTGATTCCCCCCGCCACATCCACAGCACACCTCCCCCTGAGACACGCCGCAGACCTACCCCCACGGCAGCCTCCCCGCCACAAGCCCCCACAACACCGTCTATAGCGCATGCTCCTGTGTGACACCCATGCAACACCCGCAACAGCCACGGCACACTCCCCACTGCGCACACACACCCCCCGTGATGCACGCCTGCTCAACTTTGAGTGGAAGTCCCCTTGCCTTTGCTATTGAGGGACAGGTACCTGCACTTTAATCTGCCCTTACCTGTCCTTACTCATGCAAGGATCTTGAGGTACACAGAGAGGAGGAGAGCAATTTACTCTTGAGGGAAGAATTTATGAGTGATGTCTAAAGGATGGTTAATATGCTGATTACATCTGTTGTTTCCTGCAAAAGTGAATGAGCTCATCTTGAATACCAAAGAGTCTGGGGCTAGCCTGGAAGCCCCTCTGGGTTTCTGCGCCTTAAAGGTAGTGGGATGTGAAATGACCCGGCCTTTGTGATCAGACAGGAGCTTGTTTTGGTTCCTTTTTTCCTAGTGCCGCATCATCGTTGGCCAAGCGCTGAGCTTCAGAGCCCCAGGCTACACTGTCCCCATCAGAAACAAAAGGATAATACTTCTCTGCGCAGTGTTGGCAAAGATTAAAGGTAACACAAAAGACATTGTAGTAACAGGCACAGTATTATGTGCTGACAAAATAGAAGTTAGTAGACCTAAAAAGTGCCTAGTGCATAAAAAGTGCCTGATAGGGGCGCCTGGGTGGCTCAGTCGGTTAAGCCTCTGACTTCAGCTCAGCTCATGATCTCACAGTCTGTGAGTTCGAGCCCCACGTCGAGCTCTGTGCTGACAGCTCAGAGCCTGGAGCCTGCTTCGGATTCTGTATCTCCCTCTCTCTCTGCCCCTCCCCTGCTTATGCTGTGTCTCTCTCTGTCGCAAAAATAAATAAAAACATTTTTAAAAAATTTAAAAAGTGCCTGACACAGTAACTTTTAGCTGTTTTCACTGTTACTATTGATTTACTGTGATAGTGATTTATTATTGTCATCCATGAGGGTTTAAAATGTGAACAGAGAGCAATATTTAGAACTTCCCCAGCTGCAATAAGAGTTTTTGCTTTGACCACAAATGGCATTTTGAACATTTAAGTAGCTGCTTGTTTTTTTTTTCCATGCCTGACCGCCCCTCCCCCCTCCCAACCTAGAGGGAGTGCCTTGAGAACAGGGACTGTGTCCTCCATGAGCTTGTCCCCAGGACTGAGCGCAGTTGCACATGGAAGATGTTAGGAATTTGGATGATTGGCCTAGTTTCTTTCTTTCTTTTTTTAATGTTTGAGAGACAGAGAGAGACAGAGCATGAGCTTGGGGGAGCAGGGGGCAGGGAGAGAGGGAGGCGCAGAATCCAAAGCAGGCTCCAGGCTCTGAGCTGTCAGCACAGAGCCCAACGCAGGGCTTGAACTCACGAACCATGAGATCATGACCTGAGCCGAAGTCGGACGCCCAACCGACTGAGCCACCCAGGCACCCCTGGCACGGTTTCTTGGTGAGCAAATCACCCCAGTATTAAAGCTCTTTAGCTCATGCAAGCTGTGCTTTTAAAAGTCACCAACAGCACCTTCAAAGCTACAAAGCCACAGTGGCATTCTCATTTACATGCTACTCTGTCAGTGAATGTTACATGCCAATTAAATGGGACATTAAGCTGCCAGTAGGCATGCAACTCTGCATGCTAGCATCCTCTTCGTGTCAGTTAGTGACCTGAATTCACTGCCTCCAGTACATTCTCAAGACTCTTCCTCACCCCCTAGCCAGCCCTGGGCAGGACAGAAAGACAGCCAGACATGGCCCTGTGCTCTATCTGGTTTAGGAGAGGGGTCTGCGAGGCCAGTGAGTGTGGCTGGATCCCTGTAGAATTCCAACCAAGTATGACCATAGTTACTTGGGTGCATCTGACTAGGGACAGCCCATCTTCGAAAACTTCCTCCTTGAAGCAGAAAAAGCAAGCGTTAGCACCCAAGAGTGCGGGGGACATGTCTGTCCCCTAAAGCATCCTGTCCTCAAGGAGTTGTGCCAGAGAGCCCTGGAGGCAGCTGTTCCGCTGAGCTCTTCCCTGGTTTGCCACAGCTTTAGGTAAACTGACATGGTGAGCAAATGTACCTATCTGGAAGGCTTAGGTCTGACACAGCCCGCGGGCTTGCGTTTCATTTTTCAGACTCTTGCTGTTGTATTGCCGTTGGCAAAAGATGCAGCGTTGTGCTTAAGTCTTCCCTCCCTCTGTGGCTCAGGCACTTTAGTAATTGAAAAGTGCTTCGTTTCCTTCTTCATCTAGAGAAGTAAAAATAATTATAATAGAAAATGGGTAATTTGCAGCTACAATGGCAGGCTGATAATCAAAAACTTGTAAATGGAAACATGAGCATATGTTTATCACTTCTTTTGAAATTAGAACGCAGTTGAAAGGAGCTGTGGCCTCAAAGAGGGCATTATGGAAGAGGAAGAGGCTTAGTTGTTCGTTGGAGACCTGCCTGCTAATGAGGCTTTTAAGCTCTGTTGCCTCAAGAGCAGCGCAGAAAGGAAGACGTCCCTGAGTGCTGTTGAGGGGACCCTCCCTCAGGTAACCACTTGTGGATTTGATCACTTTGTAAAATCACGTAGGGGCCACCACCATCAGGATCAAGTTGATCTTGTCAGCACAGAATGCAAGCCCCTTGGCAACCTGATGGTGGAGAACCTTGTCACGCCCCCCAACCTCGGCTACTCTGTTGACCCTCTTGCAGCCCCACCATGCCCCATGGCCTCCCATATTCTCAGGCTTTGCGGATGCTGTTAAATCTCCCCAACTCATTTACTTGCCTAGCCCCTTTTCATCCTTTAAAACCCTAAACACCTGTTACTTCCTCCTGAAACCTTTCTATACTCCTATTGTCTGCTTCCCTCAACCTGGCTGGGCTGGAGGGCTCCTCTGTGCACACAGGCTCCCTCTGTTTTTATCTATGCCAGTTCTTACCGCACTGGGTTGTGAACACTGGTGAGCCTGTCAGGCCCGACAAAGATAGGTGAACCCTCTAGGTAGAAGGTAGCTTATCCTGCTGTTTCCCTGGTTCCTGGCATAGTATCTGACACATAGTAGGTGCTGACTGATGTTTGCTGCATGAAGGGATTATTAATGGCAGTGGATTTTGGAACAGTTTCATAGTTTGTCTTTAAAAAGCACAGTTGGGGCACCTGGATGGCTCAGTTGGTTAAGCATTCGACTTCAGCTCAGGTCATGGTCTTGCGGTTCGTGGGTTCGAGCCCCACATTGGGCTCTGTGCTGACAGCTCAGAGCCTGGATCCTGCTTCGGATTCTGTGTCTCCCTCTCTCTCTGCCCTTCCTCCACTTGCACTCTGTCTCTCTGTCTCTCAAAAATGAATAAGCGTTAAAATTTTTTTTTAAAAAAGGCACAGTTATCACATAGTCGTTGATAAAATAAATCCTATAATACATTCTCCAGACATCTGGAATATTTGGATCCTCTCTGTGCATGTTCATTTTTGTGATGAATGAAGGGGTGGATCATGAGGTAGGCCCGGCCAGTTTTCAAGTCAACAGTAAAACTGGCCCGAGAGACGTCGTGGTTTTGCTTCTGCCTTACATCCCGCGTGCCTCTGTGCCACAGTCAGGACAGCACTGTGTTCACTGCTTTGCATCTTATTTCTTTTTTTTTAATTTTTTTTTCAACGTTTTTTATTTATTTTTTTTGGGACAGAGAGAGACAGAGCATGAACGGGGGAGGGGCAGAGAGAGAGGGAGACACAGAATCGGAAACAGGCTCCAGGCTCCGAGCCATCAGCCCAGAGCCTGACGCGGGGCTCGAACTCACGGACCGCGAGATCGTGACCTGGCTGAAGTCGGACGCTTAACCGACTGCGCCACCCAGGCGCCCCTTTGCATCTTATTTCTGTGATGAAATTGGAAGTACCGAAGGCCACACAAATGCTTTCAGCACGAAAAGGAGGTCAGCCTTTTTAATGAAATGTCTGTGAGCCCAGGAAGCAAGTTTATTTCCATTTACGCCCTCACTCTGTAACCCGGAGTCCAGCTCTCTCTGCCTTGTGAGCGGGCGCGTCTGCCAGCTGCTGGGTTTCTCATCACCACGCTTATTCTGAGTCCGTTCCAGACACATGGGTCAGTAGGAGTGAAAGGTTTACATTTAAATTAGCCCCCTGATTGGAGGATGACTTTATTTTTATCTGCAGGTTAACTTGCCGAAGGCTTGCTTTTAAGCTAATCAGGTACCTCTCATGCCCCAAGACCTGGGGAGGTAGGGAGTAGGTATGATTCCTAGCCTAAGCGTCTCACCTTAAGACACGCATTTAGAGTGGGGATGTTTCAGAGCCATCCTTGGCCTCTGGCTGTACCATCACAGGACTCTGTGTGTGCCATGTACTCTGCCAGCTCCTGGGACTCAGGGACAAAAGAGGACAGGAGTCCAAACTGGGAGGTTGGAAAAGTGCTGGTCATACCTGCCCTTGACCAGATCTCTTAGCTTGTCTCCATCTCCCTGACCTGAGAACTGTGAGGCTGGACTGGACTGGAGAGTGCCCCTGGTCCTCTGCGTCTGGATCTGAGTTAGGACATGTTGGCGACTGTGTGATGGGCAGGCAGTGAGTCCAAGGAAGGAGGAGAGGTATCTGGCAGCCTGGATTTGCTAGAGGAGTTTCTGGAGCTGGGGAAAGGCTGGTTGGTGAGGAGGCTCATTTCTCCATTCACCGTTTCCCAAGGCCAGATTATTCTCCACTCCTGTGCCAGGCACAGAGGTCATAGACGAATCGAGCTGAGCCGGCTCTCCAGGCCTGGAGTTGGTAATCCAGTGGGGGCGGCGGGCATGCGCGGTCATGTGCTCACCTGCCCACATCCGCACCTGACCACGCAGACCGGGTGCACGTGCTGCATGGACTGGTCAGCTGTGTTTCCTCCCAAATGTGTTTGTGCCTGTTGTACTTAAGAAGTATACATAACTTTAGAAATCATTGAATCTTACATAAACTGATGGATTGTGCATATAAAAGGAAAGAATAGGATTTTTTGGGGTTTTTTTTTTGTTTTTGAGGAATGAATGCTTTGAAGAGATTTAAAAAGGTAAAAGTGGCTTCTCCCCCACCCCCACCCCCTTGGGGTGTTGGGGAAAGAACTGGACTATAGGAGTGGTGGTCTCGAGGGCAGGGGAATCTGAAAGTCAAGACCAATTCCATCCCCGTGTTCTTCCTGTGCGTCTTCAGGTGCCCTCGCCACCTAAGAGAACCTGGAATGGGAAATTGTCACCGATGGATGGGGTTTTTGAAAGCTCCAATCCCGGTCCCCAAAACAAAGCCACAGCCCTGCATCAAATCACTTACTTGTACAGGTTTAATTTAAAGCTAAAGCTCACTTAGACATTTTTTGATGGACTCCCTGCTTTGATCATTGCTTTCTGCTCCACCAGCCAGCCAGGGGTGGGTAAGAGGTCTTCTGTGGCAGCTGGGTGCCAGGTGGCTGCTGGGGGCGGGGGGTGGGTGGGGAGGGGTTAGGGACTGACGGCTGAGAGCTGAGCCTTCTGGGGCCACATCTCTGCCTTGTCAACAGCTTGGGCTCTAGCCTGAGGACAGAGGGGAGCAGAGGAGGGATGAGCTCAGGTGTGCATTCAGGAGAGGCTAAACCAGGGAGTGGGGATCAGGACACCTCTGTGAGGAGTTTCGATGGGAGGAAGGCCAGAGTGAGGCATTACAGAGGGAATGGAGAAGAGAGGTCAGAGAAGGAGCAAGTAGAGTGTATAGGATTCAGTGATACATGAATTTCAGGGCTCCCTTTCTTTTTTTTTTTTTTTAATTTTTTTTTAACATTTTATTTTTGTTTTTGAGACAGAGAGAGACAGAGCATGAACGGGGGAGGGGCAGAGAGAGAGGGAGACACAGAATCGGAAGCAGGCTCCAGGCTCTGAGCCATCAGCCCAGAGTAGGGCTCCCTTTCTTTAAAGGGGGCCAGAATCACTATCACACAACCGACTGGATGATGGTGCTGTTCATTTATGGAAAATCGGAGAAGGTGATATGGATAAACTGAGGGGGATGGGGACATTTCAGGTGGAGAGAAGAGCTCCAAGGAAGGGAAGGAAGCAAGTGGCTCCTGGCCAGATGCCTGCATCATTTATTCAGCAACCCTTTATTAAGCACCTTCTGTGTACATGCTTAGAACAAGCGTGTTGGTCTCAGGCATCGAGGAGGAAAAGCCAACCAGGGAGGTGCTTGGGTGCTGGGACGGCAGCCAGGCTCTGGAGGTTCCACCCCATGGTGCCATCGACACAGTTGAGGAGCCACTCTTGTGGAGAAACCATAAGGAGGTGGTAAACGGGGGTACCCGTGTGCCAGGCCCCAGACAGAGGCCAGAAACTCACCTCAGGGAGCGGAGGCGAGGAAGGGAGCAGAGGGAGAGGGCAGGCTGAAAAGATCACTCTGGCATGGGAGTGGACACAGAAGGAGAAAGGGTTTCTGGCTCTGAAATGCAACCTTTCCTTACTGCACACAGGATTCTGATTCAGGAAAATGGTAACCAAGGAACCACTGGTAAATGATCTGTTTGATTGCTCCGAAAATAATGGCTTCAATTGCAATGAGCATTTTATAGTTTCTGAGCATTTTATGGTTTTCTATTATTTTTGAATTAAACAGGTTTCTTTATTATTATTATGAGGTTTTCAACACTATCACTTACTTTTTGCATTATTCCAGGACTCATTGGAAAGTGTGAGATTTTTTTGCATCGACAGTTTTTAAACTTATCCCTAAGTCTCATTTTCTTTACGGGACCATCTCTTAGGAACTTTTTAATCCAAGCATAGGTATTTTTATAAAATGGAACAGACAGAATAACACCAATATGGTGACATGTATGAAGCAGTGATTCCTTCAACTGGCAGGTCTGGCATTTATTCCCCCCTGGAAACATCTGTTCCTTTAACACCTCTATTGTTTCAGTAAAACAGGGGAAAACTGCTTATCATGAAACTCGTTTTGTACTTTGAATTCTTTTTAATCCTCTCTTGAGTGAATTTGCATGCCACTGGTTGGGCACCTCAAGCTCAGGTTTTTCTTTCATTGCGCTTGGTTGTGGACTTCCAGAGTTACAGCCAAGGCTGTTTGCTCTTGGAGAAGCAAAGCTGCATTTTGTTCCACAGTGATTCCCTGCCTCTCTCTAGGGTGGGAAGGGCTAGAGATTTATTGGACCTCGATCCCCTTTCCTAGGAAAAGAGGCTGCTGGGCATTGGTTCGCTTTTGCTTTCAAAATTAGAGTGAATTTAATTTGGTTTTCAGAGTTTTGCAGTCCCACTTTAACATTATGCTGTCGGGGACCTGGGAATCCCAGCTGTGCCACCCCCCAAGCTTGTGCTCACAGTCCCTTGCAGAAACGAGAAGTGCTGTTGTCACCTTGTGCACACCCAGGTGAGACAGCTTGAGAGCCTGTGGCATGGGGACAAATTGCAGCTTGCTCCTCCTTGCTGGGTAACCTTGAACCCATTAGTTCACTTTTCCAGCCCCAGTCTCCTCATCTGCAACGGGGAATAGCAGCATCTAATTGAAATAACATGTGTAAAGCAACGTGCAACTGTGCTCCCATAAATGGTTAGTAATGACATTTGTCCCGCTCAGGTGCTTTCCTTGGCTCCTGCACTCAGAGCCTTTTAGCCTCACTTCTGGGTCCCCCTGCATTCTGTGGGCGTTACGGCTGTTGACTCATGTGGCTCTTCCAGCAGCCGTGGGCTGGATCTCTCTGTGGATTTCTCTGTGCTGGATCTCTGTGTGGCCCCACGCCTGGTCTGGGCACTGGCTGGCTGGGGTAGAGCCCATGGTGCCAGTCTTCACGGTTCCTCCTAGCATTTCCTCCAGCCCGGGCTTTCAGAGCTCTAGATGAGGACCGTCTAGACCTTTCCCTCTCTGGCCTGGCGCTGGGTGGAAGGCGAGGGCTGGACATAGATGCAGGAGTGGGCCCCAGATACATTCTCCTGTGAAGAATGGAGGATATGGGCCCCCAGGCCGATGGGTGATTCCTGAACACCCGGGGAGGGATGGGCTGGGGGCATTCAGAGACACACTTGCTTTGGAAGAGCAGAGGAGAAAGGCCTGGAACAGGCGCACTGAGGCATGGCTGGGAGAAGCTTGACAGGCCATTCGGGGGATGGTTGGGTCGGGAGCGAAATTAAGGACGGCCGTTTTGCATCCTTGTCCAGAGCCTGAGCCCTTGAGCCCAGGATTTTGGTGGTCCCTGCCCTCAGACCTGTCAGCTCCCCACACAGACAGCCCGCACCCGTGGGCCACCTTATCTCCAGCAGCTGCCTTTGAGGTGCATGCCTTGATTCTTAAGAGTCCGGAATCCTATAATCACTGATCAGAAAGCAGTTCAAAGCTGTTGTCAGTAGGTCAGCAGTATCGTCTTCAGGTAAGGTGCCACACGTTATTAGCTTTCCCTCTCTTAATGTCACAGATGGTAGGCAGACTTCCTCCTCTCAGGATAACCTCCAGCTTTTGGATCATTTGGCAGGAATATATGTGGAATCATTGGTGGAGTTTTTAATCTATTTTGTTTTTCTTTTTCCCCCCTTCCCGTTACTTAGAAACGTACTTTCTTGATCTAAGACTTGCTATAAGAACTGCTTTGCAAAAAAATGGAATTTTTACAAACCTTAGAGGTGACAGTCATACAGTAGGAGCCATTATATGGTCTCTAACTCAGAAGTTTTATGTGATAAATGTTCTGTGTTCTGCAGGCCTCTATATATTATCATTTCTGTCAAAGTTCTTCATACAACCAGGCCCGAGTGAGTCTCCTACGTTCTTACAAATTCCTACAAAAATGATTGTCAAGGTTTCACGACATCTCCATGCTCTTATTTTCCAAAATTTTTTGCTTTCACAATAGAAATGTTCGAGTAGGACTAAATTGGAAGGTGATTTTAAATAATCACTTCTGGGGTATTGGGGTGAGGAGCGTTTTGTGTTTTTGTTTGTTTTGTTCTTTTATTTTTAATTTGTTTTTTGAGGGAAAATGGGTGCATATGGGGGAGAGGGGCAGAGGTATAGAGAGAGAGAATCCCAAGCAGGCTTCATGCTCAGAACAGAGCTCGACATGGGTCTTGATCTCATAACCCTGGGATCATCACCTGAGCCAAAATCAAGTCAGATGCTCATCTGACTGAGCCACGCAGGTGCCCCCAGCATTTTATGTTTTTGTTTTTGTTTTTTTTTAATGTAAAAGATTGTGCATTGGTTTTCTGTGATCACTTCTTGGATCCTGCTGTTGAGAGGAAATCAGATATTCCTTTTTGTTAGCTGAACTTAGGAAATCTTCCCTGAAGGCTTTTAGAAATAAGAGACTTCTCCCCTGGAATGATGTCAGCGACTTCTGCCTCAAGGAAGGGAAATGGGAGTAAAAGAGTCGCTCCAGGTCCTTTCCGGCTTTATTTCTCTGAACTTACTATCTTCTTCTTCCCCCGCACTGGTCCCGCGGTGCCTGTCTCATTAGGCCTAGCGATGGAACTTGTGTGTCATGATCCATTCCTTGGATAAAACTTAAAGATCTCCATGACCAAACAGCTTGATTTATAAGGCACTGTCACATGGTGATAGAAGTCTCAGCCCAAGCTCTGATTCTAGCTCTGTTACTACCTTCCCGTGTGACGTTGAATAAGCAAATTCACCTCTCCAGTCCTCACTTTCCTCAGTTATAAAAATGGGGGGTTGGCCCGATGTCAACATCCTGCAAATGGAAGCACAAAACCAACAGGGTTCAATATTTTGATGAAGCACAGGCCGTCTAGATACAGCATTCCCTCTGCTTAAGGAAAAAATCCAGCTTCCAATCTTTGTTTTGGTGACAATTTCTTTAAAATACAGGAGACGAAAGTCTTTCTTGAAATTTGTAGTAAGGAATCATAAAAATGTCATGACTTTTAAAGATATTGTGGCAAATCTTGGAGAAACATACCTTGAAAAATAACTACTTCATGCTATGTGGAGGAGGAGGAGGATTGGGTCCTTTCATTGCACCGAAAGCAGTAATTTCACTAAGAGCCATCACTTAAAAAGTATTTGTAGGGACTATCACCTTCAAAGCACTGTGCTCCTGTAGCATGTGCTTGAGATAGAGGTGGCACACCCCTGCTTTTATCCAAAAGAGAATTGTGCTTGTCATTTCTTGTCTGGAATGTTCCTCTTTGCTCTGGGGTCCTGAGACGCACTCCCGTTATGTCTTCAGTACCCCGACTTGAATAGTGTGAGATCAGTGCATATTTCCCCTAGCTGTATTAACACCTTTTTGGTGCATAATTGGTCAGCCTGACTGTACATTAATCCAAAGCAGCATTTCCAACAGACGACTAACTGGGAGACTCTGGATCTAAGAGCTCTGCCTTCGTATGTGATGAAGGGTGACTGGGGTGTTCTTTGGGGTGTCTTCTGAGGAGGGAGGCTACAAGGGTCCTTTTCCAAGGCACAGGGCTTCCTATCTTGACGGACAGCTCACCAGCACACCCTATTGAGGGCCGTGCTCCATAGCAAGCACAGGGACTGCATGCTCACCTGGTGAGAAAACTACCCTTCCAGGGGGTAAGAAAACCTTTAGAAACAGCCTTGTGCAGAATTTCTCCAAGAAAGTGTTCAAAAGACACATTTCCCTTGGCTTTGATGTAAACCACTGAGTTGGTGAACAGTGGCTTGGCCCCACTCCTGTGGAAGAGACAAAAGACACACTTGCCTGGGACTTTGGTCTGCTGCCTGTGCCTTTCTTTCTTCCTTTAAATAAAAACATGGCAGCACCACTAGGGAGCTTCGTAGAAAAGCCAAGGATTTTGCCTCGAGCCCTGCAACATTAGCTGGCTTACCAGCAGCTTCCAGAAGCCCCAGCTATTCTCCAAAGACCACCTGCTGCACAGTCCTCAGGCACTCAGTTCCCGAGGGCCCCACTGTTTACCTGACACTATACTAGACAAGGTTCTCATAGGGTATCGCTATTACATGTCCATCATTTCTTTCTTAAGACCACGAAAGGAGAACACGCTGAAGGAAGAACCTCATTCGTATGAAGATGCCCATTCCACGTTGTCCCCCCAACAACCCTCCCCTTTCCTCAGAGGTGACGACTTGTTTGCAGTGTACCCATCAGGTGGATACAGAAGTGTTTCTATTCTATAGTATTTCTCTATATTACAATAACATAGATAGCTTTGTTTAACCAAAATGAGATAATACCGAAATACTATCTTCAACTTGCCTTTTTTTTACCCAACATTTACTCATTCAAAACCGCTAATGTCAGTGTCTGTAGAATTATGTTGCTCTTTAATAGTGGCATAGTATCGTATGAGACTTAACCATTCCCCCGTTGGTAGACATTTGGGTCTCTAATTTTTCACTATTACAGAAACCCTCAGAGAGCAGCCTTGTAACATATGCTTGCAGGCATCTGGCCATGTTTATTAATAATTACATTGCATTTGTTTAAAGATGCACTCCCCTGACACGTACACATACCCACGCAGCCCTGTCTGAGCTATGAGGTTAATTTATCGGAAATCTCTTAAATCCTCGGTACCCTCTTCACACTTACCTATTCACATTTTTGCTCTAAGAACTAGACATGTTTTCTTCATGTACTTAGCACCCTGCTTCAGGAAAGGACATTGCCTGGAGCTGTCCCCAGGGACCCAGGCTTTTCTTAGCCTGTGCTTCATGGACCTGACTGCCCTCAGTTCCAACACTCTCATGCCCCGCTAGCTGGAGGCAGGAAGTTGAATTCTGCTAAATACCATTAAAAGAACCATAGAGTATTTGGGATGGGTTTTTGGGGGGTTTTTTTTGTTTGTTTGTTTGTTTTTTGTAAACACTGAAAGCCTCCCCTCTGGCCCCTCTGTGGTTGTGTTAATTTTCTAGGGCTGCTGTGCCAAATCCACAGACTTGGTGGTTTAAAACAGCAGAAATGTATTCTCTCACAGGTCCGGAGGCCAAAATCAGAAGTTTCCCAGCCCCAAATCCAGGCGTCAGCAAGGCCACATTCCCTTCAGAGAGAATCCATTTCCGGGGGGATCTGTTCCTTGCCTCTTCCAGCTTCTGGTGGCTGCCGTCTTTCCTTGGCCTGTGGCTACATCAGTCCAGCCTTCAAGGCCAGCATCTCCAGGTTTCTCTCTGCTCCTTCTTCGCAGGGCCTTGTCTGTGTGTGTTCAGACCTCCCTTTCCCTCCCTCAGAACGTTCCATGTGATTGCACTCGGGGCCCTCTAGATGATCCAGGATAATCTCCCCAAGATCCTTAATCACATCTGCAAAGACCCTTTCCCAAATAAGGCAACATCTGCGGATTCCAGGGATGAGGAACTGATTTCTTTGAAGGACATTATTCAGCCTGTTGCAATGGGATATCCAACCTGTTTTCCAATATACTTTAACTGCTGGAGCACGCTTGACGTTTCCTGTGGACTCTTTAGAAGGGTGCATTTTCATTCCTAAGAAGGCAGAAATAGATGTTATTTTGTTCTGTGCACTGAGAAATGGGTGAGAAAGTCAGGGTCAGACAAAATCTCTAACTCATGAGCTCCTTTCACTGGAGAATACATGGCTTGAGCCACATGTACAACTGCTGTGAGTTAAGTTACAAACGTGCCTGTCGTCCCTTTTTAATTCGGAAATATTTCACTGTATAATAGTTTGTATGCCCTGGCTACAACGAAGTTGGGAAGCCGTCTGTTCTACCTTCCTGCCTGCAGATCAAAGCATATCCAGACCATGAAATTCATCTCTCAAAGCTGTCCAGAAGAGGTGCGGACGAGTGTTCTACTGTTGTTAAAAACAACGGAGGGTGTGGGGCAATTTGAAGGGCATGAGGCCTGGAGAAGCACAGGTGGTTGGTGGCATTAAAATACAAGGATGAGGTTCGTGAGCACACATTTAACTGACGGAGCATGGCTGCTCTTTCAGACTCTCCAGCCCTCCCTGTGAAAGGCATATTACAGTTATGGACTTGGCCCTACCCTTGCCATGTGAATGCTAATGTCTTATACTTCCATCTCCCAATTTCACAGCAGACCTGCATGCTCATAAATTAAACTGCATCGCTCAGCATTATCGTGTGCATTCTAGGATTTTGTCCAAAATGGCCCAAACTACTGCCTATTTCAGCAGAACTCCCTTTGGCCACTGCCTGTTAATATATTATCGAGACATCAGGACAGCGATTTGAGAGTGTAGACCAGGCAGGTAGAGCACGCACTTCCCTGCGCAGAGGTCTGCGAGTGCACAGAAGTGGCCCGGGAGAATGAGCATGGGGAGATGTTGGCTGCCTGGGTTCAAACAGAGGGTGGTGCGTAGGAGGACCTTCCCTACCAGAAACGGAAGAAGTGATGTGTGTGCCAGTCCAGTCCATCTTCTCGTAAAGAATCTTGGATGTTAACGGCTAGAGTTTAAAAAATAACAAATCCATTGAAAGAAGTGAGATTGAGAGAGCCCTGAATGTGGCTGATTTTTGTCACTTTCTAAGTCAGTGAGGAGGGTTAAAAACATACCAAAGTGCCCACCACTGACCCAGGCTGCCAAGGGGAAAGGAAATACAGTGAAGCTCTGTTTCCCAAAAGATTAGACTAAACACTGTTACTTTTGCCATCAAAATAATACATGCACATGGCTTTTTAAAAATTCAATTAATTCAGACAGGCTTTTAATATAAAGTTATAGCTCCATCCCCACCTCCCTGCCTACCTCCCAAAGCCTCTTTGGTCTCTTTAAATTCTTTTGTGGGTTAAATGCACAACTCTAAATTGTATCCAGAAAAGATAGCCATTGAGTCCCATTATGAAAGATTGATTTAACTCATGTATACTCTTCACCCTTCCTCCTTCCTCTCATTTTTGATGGCTCTGTTACTTTTTTATTCTTTTGTTGGTTACCTTTTTACTTTAAAAAATATATTTCTTGAGTCACAGATGGTGACTTACTTACCTAATATCCATTCCTCCCTTCTTTTTTACAAACAAGCCCAGTTTTGTTGAGAGCAGCAATGTGCCATCCAAAAAACTATACTTTTCAGTTGGGAATTTAGTCAGTTTTATTCTTTGGATAGGAGTGGCCATGTCACTGGGTTCTGGACAGTAAGATATAAGCAGAAGTTGTTGGGTCGTGCTTCTGGAAAGTTCTTTATAAGGGGGCTGACTCAGCAGGTAGGCCTCTTTTGCCCTTCTCTCTTCTTCTTTCTTCTTATTTGGAAAACAGATATGATGACTGGAGCTGCAGCAGCCATCATGTGATCATGAGACAATCTTGAGGGTAGATGGAAGGCATGTTCTAAGAATGACAGAGAAATCTGAAAGGATTCTGGGATGTTGATGACATCAGAGCGACTGTACTATCCCTGACCTGCCTACCTTCCCAAGATTTTATAGGAGAGAAGTTTATGCCCTGGCTTGTTTAAAGTATCATTTTCCCCATATCTGATACAACCAAATCTGTTTTTTTATTGTTGTTTTTGGTAAACTAATCAGTGCCTACACTCTCCATAAGGTAAGAGGAAAACCCTGGTGCTTCTCCCGTTTCTTTTCATCATTCTTTCCTCAACCACTTCCCTTTGGTAGCTGTATTCTTACATTGCCAAGAGGTTAACATTACCTTTCTATTCTGTAATCACAGTTAAGCTTTCTGTGCCTTTTCACTAGATTGACTCTAAAAGCTGAACACCATTAAATAGGACTGAAATCATTATGACCACATAAATATTCACTCCAGGGTCAAGTAGCCCTGGACCACTCATAGGGAAATTCCTACTACCAGGGTCAAATGTATTTTCTTTTCTCATGTTCCATAAAGAGCTTAAAATTGTGTCACATTTATTTACATGATTTTTGGACCACATCATATAGCTCTGTGTTTTTGGATTTTGAGGGGGGGAGCTCCGGTGGTCGTAGTTGAGAGAGAAATGCTCTCACCATAACCCCATTTGACCCAGCGTCTCTGGCCTCTCCTCTCTTTTTTCATAAAAGGCCCACACTTTTCTGTCCTGTCCAGTTCTCTCCAGCCGTACAACTCTCATCTGTCCTAGCTTAACCATCCTCCTAGGTGGGATCCTTGTCTCCTACTTTTATTGGTTTTCCTTCCTTGTTTTGCTGGAACACTCCCCCAAAGAGCTACTTAAAGAGTACCCAAGAGGTAAACTTTAATATATGAATTCCATTCATATATAAAAATGTATTTCTTCTATTCCCATACTTAATTATCTAGCCAGATAGAGAATTCCAGATTCAAAGTCCTCTTTTCTCAGAAGTATGCACACATTGCTCATTTTTGCATCTAATGTTGCAAATGAGGGGTTAGATGCCATATTATTTTCAGCCTTTTGTCTATGAACTTTCTTTTGTTCCTTCCCTAGAAATCTTTAGTGTCTTTTCTTCTTAGTGTTCTGATATTTCAAGTCAAGTGTAGACTCAATTAGGTTGAGTTTGGTTGCAAGTAACAGGACACCAACTCAAACTAGCTTAATGTTAAAAAGGAGATTTACTGGTTCATGTAATTGAAATGCCCTAGAAAGTTTACACTTTAGAAGCAGTTCAGTCAGGATTCTGGCTCTATTTCTCTGTAATTATTTTGCCTTAGGCAACTGGGTATGTCTCAAAACAATCCTGAAAGAACAGAAAACAAGGAGTCAAGGCAGATTGATGAGCAATGCGGCGCAATAAGAGTCTGGTATTGGAGAAGGCTTAGCAAAGAATACCTTTTATTTTAAAATTGTAATTGTGGTAAATTACATATAAAATATACCATCGAAACAATTTTTAAGTATATAGTTCAGTAAAGTATATTCATACCCTTATGCAACCATCTCCAAAACTCTTTCATGTTGCAAAACTGAAACTATACCCACTACCAACAACTCCTCATTCCCTCCTCCCTCCAGCCCCTGGAAACCACCATTATACTTTCTGTCTCTATGAATTTGACTACTCTAGGTGGTAGTCAAATATATATGGACTCATACAGTAGTTATCTTTTTGTGATTGACTTACTTCATTGAGCATAATATCCTCATCTTGTAACATATGTCAGATTTTTTCTTTTTGAAGACTGAATAATATCCCATTGTATGTGTATTGTATATATTTGCATATATATCTACGTGCATATATATATATATATATATACACATAAAAAATAAATGTCACATATTATGTATACACACACACACATATATAACCATTTTGTTTATCCATTCATCTGTCATCTGTGGGCACTTGGGTTGCTTACACCTTTTGGCTACTGTGAGAAATGTTGCTATGATCATTGATGTACAAGTAACTGTTCCTGTGGCTTTCAGTTCTTTTGGGTATATACTCAGAAGTAGAATTGCTAGATCATATGGTAGTTCTATTTTTAATCTTTGGAGGAACCTCCATACTGTTTTTCACAGTGGCTTTACCATTTTACATTCCCACCAAGAGTGCACAAAGGTTCCAAATTCTCCACATCCTCGCCAACACTTACCATTTTTTTTTTTTTTTTTGGATAATGGTCATCATAATGTATGTGAGGTGGTATCTCATGGTAGTTTTAATTTGCATTTCCCTAGTGATTAGTGATGTTGAGCATCTTTTCATGTGCTTATTGGTCGTTTGTATATCTTCGTTGGACAAATGTCTATTCAAGTCCTTTGCCTGTTTTTTAATGGAGTTACTTGTTTTCATCACTACTGAGTTAAGGAGACCTTCTTTGGTTGGCCTAATGTGTGCTGAGTGCTGGGGAAACAAAGTTTAATAGGTAGGAATGGGTAGAGGGGGCACTCTAGGTAGAGACCAGCAGGAACAAAACTTAGAGATGGCAGCGTGGGTGTGTTCAGGCTTCTTCACGTCACCAGGCTGTGCTGGACCACAGGCACAGGTAGGCAAGCAGCCAGCACTGAAGCAGGCAAGGCACAGCGGTCCCCATCTATGGAGAGGAGCAAGGAGCCACTGAGGGTGTGAAAGTCCCCTGAGATACAAAGCTACCCTCACAAAGGTCCCTGCAGTCAGTGCCTGTGGGGACAGCGAATGCAGCTGAGGGGGGTCTGTTAAGAGGCTCAGGAGGCAGCTGCCCCTGAGGTTAGGTTCTGAGGTCACAGTGTCAACCAAAAATCATGTTTGTTCCGAACAGTTCCTGGAAGATTCCCAGGATAGCCCCACATTGGAGTTCAACATACCATCCTTCCCAGGACCCACAGAGTGGGAGGTCTTCCAGCTCAGATTCAGTCTCTCTCCAGCTGCAACCCAGGTGAAGCAGCTGCTTTGACTTTAGACACCATGTTATGTAGCAAGTACCTGTCTTTACACACTGGAATCGCACTTGGCCCACGGAAGTGCACACACTGTGAGGAGAAGGCAAGAACCGAAGCCTCCTGAGATGGATCTCTTTGGATGCTTGAGGACACAAGCAAGTGAATACATGACCAGCAGTAGCTGTGGCAGGAAAGATATTTTAGCAGCTCACATAATAAAGTCTAGACAGAGGCTATACTAGGTTATTGCAGCAACTTAATGAGACCCAAGTCTCTGGGTTGCCCTTCACCTCTGCAGCTGTCTAGGCCTTCATGGTCACCGGAGGGCTGTGGCAGCCCCAAGCGTCACGTCCCGACACCACAGCATCCAGGGCAGGAAGCGGTGGAAAAAGGACCTGCTTGTATTTGGACTTTGAAAATTTTTCCCATAGGCCTCCAGGCACTTCCTTTTATATCTCGTTGGCCAGGGCTGGGTCACATGTTCGTGACTGGACCAATCATGGGCAAAGGGAGTGGCCTGCCTTGGTGGGTGTGGTGCTGCGGTTCCTACCTGGATCTCTGCCCCTTGTCCCCGAAGGTGAACAAAATCAAGTTTCTTGGTAAGGAGAAAAGGGAGTCGCTGTGCTGCAGGAAGCACCGGCAAATTCTCTGCCACATCGCACTCCCTCTGGAACATCTGCTCCCAGAAGACAGTGAGCTTAAATCATTTCACTTTGGCTATACTTTATTTTACACTTAAATTATTATTTTATTGATTTAGTGAGGCCAGCACATGTAAGAGAATTCACATAAGCTAGAAGCCTGGGAGATGAAGCTTTGCTGTCTCAATTTTAGAGTGGATACCTCCAGATGGCTGCATCTGGCTTTACCCCCCACTTCTGGGCATGAAGTGCTCTTTACTTCTTCTGCCCTGACTGGATTCTAGCTCTGCCCATTGGCCTTGAGACCCTAGGAATCTGCCTGTGCCCCTGGGGCCGGGACCCTCCTTGTTTGAACCTCTGGGCAGCCTCTGTGCTCCAGCCCCATGCTTGTGGCATGCACACTCAAGGATCACCATGTATTACAAGGGCCTATAGAAAGCGATCTGAGCCAAAGCGTGTACCAGACAAATACATTACTTTTTCAGAAGTCATAAAAGCAAATTAACCTCTTTGTTGGTGTTTTAATTCAGACTTAGTAAAGTAAATCAACAAGTCCTGACTCTGTGGAAGGGAGCCTGGTGCAGATCAGCTGGAGTGTTGTATATGACCTGGTGGGCTTCTTCCACTGCCCCAGCCCTGGCTGAGTTGGCCAGAAATCCCTGATTCCGTACTCTACAGGGGTGGATGAACACAGACCAATAGTGGCTTCATTTGGACTGTTCTTGCAGGAACAGGTAGAATCTGTCAGGGACAGTGGTGTCTTTACACAAGGTTGGCACATATGAATCCTGTTCCCTAACTCTGTGATGGAAAAGTTTCCTCCTCCTCGGAAAGCAGTGTAGGCGGTACAGTCCTAATGTGTCTCTTTAGTTCATCTTCACAGCCTCCATGGATGAGCTTGGGCTATCCTCATTTTTTAGAAGACTGAAGGGCTTGTTCAAGGTTGCAGTGCTTGTAAATGCCAACCAAGCCTTTTCCATTCCAGAGGTCCCCCAAGTACAAGCACAGGCAACCTCAGTTCAAGGCCAGAAGAAGCACCTGATGCCCTTCACTGTTAGAGTGCACATATCCTGTGTGCACAAGAAATGCATGAGCTTTGGTGCAGACATGAGCAGGGAATGATCTGCCAGTCATCCTAGTGGATTCTGAAGCAGTAACTGAGGGAAGAAACACAATCAGGTTTGTCTGTTTAAGAATCACAGGGTCTGTGGGGCGCCTGGGTGGCGCAGTCGGTTAGGCGTCCGACTTCAGCCAGGTCACGATCTCGCGGTCCGGGAGTTCGAGCCCCGCGTCGGGCTCTGGGCTGATGGCTCGGAGCCTGGAGCCTGTTTCTGATTCTGTGTCTCCCTCTCTCTCTGCCCCTCCCCCGTTCATGCTCTGTCTCTCTCTGTCCCAAAAATAAATAAAAACGTTGAAGAAAAAAATTAAAAAAAAAAAAAAAAAAGAATCACAGGGTCTGCAGCATTTCTGTGAACTGCCCACTCTTTGGGCCTAATTTCCAGCCAGCACAAAAGCACTTATGCATCACATTAAATATATGTGGGATGAACTTGGTTAAAAATTTTAATTAGTCACAACTCCAAACTCAGGTCTGTTCTGATTTCATAGATCACTGCCCAGATTTGCAGTTATCTGCTCACGACTATGGCAGTCTGCTTATAGCTCAATAAAGAAGGAAAGATGAGCTTCTTGGCTTATAATTTTTGGAGGAAATTCTATTACATGAAACGGGAAAGGATTGCCGTGGACTAGGTTGTGTTGTGCCCAGGGCCATTCCCAAATGAACGCCTGTCCTTGAGCAGCAGGATTCTTGCCTGTTATCTCCCCTGCTGTGGCTCACTAGGCCTCAGCTGGTCTGTTCTGCCCTCATGGAGAGGCTGGCCAGCTTTCCACCTTTCCAGGCATTTTGGGATCTTCCTGTCACCTCCTGTGGCCCTGAGGAACTTGATGGCAGTGGCAGCTTGTTTTCATTTTTAGTGAACGAACAAGCAAGCTAAATGGAGTTGCCTTCATTTTTGGAATTTTTGGGTTTGATTTTAGGGCTGGTCCAAAAATTCCATCCAAGGGGACTTAGGATGGAATGGAAAGCAGTTAGATGGAGCAGACACGGGGAGGGTGTTGGAAGGTAAGTGATGAGGCTGACGAAATAGGTCATGACCAGATTGTAAAGGGCCATGGGTGGCTGCTAAGGAGTTTTATCACATTATCTACGATGCGATTGGGTGGCAGGGGAAGCATTCTAAAAGATCCCTTGGGCAGTTGAGCAGAGATGGGCAGAGGAGGGGACACTGGGACAGGTTAAGAGTTCACTCAGGTTCAAGTGAGAAATAATGAGCCCCGATCGAAGGAAAGAACTGTGGAGTTTGAGAGACTGATGGATAATAAAGATATTGCAAAGGTGGAACTGACAGGCTGTCAAAGCAAGGGAGAGAGACGAGCCAGATGGCTGCCAATTTTGTGCTTTGAGCACGAGAAGGACCGTGGTGCCATCTTCTGCCATCATTATGGACAGCTCTGCATTTCCTGCCAAACAGGGACTCTCCCAGGGCTGTAGAGGGTGTGAGACTGCTTCTCTCAGTACTAACTGTGGCTCATTGCCCACTGCTGGAATGGAGCAGAGCCCTGGACATATACCCAGCATTCGGCAGGGGCAGAGGTAGGGAATGGACAGAGGAGTCAAATGGTGCCTCTGAGGTGTAAATCAGGACCCGGATGGAGCCCAGCCAAGGTGGCAGACACAATTTATGGGGTAAGACCAAAATTCAAGTCCACAAGGGAGGTGACGCCTCTGGTAGTGAGACAGAAAGTTCCATGGAGTAAAGCAAGCCAGGAAATGCTGAGTATTGGAAGCGAGAATGGAAGCACTTCAGCCTAGGTCATGCCAGGAGGTGACCGGGGCTCTCTGGCTCTCATTCTGATCTATTTTTCACTTTTACCTTGTCCTCCAGTGAGTAAGGTGAATATTCCTTATTTGCATTCCACTCTATGTGAGACCCTGTGGGATCCCTGCCCTCGGGGTTTTACAGTCTTTTGGCAATTAGAGAGTGGGACTCAGTAATACAGACAGTGTCACCTTTAAGAGGTCAGAGGATGGCAATTAGAGAGTGGGACTCAGTAATACAGACAGTGTCACCTTTAAGAGGTCAGATGACTTCTAGGTGGGCTCTCAGGGGAAGCTCTGTGGGAGAGCTGGCATGAAAGAGACCACCTAGCTCTAGAAAGTGGCATCAACAGAAGCCCAAGCAGCAGGAACACTCAGAAGACACATCAGAGAACAGTTGGTCTCACGCAGTTGGTCTCAGCGTGGGAAGGACATGGAGCCCATGTAGGGAATAGAGAGGGTGGTCAGGATACCATCTGGAGAGGTGGAGTGGGGCTAAAATCCCCAAAGTTCTAATGCCAGCTGAAGGACACGGCTGAACAACTAAATGCCAAAGGAGAACAAATTTCTGAAGGTTTTATCGCTAGCTTGGCACAAAGGTCCAGGTTTTATACAGTGTTTAGTGCATGGTAGACACCTGATTGTTCGTCATAGTAGTTTAAGTGACTTAACCCAAACTTTAGGACTAGTTGATCTGGTTGGCATATTGAGAAAAGATTGGACTGGGGCCACATTGGGGCGGGGGGAGCTGATTGCATAGTTTCTGACACCCAAGGATGGAAGCTATTGCTGGGGGTGGGGTCTGTCTGGTCCGCGTCAGTGGCCTCTGAGAACAGCGTGCACTGGTGTGAGCCTCACTGACCCTGTCTATACTATGGGGCTCAGTCCAGATTGAGACCATGGCACTGCCCTGTTCCTCGTCTATCCTGTGACCTCATGTTCAGCCCTTCCATTATTCTGTGTGACCGTCTGGTGGCCTTCGGATAATCCCGTGCTCCTTTACTGCTTTGCCTTTTGTGGAGAGGGGAACTAGGATGACCAGAGCTTGTTTTTGTTGTTAGCAATTTTTTAAAATCCTGATACAAGAAGATAATAAAATCCTATCGTAGGATGGGTCTCAGTAGTGATGGAAAGTGAAGACCTCACATGGGCCAAACTTGGAGGTCATTGTACTGGGGGAACATGATGAAGGATGAACAGAGATCATAGATAACGGGCAGGTTTTTAATGAAAGTGACTAGAAAAACGGTGGCATCTTTTTCAGACATGGGGTGTGGGCAGCCAGAAGCAGGTGTGGGAGACTGAGAATTCTGTTTCGAATGCAAGGAAAGGAGCTGGTATTTCTGGAGAACCTCCTATGGGCCAGGGACTATTCTAAGTGCTCCACATGAGTCACCTCTGATTAACCTTTATGACAATCTGTGGAGGTGTGTGTAATTATCTCCATTTTCCATATGGGTCACTGAGGCTAAGCGCAGTGGATTAACTCACTGTAGAAGGCACCAGGCTATTCACCAAGTATATCTGTGTCCTGAAGTTGGAGAGCTAGAGTCAGATTGTATTTTCTAACTCCCTGAAGTTGGGTGGGGTTGTTGGAAGGGATATTGCTAGTTTGAGGCCAAGCATACAATACAATTGCTGGTGAGGGACCTTCTGGAGTCCTTTATTTTCCTCTGCTACAGACTGACCATATTCAGTCTGACTGCTCCATTGGCTTGAGTCCTGGATTGAGAGGAAAAGAGGATCCAGAACAGAGCCCAACCAGCATAGAATGCACATGTTAATAGGAACGTGAAACAGACCTTTATTGGTTTAAGCTCCTGAGATTTGGGAATTGTTTACATACCTCATCTGGACTCCCCTGACTCACACGCTCAAGGTCGCTTAGGAAGTGCTTGCTAGTCAGCTCTGCATCCATGCTTGTCTGTCTTGTTGATAAGCCAGTGCCAGGTGGACATCCGTGGACCGGTAGGGGCCCATCCGCAAGGTCAGGGCTAGAGCTGTAGATCTGGTGTCATCTGTACGGTGTGGTAGGGAGTAGAGAGAAAGGCACAGAGATTTGGTCTGTGGACTTTAGCATAAAGCCTACTTCCCTCGTATTTGTTCTCTCGCGAGGGTTTGTGGTCGGCTGCACATGTCCTGCTGCTAAGTAGGACATCTCTGCTGCCTGCCGGGTTCCGTTGGTTCAGAGACTTTGGCGTGAGTTTGTTGACAGCTGCACTCTCATAACATTGCTAAAAACTTCATAAACTCTGAAGCCTGGAAATAGCCCAAGTGATTTGAGGTTTTGCTCACTTGTAAATGTTTGAGTATTGTGTCCACAAATTGCAATTTGAGTAACTCCATTTTGAGGCACAGCTGTTATTTGGAAAAGACCCATCTAGGAACGCAAGCTCCTTGCAAAATGATTGTGCTTCATTTTTGTCAAGTATCAGAAAGCCATTAAACTGCCAAGCCATATGGCAAATGCCCACTCAAAGCAGAGTGTAACAACACGCCATAATGAATCTGGTTTGGGGGAAAGGAGATAGGACACAGTCTGGTTTTTGTGATCTACAGAAAAGCAGATTCACTGCTGCACATTTCAGTCTTCTAGAGCCCTGAGTAAGGATTTTTCCTCCTATGAAAAATTCATATAAAAAATTAAGTTATGGTAGATTTTTTTTTCCTTAGGTGTATTTTCCCTTTCAAACAATATCCGTTTGAGTTTCCGCAGGTAAAATAGGCTTAACTGGGTTGGTAGAAACTTCTAAAAGTTTACACAGTTTTCATTTCTTTATACACTAGTTTAAGAAACATTCATTAGGTATCAGTATATCAGTTAGAATTGATTAGAATTTGCATCTGCAAATTGATTAGAATGTATCAGTTAGAATTAGAACACAGGTTTCACTATGTATAATAGAAAAAGAGAAAATAATGGTGACTCAGAAGATTATTTCTCCCCCTGGTAAAAGAAACCTGAAGGCAGGCAGCCTGGGGCTGGTATGGCAGCTTCAGGGTCATTAAGGTCCTGGCTTTCTCTTGGCTTCTTCTCCGTCAAACTGGGAGGTGGTCCAGTGTAGTTACCATACTCTAGCCATCAAATTCTAGACAGCAGGAGTATAGAAGAGGAGAAGGGCAGGCTATCCCCATTTCAGGAGGGTTCCAGAAGTATCATGCAACACTTCTGTTCATAGATCTTTGGCCAGACCTTAGGCACATGGCCGTACCCTGCTGCAGAGACTGGGGAATGTGTATTTAGCTGGCAGGTTACTAGAGATTCTGTTACTAAAGAGGAAGGCAGAAATGGTTATTGGGAGGTTATCGGAAGACTCTGTCCTACCTGGGGCCCTAGTGGTTTGTTCTTCCTGCCAAACTGTAACCTTGAGGACAGGGGCCAGGTTTTGTTTATCCCTGTACCTCTAAGGCACTAGCATGGTCGCTGGTCGGTTGTGATTTTCATGATCTGCTACTTCGCACTCCTCATGGGAGACGCCAGGCACTTCTCACGTTCTACCCCCTTGTCTGCTTCTCTGTTCCAGGGTGGCAAGTCAGCTGTGATCCGGGGCACATTTTTTCTTCATCACCAGATGTTCTTTCCATCAGCAGGACATTAAACTGTTTCTCACTAGCAAGTCTTAACTCCAGGGACAAGTGATGCTCAGAGCTGAGCTGTTGCAGTTGGAGCTAGGTGGAAGATTCTGGCAGTGGTGTGTGGGGACGGCCTTCCTTGGGAGCGCTCTTCTGTGGGAACAACTCCCAGGCCTGGGTGGTCTGCAAGAGATGTCTAACGGGGCGGCGGGTGCTAAAGTGGTCCTAAGGACCGCCAGGTTTTGGTCACGGGTGACTGCAAAAATGGTGAACAAGTAGGTTGAAGCGGATGTGGGGGTGGTACATTCTGCTCTGAATGTAAAGAAAGGAAAGAGGAGCTAATGTTTCTGGAGAACCCCCTGCGGGCCAGGCCCTGTGCTAGGTGAGTTAACCCGGTAACCCCCATGATGGCCCTAGGGGTTATGTGATTTATCTCCATCTGCCATGGGGCCCACTGAGGCTTGGAGAAGTCGAGCAGGATGCAAGCACAAACCCTCTCCTTCCAAGCATGCTGAAAGAATCAGCACTGGTGTGTGGAAGGTTCTAGAACAATGCCTAGGCTTTCACTCAGGAAACCCAGGAGCTGTGACTCCATGCCACCTTCCTGCAGCAATCGAAATTCTTCCCAACTCCTGAGTGTGGGGTTGCAAGAGACCTCGTTCCATTCCTCATGCTCCTTCACATCTTTTGAAAGTTCTCCAAACTTAAGAGCCAGGCTGCCTGCTTTCCTGGGAGTCTCATAATTAGGACAAGTGCTTAATTGGCGTGTGTGTTTGCGCCAAGAGGTGGCTACTGGAGGATCCTCACACTGGCAAGGAAGGCTCGCTTTGCTTTTGTTCCCAGCAGCACCGTGTGCCCATAGCAACAGCGGGTGAATCCAACAAAGTTGAAAAGAAAAAGTGCCCGGAGTTCGCGTGAAGGTTGATTGCCCTGGAGAAGTTGACATCCTCGTGCAGATGGAAATGATTTCCCTCGGTCCTAAAAAAAATGTGCTCGTCACCCCCAGAAATACAAACCGCGTCTCTTGTTTTCTTTAAGATGAGGAGTCTGGTCAAGAGGTCTGTGTAATGAAAGATGTTTGTAGAATCCATTTCCATTCTGCCCGAAGCCATCTGCTTTATGTCTATAATAAACAGGGATGTTTTCAGCCACTTTCCTGGGCCAGGTCCTGTTAGAGGCGCTCACCGCAGGGAAAGGTAAATTGACTGCCTCCCAAGCGATGAGCATTAGCACATTACATCTGCAGTGACGGCACTTAACCTTCCTGGCTCGCCTTTCCTTTCTGTGTCTCTGCGACGGCCTGTGACAAATGGGCCGAAGGGTACACACTTAGAATTTGGTGCATGCGGGGCATCGGCCAGCATCCCATTACCGGGTGATTGAAGTGAAATGCAGGCAGCAGGAAAGGCCATCCTGGGGGAAGCTGGAGAAATGCCTGCCCTTCCCTAGGTGGAGAGGGCCTGGAAGTTGCCACCCTGGGGCTTCCTGCCGCACTATCCTGGGAGCACCTGGGCTCTCTCTGAACTAGAAATGTACGAGTAAGTCGCACCCCTGCTGAAAATCCTTCAGAGGCTCCTCATTGCCCATGGAATAAAATCAAGTCTCCAAGACCCCCTAGGGGCCTGCAGGATCCCTACACCAACTGTGGCCTCAATCTTGAGTCACCCACACAGAGCCGCATGGATGTGCTTTCAGTTCACCACCCCCCCAGATGGTGATTTCGGGGCTTGGCAATGCTGGTCCCTCTGCCCAACACACCCTTCAATATCCTTGTCACTGGCTCAATTCCTTTACCTTTCTTGCCCCCGCTGGAAGGTCACTGTAGAGAATCTGCCCCCTCATAGGTGAGTTTGTTCATATCAATGGCTGCTGTAACAAATTGCCATGGATTACTAGTTTAAAGCGACACACGTTATTTTCTTATGGTTCTGGAAGTCACAAGTCTGAAAGCACGGTGTCAGCAGGACTGAATTCCTTCTGAAGGCTCTTGGGGAGAATCTGTTTTCTTGCCAATTCCAGCTTCTAGAGGCCACTTACGCTGCTTGGTTCCCGGCCCCTTCCTCTTTCAAACCAGAATAGCCTCTTCCCTCCTGATTGTCACTTTGGCCCTTCCATCTTTGTGTACCTGACCCCCCTCCTCCTCCTTATTAGGACCCTCATGATAAAACTGGGCCCACCTGGATAATCCAGGCTACCTTCCCCATTTCATGACCATTAACTTAATCACATCTGCAAAGTCCTTTGCCTATCCAAGCAGCAGCTGGTGACCTCCGCTTCTCCAGAGCAGGGGGATGACCTTGGTGTCAGCGTGCAGGAAGTTGGTGTACCCCTGTTGATGGAATCCTGACATTGAACATGGTCCAGCAGGCAGGCGTGTCTTGTTTGATTTCGGGCTGAAGTGGACTGGGGCCTTGACAAGGGGTCTTAAGTGCCTCTTGAAAGCCAGAAAAGTCAGTTTCTTTTTTTTTTTTTTTTTTTAATTTTTTTTTCAACGTTTATTTATTTTTTTGGAGACAGAGAGAGACAGAGCATGAATGGGGGAGGGGCAGAGAGAGAGGGAGACACAGAATCAGAAACAGGCTCCAGGCTCTGAGCCATCAGCCCAGAGCCTGACGCGGGGCTCGAACTCACGGACCGCGAGATCGTGACCTGGCTGAAGTCGGACGCTTAACCGACTGTGCCACCCAGGCGCCCCAGAAAAGTCAGTTTCTATCTGTGAAAGCCCCAGCCCATTGACTACTTGGGACAGAACCAAAGAGATGAGGTAGCTGTCTGAAAAGGATGACCCTTGGTTGGAGACACTCATTCTCTCATTCATTCTACACACTTTCTGAGCGCCTGTGCGCCAAGCACAGTGCAGGAGTTGAGGGGGGACCAAGACGAGTAAGAAACCACCCTGTAGGAGTTCACCTGCTTGGGGGAGAGCAACGTGGAAACGAAGCAATGGCAGTTCTGTGGTGGCTGGAAGAAGAAAGTGATAAAATGTATAATGGGGGGTACATATAGCACCGTGTGGGGTCCGGGAGGGACAACTGGATAAACACTCCCAGGAGAAAACCTTGAAGGCAGGGGTGTTTCAGGTAGTTGGAACAGCATTTGCAGAAGTGAGGAGAAGGGAGGCAGCGTGCTGCATTTGAAGAGCAGGGTGAGATACTATCTGGGTGACTCCAGATGGTAATCTGGAGAGGGGACGGGGGCCAGCGGTGGAATCTGGTTGCCTTGTCTCTCCGATGTAATGATAAACTCCAAGAAGGCCGTGTATGCCTCCTTCTCAACTTGTTAAATCGTGCAGCAGCAATTGCTGCTCACTCTGTGGCCCCCCATTAAATGCTTATTGATGAGAAGCCTTTCTGGATAGCAAGCGTCTCCCACACTTGCTTTGTCTCACTAGATGTTACCAAATGACAGGGCAGATGGGTCACTTTCATGGCACGCATCTGGCCTCACGTCCGATGAGACCTGCACTCAAATTGGAGCCTGGTTTATTCTCCTGGTGGCCCCTGGAGTGAGGCCATATCAACGCTATCATTGTATTTCTCTGGGGTCGGGCTTGGCAGGGTGTGTAGTCGAGGCAAGTTAGAGTATACAAGTGACGCAGGAGCACTGACCTCACTCCTGAGCCTGGGAACGTGCACTCCCTGCCTCTCCCATCTCAGCGGCGGCTTGGATACACTAAGTCGCTTTGGAGTAGTGTGGCTCAGTGGGCTGCTGGCAAGGAAAGAAAGACAGACATTAAATGTCATTGATTCTTCTTCCCCAACATCACACTTCATTGCTGTTGATGCCACCATTCAAACAAATGATCTAATTTATCGTTTCTGGGAACTTTTGAAAAAATGGATCAAAACCCCAGGTTACCTGAGATGTTGAGTTACATGTTTGAACAGCTCTAAAAAGTTAGATTTTGTCAAAATGAAATAGAACTTTGAAAGGCTTCATAATAGTTGTGAACAACAGCCAGACTCCCCAGATACACTCATCACGGGGCTGCTCTTGTGAATAGCTCGGCACATTCTGCAAATAATATCTCATTAAACCATCCAACCTCCCTGGGAGGAAGCAAGCAGCAGTAGCTTGCAGACCGCTTTCTTCTCCCGCAGTAGGGGGTGTTCCTGCTGCCTTAAAGGAAGCTTCAAGAAACCATAGCCTGCCTGAGAGTTGGTTGGGTTTTTTTTGTTTTGTTTTGTTTTTTGTTTTATCTGCTTGCTATAACTCAGAATACTTCCAGAACAACTTCTCTGCATTAGGAAGTGCATTAGGCCTTCCTCCCACCAGGACGCAGGACCACCCTGCAGCCAGCCGTTTCCCATCTTCATTGAGCCCTACTCTGGGCCAGGTACTGGGCTTGAGGCTGGGATCCAGAGATGAAGAAAACACCACTTGTCCTCTTAAATGGGCCTATTGTCTGGCGGGGAGGAAAGACACAAGAGCAGGTTTTCCCTATAGAATGTGGTGTATGATCTACTGAAGGTAGGCCATGGATCAGCTGACCCAAGGTAGCTGTCAGAAAAGCCAACGTGGCAGCCTTCTACACAGTCAGCTCCAAGGCAGTTGTGTCCCTCTGTGCTGTGAACTAGCTAATCCCATTTCTAATTCCCTTTTCCTTTCTGCTTCCCACTAGAGAGGCTATAAAGCTAAATACTTTCCCAGCCTCTCTGGTAGCTAGAACGGCCATGTGATTTAGTTCTGGCCGATGAGAAGCAAAAATCTACAGGGTGGTTCTGAGAAAGCTCTTTTGTTTTTGACTAAGAGGAACACTCAGGCTACTGTATCTCTTTGCTCCTTCTTGCCTTGATCCTATTCATGATGGCTGTAGCTACAGCAGCAGTCTTCTAACATGAGGGAAGATCTGAGAGAATTGCTGGCCATTGTTGAGCCCGGGGCCTAATGGCAGCTTCCCTCTTTTACTTCTTGTCATGTGAGAAACAAATAACCTCTGTTTGTTTAAGCCACTGAAGTTCGGCTTCTGTTGTCTGCTTTCCTTTAACCTCACCCTGGCCCTGAAAGCCCAAGAGTGTAGAGACAAGGGTGGGCAGGACCCTCATACTGCTTTGGCCCTAGATAAAGGACAAGAGGTAAAGTCAGAAAAGATCTGCAGATTAAATAGTCCTGTAACAATATTAATTTCCTGATTTTAATCATTACTCTGCAATTACATAAGAAAATGCCTTTGTTCTTTGAAAACACATACTGAAGTATTTAGAGGTAAAGAGGTATTGTGTCTACAACTTAGCCCTAAACATTCTAGAAAAAAATATAAGTATACGTGCGTGCACGCACGTGTGTGTGTGTAGAAAGAGAGACAGAATGAGTGATAAAGCAAATGTGGTAAGATATTAACATTTAAGGAAACTAGGTAAAGGATATACAGGAAGTCCTTGTTCAAGTGTTACAATTCTGCTTGCATTATCTGAAAGTATTTTTTAAAAAGTTTTTTTTTTAAACTACCAGTCTACTCTGGGATGTAAGTTTCACTTGGACTACCAGAGATGACATTATGAGTGTCTTACATACCTCCTGTAGATTCCAAGGTGACTCATCAGAGCCCAGGAGGGTATAGAGGTTACAGGAAGAACAAGGTCTCTGCAGTCAGGCTGCCTGGGTCCAGTCCTGCAGCTGCTAAGGTCCCGGAGCTGGAGAGGTGACCACTCACTCAAGGCTTTGGTGGGACAAGGGAGATACCTTGACATGTGTTTAGCCCAGGTCCCGGCCCACAGTACATCCTCCATAAATGTTGTTATTGTTATTACTGCCCTCCAGTCACCTTTATAAATGAGATGTAATGACTTATGTATACTTTAGGGACGCTGATCTAGACAGCTGTCTGGTACCAGCTCTCTAACATGAGTTATTGTCCCCATGAAGGCAGGGTGGCCACTGCCGTGGGTGTGGAGGTGCCTGACAAGATGAAGAGTCGAATCCCATTGGTGCTCCTGGCCTGTGGCTCCTTCAATCCCATCACCAACATGCACCTGCGCTTGTTTGAGGTGGCCAGAGACCACCTACACCAAACAGGTCAGTTGGGGGTGGGGTGGGGGGGGGAAGGGGCAGGGCCAATGGAAGAGCCGGTGGATTGGGCCTCGTGGGGCTTTGCTGGTGGTTGTCATCATCACCATTAGTAAAACTGCTCAATTTGTGAATTCACAGCATAACTGGTGGCATACATTTCCTCCATCATATTCGGCCAGCTAACACCCCTCAGCCCTGTGACACATGTACCATTATATCCCTGACCATAAACTTGAACGCTTCTCAGGGCCACCACCCCCTGCCACCTCATGTTGCCCATGAAGGCTAAGAAGACACTGGGCACTTTACAGAAACTGTGTCCCAGGCATTCTCCCTGGCGGTGCCAGGAAGCATTTACCTGCACAGCCAGATGAACAGGTAGCATGTGCCTTGCTGCTCTTGTGCATGAGAGCTTTTGCTACTCTTGAGCGGGTAAGTAAACACACTATAATGGGAATTTTGACATTTTCTCCTTTGAATAGATCTTAGACAATTACAAATTAACAGTCTTGCATGTAGGGCATTTCCAATATAGATGGCAAGGCTCTGCCAGAAATATTTAATCAGCTGGGAATATTTAATCTAGAAATGTTTCATCTCTTTGACTTTCCATTCCATTATTAAGAGAGTAAAATGGCATTCAGAATCTGCATAATTATTTCTAAAGAATGTAAGTCATTTGTATGTTGATGTCAGATGTATATGAAAGCATTTATACATTTATGTATACTTTATATATCCATATATGTATTTTATATTTTTTGTTCAAAACTATTTTCCTTTAAGGGCAATGTCTTTAAACCAGAATCAATTCCTACTTATTTTTAATGTAGAAGAAAAAGTATTTGAGTAACATGCAAATAATTTCTTCAAAGAAGTTCTGTACTGTTCACTTGTTTTAAAGGAAATGTCTTTGTTTATAAAACAAATATTTTTAATTCAAAAGCTGAAAGTGGGTATCTACCCTTAGTAAATATCAGAGCTCTTACAAAGGAATAAAAAAATCCAAATAATCCAGTGTATGTTAGCAGTACACCAAAGAAGAAATGTAAGTGACATAAACTTAGGAAAAGATGCTCAACGTTGCTAATTATCAGTGAAAATACAAAGAAAAACATGGTAAACAAACACCACTGGGTTATAAGCACCATGAGGGCAGCTACTGTGGCTGCTTGAGCACCACAGAGTTGCCTCCATCCATCACTAGGCTTAGAGTTGGTGCTCAATAAATAGCTTTAGCCTGTGAGATTGGCAAAGATTAAAGACTTACAGAATTCAGTGCTGGCGGGACAGGAAGGGAAACAGGCACTCTCATCTATTGATAGTGATAGGATTAATGATAAAACACTCCTGGAGGGCAATTTGCTGTTCTGTGACAAAAAAATTTAAAGTCTATACTCATACCCATGATGAGGACAAAAATCAATCAATTGAAACTGAAACAGAATTCACACAGATGTTAGAATTAGCAGATAACATTAAAACAGTTACTATAGGGGCGCCTGGGTGGCGCAGTCGGTTAAGCGTCCGACTTCAGCCAGGTCACGATCTCGCGGTCCGGGAGTTCGAGCCCCGCATCAGGCTCTGGGCTGATGGCTCAGAGCCTGGAGCCTGTTTCCGATTCTGTGTCTTCCTCTCTCTCTGCCCCTCCACCGTTCATGTTCTGTCTCTCTCTGTCCCAAAAATAAATAAACGTTGAAAAAAAAATTAAAAAAAAATAAAACAGTTACTATAATTATGTGCCATATGTTCAGAAGTAGAGACCTGGAAAATATAAAAAGGGCTCAACTCAAACATTAAGAGATGAAAACAGTATGTGAGGTGAAAAATACACTGGAAAGGATGAATAGATTAGATATTGCAGAAGAAAATGTTAGTGAACTTAATGACAGAACAGTAGAAATGATCTAAAATGAAACACGGGGGGGGGGGGGAAGGAATTCTAAAAAGAAAGAAAAGAATATAAATGAGATGTGGGGTAACTTAAAGGAATTTTGAAATACTTGTATTTGTAATCCCAGAAGGAAAAAAAGAGGAAGAACAGGAAAGATTATTTGAATAAATAACTGCAAATTTTCCAAATTTGATGAGAACAGATTTTATAAGTAGCTCAACAAATTCCAAACCAAGAAACGTGAAGAAAACAACACCAAGGTGTATGATAGTAAAATTTCTCAAAACCATTAATAAACAAAAAATCTTACATGCAGTCACAGAAGAACAAAAATAAAGAGGACAGCAGATTTCCCATTAGTGAATTCAGCAAAAGGGAATTTAGTGGAATAACATCTTTAAAGTACGGAAAGAAAAAAACTGTCAACCCAGGATTCTATATCCAGCAAAAATATATCTTTCAGAAACAAAGGCAAAATTAAGACATTTTCAGATATACAAAAGCTGAAAGATTTCAGTCTTTCACTACAAAGTCAAACTTTCACTACAAGAAATGCTCAAATCTTTTAGGCAGAAGGAAAATGGTGCCAAATTGAAATGTGGGTCTACACAAAGGAATACACGGCACTGATAACCACATGGGCAATTATGTAAGTTTTTCTCTTATTATTTAAATTTCTTTAAAAGATAACTTACTGTTTAAACAAAAATAACAGGAACATATTGTGGGGTTTATAACATATATAGAAGTAAAATATGTGACAAATATATATTACATAAAATATATGACAATATCATAAAGAGGGGGAGGGGAAAAATGGAAGAAGACTATTGTAAGGTTCATGTACATGAAGTGGTATAATATCACCTAAAAGTACATTATGACAAGTTAAAGATAGCTAGTAGTTATTATAAACACTAATACAAGCACTAAAAAAGGCAAAGGTTTAGCTAATAAGCATACAAAGGAGATAAAACAGAATGAGAATATACTCAGTTAATTTAAAAGAAGAAAGATAAAGAGGAAAGGGTCTAGAGAATAGAGGGGAGAAATAGAGAGCATATAACAAAATGACAGACTTAAATCTAACTGTACCAATAGTCACATAAAATATAAGTTGACCCTTGAACAACACAGATTTGAATTATGCAGGTCAACTTATATGCAAATGTTTTTCAATGAATACACTACAGTTCCGAAAATGTATTTTCTCTTCCTTATGATTTTAAGATTTTCTTTCCTCTAGCTCACTTTGTTGTAAAAATATGGTATTCAACACATACATGTTTCTGTTATCAGTAAGGCTTCTGGTCAACAGTAGGCTATTAGTAGTTAAGTCTGGGGTGTGGGAGAGTCAAAAGTTATATGTGGATTTTCAACTGGCACCCCTAAGGGTCCAGTGTAGTCTAACAACTCCTACTAAAGAGCAGGTGCTGTCAGATTGAATAAAATCAGCAACACCTGACTACAGTTATATCATGCCTACGTGAAACACAGGAAGTATAAGGACACAGATAGGTTCAAAGTAAAAGAGTGGAAAACTACTCCATGCTAACACTAATTAAAAGAAAGCCGAAACGGCTATAGTAATATCAGAGAAAAAAGATTTCAGAGGAAAGAATATTACCAGGCATAAAGAAAATGATCCCATAATTATAGAGACCGGTTCTTTAAGGGGAAATAATTATCCTAATTTTTTTTTTACTCAATAACATAGAACTGCAAGAAAAAATCGATAAATTTGCAATTACAGTCAGATATTTCTATTCTCATTAATTGATAAAGTACACAAAAAATAAGGTATAGAAGACTTGAACATTATTAATGAATTCAACCTAGTTGACATTTATAGAACACTCAGCAGAATACATGTTCCTTTCTAAGACACAGAGAAAATTTACCAAGATAGACATATTTGGGGCCATAAAAGAAGTCTCAATAAACGTAAAAGGATTGAAATCACACAAAGTTCATTCTCCAACCACAATAGAAGTTACTGAGAAATCACTAACAGA
The DNA here is from genome assembly GCF_014898765.1 of Herpailurus yagouaroundi. Lineage (NCBI taxonomy): Eukaryota > Metazoa > Chordata > Mammalia > Carnivora > Felidae > Herpailurus > Herpailurus yagouaroundi. The sequence continues at coordinate 35,320,749 of NW_024412400.1, read as the reverse complement.
TCTCTGGAATATCCCCAAACATGAAAATGAAATAACACACTTCTAAAAACCCAGTGGTCACAAAAGAAATCCAGATGGAAATTAGAAAATATTTTGAACTAGAGATGAAAACAATATATCAAAAATTGGGGGATGTCACTAAAGCAGTGCTTGGGGGAAATTTTATAGTGCTAAACACCATATTAGGAAAACAAAAGGAAGGTCTCAAATCAATGATTTTGTCTCCTACAAATAGAGGAGTAAATTAGGAATAGAGGAGTAAACACAAAGCAAGCATAAGAAAAGAAACAAGATCAGAGCAGACATTAATGAAATAGAAAACAGAAACATATTACAGGAAATTAATAAACCAATAGCTGTTTCTTTGAGAATATCAATAAATTGATAAACCTCTAGATAGACTATCAAGGGGGAAAAAAGAGGAAAGACACAAATTACCATTATCAGGAATAAGTTGACATAACTACAGATTCTACTGATATGAAAAGGATAAAGGAATATTATAAAAAACTTTATGCCTATAAATTTGACAACTTAATTGGAATAGACAAATTCCTTGAAAGACACACTATCAAAGCTCATTCAAGAATAGATTTTTTTTTTTTTTTTAAGAATAGGTAACCTGAATAGCTCTGTATCAATGAAATTTCATGTGTGGTTTAAAAACTATCCTACAGGGGCGCCTGGGTGGCGCAGTCGGTTAAGCGTCCGACTTCAGCCAGGTCACGATCTCGCGGTCTGTGAGTTCGAGCCCCGCGTCGGGCTCTGGGCTGATGGCTCAGAGCCTGGAGCCTGTTTCCGATTCTGTGTCTCCCTCTCTCTCTGCCCCTCCCCCGTTCATGCTCTGTCTCTCTCTGTCCCAAAAATAAATAAATGTTGAAAAAAAAAAAAAGGATTCTTTAAAAAAAATAAAAATAAAAATAAAAACCATCCTCCAGAGGATTTGGGGAAAACGGCAGACTAGGGAGCACCAGCAATCTGTCTCTGCACCTAAACAGCAGTTGCACTGGCAGAATCGGTCTGATGTAACTATTTTGGAACTCAAGTCTGTTGAAGGCTTGCAACTTCTAAGGGAAGATTGGGGCAGGTAAATTGCAGCTAACTTCAATCAGTTTCAGTGCTTAGCACACTAACAGTTGCCCCCACGTGGCAGGCAGCTGTATACATGTTCCTGGAGCAGCCTGCACACAGCCTGTGATAGCCAAGGATGGCAAAAAGGACACTGTCCCCCAGATATCAGGGATCTGTGTTCTGATCCCCTTTTGCACCTCCCCCAACTCCCAGTATTTGTTGCAAGCCTCTCCCCCTCTGGTTGAAGGGATTTCCAGGGGATTTAAAGGGCCAGTGCCTGGGGCGCCTGGGTGGCGCAGTCGGTTAAGCGTCCGACTTCAGCCAGGTCACGATCTCGCGGTCCGTGAGTTCGAGCCCCGCGTCGGGCTCTGGGCTGATGGCTCAGAGCCTGGAGCCTGTTTCCGATTCTGTGTCTCCCTCTTTCTCTGCCCCTCCCCCGTTCATGCTCTGTCTCTCTCTGTCCCAAAAATAAATAAACGTTGAAAAAAAAAAATTTAAAAAAAAAAAATAAAGGGCCAGTGCCTTTTCCCTCTCCCCTTATTTTTCTTTTTTTGTTGTGGAATCCAGACATTAAAAATTACTGCATGTTAAGGGGGGGGGGGGCAGAAATTAAAAATTGATCTCACGTGCCCAGAGAAAGACTGAGAAAAGACCTTAAGTTTACACCTCAGACTGATCCTCAGGATAGAGACAGCTTAAAACGACTAAAAAGCAAAATAATAAATGATAACAAAAACAAAAACAAACCTTGGGGAAGGAGGAGAATCTGATTTCCAGAGTTACCACATCATTAGATTCAAATGTCCAGTTTTCTACAAAAACGTCACAAGACCTACAAAGAAGCAGGAAAGTATGGCCCACTCAAAGGAAAAAGATTAATCAACAGAAACTGTCCTTGTAAAAGACCTGAGGGTGGATATGCTAGACAATGACTTTAAAGCAACTGTCTTAAAGATGCTCAAAGAACTGAAGGAAGATGTGGAGACAGTCAAGAAACCATGAATGAACAAAATGGAAGTATCAGCAAAAAGACAGAAAACCTACAAGGAGCTAAAAAGATAATCTGGAGCTGAAAATTACAGTTACTGAAATTAAAAATTCACTAGAAAGATTCAAAGACAGATTTGAGCAGGCAGAACAAAGAATCAGCAAACTGAAAGATAGGACAATGGAAATCATCAAGTCTGAGGAAAGAAAAAAAAGATTAAAAACCAAATGGAGTATAAGAGACCATTGGACCACCATCAAGTAGACCAACATAGGCATGATGGGAATCTAAGAAGGAGAAGAGGAATAAAGGAGGAGAGAGAATATTTGAAGAAACAATGGCTGAAAATTTTTCAAATTTGATGAAAGACATAAATAAAAATATCCAAGAAGCTCAATGAGCGCCAGGTAAGGAGAAAGCAAAGAGATGCACACTGAGACACATTATAATCAAATGAGACACATTATGACCAAATTTGCAAAAGGGAGACACAGAGAATCTTGAGGGCAATGAGCAAATCATCACATACAAGGATCCTCAATACGATTTTCCGCAGATTTCTCATCAGACACTGTGGAGACCAGACACAGCGGGCTGATACATTCCGAGTGCTAAAAGAAAATAGGTGTCAACCAAGAACCCTGTATCTGGCAAAACTGTCCTTCAAAAGTGGGAGAGAGGGTTGGGACCCGTGTTTTGTGGGACAGATCTGATGTGTCCTGACACTGCCTGAGATAGATACTGACAACCTCTGTAAGCAGGTTCAACTCCTGGCAGACATGTGTATCCTTACTGATGAAAATGACAATAAAATTGGGGCCAAGACCAAAAAGGATTGTCACCTGAATGAAAACATAGAGAAAGGATTATTGCATTGAGCTTGTAGGGTTTTCTTATTCAACACTGAAAATAAGCTCCTGCTACAACAGAGATCAAATGCAGAAATTACCTTTCCAGGTTGTTTTACCAATACTTGTTATAGTCATCCAGTAAGTAATCCAGGAGAGCTAGAAGAAAATGATGCAGTTGGAGTAAAATGAGCAACACAGAAACATTTAAAGGCTGAATTAGGAATTCCCATGAAAGAGGTTCCCCCAGACGAAGTTAATTATCTAACAGGAATTCACTACAAGTTTCAATCAGATGGTATCTGGGAGCGGGGGCAGGGAGGGGGGGGAGGGACATGAAATTGATTACATTTTGTGAGCAAGAACCTAACTTTGAATCCAGATCCCAGTGAGATTAAGAGCTATTATTATGTGTCAAAGGAATATTAAAAGAACTTTTGGACAAGGTAGCCAGTGGTGAAATGAAGAGAACTCCATGGTTTCAAATTATTGTCGAGAATTTCCACTTTAAATAGTGGAATAAACTTAAATCATTTGAATAAGTTTGTTGACCATGAGAAAATGCATAGAATGTGAATGTTGAGATGAATGGTTAGTAAAATACTAAAAATTTTCTCCACTTAGTAACCTCAACATGATTTTTTTATTTTTTTGATACATTGTGATAAACATTGTCAGCACACTAGCGGAGCACTTTGCTCTTTGCCAAATGCTTTATAAATCATTAAATTTTCATCATAGTCCAGGGGGGGAAAAGTGAGGGATAAATTAAGACATACCTAGATTAACAAAAGCTGAGGGAGTTTGTTACCATTAGATCTACCCTGCAAGAAATAGGGAGTTCTGTAAGGTGAAGTGAAAGGAAACTAGACAGTAACTCAAATCTGAATGGAGAAATAGATCTCAATAAAGGTAAACACATGGGAAATTATAAAATCTAGTGTTATTGCAACAGTGGTTTGTAATTGCACATTTTGTTTCCTACAGAATTTAAGAGATTGATACATTTGAAGAAAAAAATTCATTTGTCTAAAAGCTAGTATTACTGTAACTTTGGCTTGTAATTCCAAATCATGTTTTCTATCTAATTTAAGAGACAAATGCATTTAAAAGAATTATAAGTTTATGTTTTGGGGCACACACTGTATGAAGATGTTAACTGGTGACATCAACAACCAAAAAGGGTGGGGACGGAGGTTTAAAGGAGCAGAGATTTTGTATGCCATTGAAGTTATACTGGTGTAAATGTAAATTAAAGTGTTGTAACTTTTGGATGTCAAGTGTAATCCCCATGGTAACGACAAAGAAAATAGTTATAGAATATACCCAAAAGGAAATGAGAAGCAATTTAAACATTCCACTACAAAAAAATCAACTAAACACAAAAGAAGACAGTAATGAAGGAAAAAGGGGGAAAAAACCATAAAGCGTTTAGGAAACAAATAGCACTATGACAGAAGTTCGTCCTTATCAGGAATTACTTTAACTGTAAATCTTTTAAACTCTCCAATCAAAAGACAGAGATTGGCAGAAGGAAAAAAATCCATGATCCAACTATATACTATATACAAGAGATACTTTATATCCAAAGACAAAAATAGATTGAAAATGAAAGGTTGGAAGAAGATACTTCATGAAAATAATCCAATATAGCCGGAGTGCTTGTACTATTTTCAGACAATATAGACTTTAAAACAAGAAGAGTTACAAGAGACAAAGAAGGACACTGTAGAATTATAAAGAGGACAATCCAACAAGAAAGAACAATTATAAATATTTATGCACCCAAATACGTAAAGCAGCTATTAACAAACATAAAGGAAGAAACTGGTAATTATACAATAATTGTAAGGGACTTTAACATCCCACTTATATCAATGGATAGGTCATCCAACAGAAAATCAGCAATGAAACAGTGGCTGTGAATGACATATTAGACCAGATGGATCTAACAGATATATTTAGAATATTCCATCCTAAAACCATGGAATACACATTCTTTTCCAGTGCACATGTAGCATTCTCCAGAGTAGATCACTCATTAGGCCACAAAACAAGTTTCAACAAATTCAAAAACAATGAAGGCACACCATGCATCTGTTCTGACCACAACACTGTGAAACTAGAAATCAACCACAAGAAAAAGTCTGGAAAGAAAACAAATGCATGGAGGTTGAATAACCTGCTACTAAACAATGAATGGGTCAGCCAAGAAATCAAAGAAGCAATAAAAAAATACATGGACAAATGAAAATGAAAACATTATAGTCCAAAATCTTAGGGTGCAACAAAAGCTAACAGAGAAGATTATAGCAATACAGGTCTACCTCAAGAAACAAGAAAAATACTAAATAAACAACCTAACCTTAGACCTAAAGCAGCTAGAAAAGGAACAAAAAAAAAGGCCACAATCAGTAGAAGGAAGGAAATATAGATTACAAGAGAAATGGGTAAGATAGAAACTAAAAAAAATAAAACAGTAGAACAGATCAAGGAAACTGGGAGTTGGTTCTTTCAACAAATCAACAAAATTGATAAACCTCTAGGAGACTCAAAAAAAAAACAAAACAAAACAGGAAAGAAGGGAGGGAGGGCAGGAGGAAGGAAGGAGAAATAACACCACAGAAATACAAAGTTATTTGTCTCTTATAAGGGATTATTATGAAAAATTGTATGCCAACAAATTCAACAACCTAGAAGAAATGGATAAATTCCTAGAAACATAACCTCCCAAAACTGAACCAGGAAGAAGTAGAGAATTTGAACAGATTTAAAATTTGAAAAACAAAAAAACTCCAACAAAGGTTCAGGACCAGACAGCTTCACAGGAGAATTCCACCAAACATTTGAATAAGAGTTAATAACTATTCATCTCAAACTATTCCAAAAAATAAAAGAAGGAGGAAATCTTCCAAACTCATTCTGTGAGGCCAGCATTACCCTGATACAAAAACCAGATAAAGATACCACCAAAAGAGAAAATTACAGGCCAATATCTCTGATGAGCATAGATGCAAAAGTCCTCCACAAAATACTGGCAAACTGAATTCAACAATACATTAAAAAAAAAAAAAAAATTCAGGGGCGCCTGGGTGGCCAGTCGGTTAAGTGTCTGACTTTGGCTCAGATCATGATCTCACAGTTTGTGAGTTCGAGCCCTGCATCTGGCTCTGTGCTGACAGCTCAGAGCCTGGAGCCTGCTTTGGATTCTGTGTGTCCTCCTCTCTCTGCCCCTTTCCCGCTCATGCTCAGTGTCTGTCCCTCAATAATAAATAAATGTTAAAAAAAAATTCTTAAAAAACAAACATTCACAACAGTCAAATGGAATTTATTCCTGGGATGCAAGGCTGGGTCAATATTCACAAATCAATCAACGTGATACATCACATCAACAAGAGAAAGGATAAAAACCCTATCATTTCAGTGGAAGGAGAAAAACCACCTGACAAAGTACAATATCCATTCATGATAATAAAAACCTCAATAAAGGGGGTTTTGAGGGAACATACCTCTATATAATAATGGACCTATGTGAAACACCCACAGCTGACATCATACTCAATGGTGAAAAACTAAGAACTTTTTCCCTAAGATCAAGAAAAAGACAAGAATGTCCACTGTCACCACTTTTATTCAGCATAGTACTCTAAGCCCTAGCCACAGCAATCAGACAACAACAACAAAAATAAATAAATAAATAAAAGGCATCCAAATTGGTGAGGAATAAGTAAAATTTTCACTATTTGCAGATAACATAATATTATATCTAGAAAATCCTAAAGATGCCACCAAGAAAACCTACAACTGATAAGTGAATTCAGTAAGTTTGCAGGATACTAAATCAATATACAGAAATCTGTTACATTTCTCTATGCCAATAATGAAGCAGAAGAGATATTAGGAAAACAATGCTATTTACAATTGCACCCAAAATAATGAAATGCCTAGGAATAAACTTAACCAAGGAGGTGAAGACATGTACCCTGAAAGCTATAAAACATTGATAAAAGAAACTGAAGACAACATAAATAAATGGAAAGATATTCCATGCTCATGGGTGGGGAGAACAAATATTGTTAAAATGTCTGTATTACCAAAGCAGTCTGAACATTTAATGCAATCCCTATCAAGTTTTTCACAGAACTAGAACAAACAATCCTAAAATTTGTATGAAACCACAAAAGACCGCAAACTGCCATAGCAATCTTAAAAAAAAAAAAAACTGGAGGTATCGCAATTCCAGATTTCAAGACATAGAACAAAGCTCTAGTAATCAAAATAGTATGTTACTGGCACAAACAATAGACACATAGGTCAATGGAACAGAATAGAGAGCCCAGAAATAAACCCAAAATTAAATGGTTAATTAATCTTCAACAGAGGAGGCAGGCATATGCAAGGAGAGAAAGACAGTCTCTTCAACAAATGGTGTTGGGAAAACTGGAGAGCTACATACAAAAGAATGAAACCAGACCACTTTATTACACCATAAACAAAAATAAAATCAAAATGGACTAAAGACCTAAGTGTGAAACCATAAAACTCCTTGAAGAGAGCAGAGGTAGTAATTTCCCTGACACTGGGTGTAGTAACATTTTTCTACATATGTCTCCTACAGCAAAGTACTAGAAGTTATAGACAGAGCAATTAGGCAAGAAAAAGAAACAAAACACATCCAAATTGAAAAGGAAAAAGTAAAATTATCTATGTTTGCAAATGATATGATCTTATATGTAGAAACCCCTAAAATTTACACACACACACCCACACACACACACACACACACACACACACACACACACACACAATCTTTAGAATAAATGAATTCAGCAACATAGCAGGATACAAAGTCAACATGCAAAATTCAGTTATATCTATACACTAACAATGAACAATGTGAAAGGTAAATTATGAAAACCATTCCATTTATAATAGCATCAAAAAGATTAAGATACTTTGGAATTATCTTAACCAAGGAGACAAAAGACTTGTACAATGAAAACTCAACACAGTTGCTGAAAGAAGTTATAAATAAATGGAAACACCATGCTCATGGGTTGAGAAAAGTTATTATTAAAAATAACTTAGGTTAAAATTTTTAACCTCCTATTAAAAAGTCAGTACTATCCAAAGAAATCTACAGTTCCATGCATTCTCTACCAAAATCCTAATGACATGTTTTGCAGAAATAGAAAAACCCATCCTAAAATTCTTAGGAAATATCGAGAAACCCCAAATAGCACAACAGCCTTAAAGAACAAAACTGGAGAACTCACACTTCCTGATTTCAAACTTAACTGCAGTGCTGCAATAATCAAAACAATGTGGTCCTGGCATAAAGACAGACATATATAGTATATAGACCAAGGGAATAGAATAAAGAGCCCAGAAATGAACCATCGCATATAGGGTCAAATGATTTTTGATAAGGGTGCCAAGGTCATTCAATTGTGAAAGGTTAGTCATTTCACCAAATGGTACTGGGAAAACTGGACATCCACATGCCAGAGAATGAAGTTGGACCCTTACCTAACACCATATACAAAAATTAAGTCAAAATGGATCTAGGACCTAAATATAAGAAAAAGAATAAAGCTCTTAAAAGAAAACATAAGATAAAATTTTAACAATGAATTTGGCAGTGATCTCTTGGATATGACACCAAAGGCATAGGTAACCAAAGGAAAAATAGACCAGTTGGACTTTGTGAAAATCTTAAAATTTTGTGTATCAAAAGACACTAACAAGCGTAAAAAGACAACCCAGAGAATGGGAGAAAATATTTGCAAATTATATATCTAATGAGAAATTAATACCCAGAAAAATAGAGAACTCCTAAAACTTAAAACAAATGAACCAATTAAAAAATGGACAAAGGAATTGAATAAACATTTCTCTAAAGAAAATATACAAGTGGCAAAGAAATACATGATAAGATGCTCAACATCACTAATCACTAGGGAAACACAAATTAAAACTACAATAAGATTCTACCTCACACCCAAGTAGGATGGCTGCTATCAAAAAAAAAAAAAAAGAACACAATGTTGGCGAGGATGTGGAGAAATTGGAACCCTTGTGCACTGTTGATAGGAATGTAAAATGGTACAGCCATTGTGGAAAATAGCATGGCAGTTCCTCAAAAAAGTTGAAATAGAATTTCCATATGATCCAGCAATTCCACTTCTGGTATGTACCGAAAATAATTGAAAGCAGGGTCTCAAAGAGACATTTGTATACCCTTGTTCATAGCAGTATTATTCACAGGAGCTGAAATGTGGAAGCAACCCAAGTGTCTATTGATGGATGAATAAATAATCAAAATGTAGTATATGCATACAATGGACTATTATTCACCCTCAAAAGAAAGGAAATTCTGCAATATGCTGTAACATGAATGAATCCTGAGGACATATATGCTAAATGAAATAAGGCAATCAGAAAAAGACAAATACTGTATGAGTACGTTTATATGAGAAACTTAGAGTAAATTTATATGAGAAACATTTATATGAGAATGCATAGAGATAGAAAGTAGTATGGTGGTTGCCAGGGGCTGGAGGAGGGGGAAATGGGGAAGTATTATTTAATGGGTATAAGAGTTTCAGTTTTACAACATGAAAAGAGCTATGGAGATGGACGGTGGTGATGACTGTACAACATTACGAATGTATTTAATACCACTAAACTGTTAAAAAAGGCTTAAGATGGCAAATTTTGTTATGTGTATTTTACCACAATAAAAAAAAAACTGTCCCCCACCATACATACATAAATTAATAATTTCACTGATGAATTCTGCCAAACATTTAAGGAAGAAATAATACTGGTTGTATACAGTCTCTTCCAGAAAATCAAAGAGGAGAGACTACTTCACAACTCCATCTGTGACTCCAGCATTACCCTGATATCAAAACCAAGCAAAGACATCACAAGAAAAGAAAGCTATATGCTAGTATCCCTCATGAACATAGATCAAAATCCTAAACAAAATATTTCTAAAAAATCTAACAGTACATATACAGGGTAATATATCAGTACCAATCTTCTCTCTTGATTGTCTCACAGATGAATGCTTAGTTTAACACCCAAAAATCAGTTAATATAATTCATTACATTAATAAACTAAAAAGAAAAAATATGTGATTATCTCAGTAAAGACAGTTGTCAAAAGCCACCATCCACCCCTAATATTAAAAAAAAGAAAGAAGGAAAATACAAAATAGCATAATAGGAATGGAAAGGAATTTCTTCAACCCAGTAAAAAAAACTATCTGTGAAATACCTACAGTTAACATCTTAATGGTAAAAGGCTAAATGTTTTACCCTTAAGAACAGGAACAAGATAAGGATCTCCATGCTTGCCCCTTCTATTCAACGTTGTACTGGAGGTACTGGCCAAAACAGTAAGGCAGGAAAAAGAAATAAAATCTAAAGACAATGCAGAAGAGAAAGGATAGTCCTTTTAAAAAATGGTGCTGAAACAATTGGATACACATAATATGCAAAAAAGAAAAAAAGGCACTTCAATTCATATCTCACACCATGTGCAAAAACTAACTCAAAATGTGTCATAAACTTTATTTTTTATGTATATAATTTATTGTCAAATTGGTTTCCATACAACGCCCAGTGCTCATTCCAACAGGTGCCCTCCTCAGTGCCCATCACCCACGTTCTCCTCTCCCCCACCCCCATCAACCTTCAGTTTGTTCTCAGTATTTAAGAATCTCTTATGGTTTGCCTCCTCCCTCCCTCTCTATAACTATTTCTTCCCCTTCCCCTCCCCCCCGGTCTTCTGTTAAGTTTCTCAGGATCCACATATAAGTGAAAACCTATGGTATCTGCCTTTCTCTGCCTGACTTATTTCACTTAGCATAATACCCCCCAGTTCTATCCACATGCTGCAAATGCCCAGATTTCATTCTTTCTCATTGCCAAGTAGTATTCCATTGTATATATAAACCACAATTTCTTTATCCATTTGTCAGTTGATGGACATTTAGGCTCTTTCCATAATTTGGCTATTGTTGAAAGTGCTGCTATGAAGCCTAAAACTATAAAATTTGTAGAAGAAAACATAGGAGAAAATCTTTGTGACCTTAGGTTAAGACTTCTCAGATGAGACCCCACAAAAAGCATACTCCAAATAGAAAAAAAAAAAAAACAAGTATAAATTAGACCTTATTAAAATTAAAAGCTTCCGTTCCTCAAAAATGAGTATGAGAATGAAAAGACAAGCCATAGACTGGGAGAAAAGATTTGCAAAGCCTATATCTGATAAAAGATTACACCTACAATATATAAGGACCTCTTAATTCAGTAATTTTAAAAAAAAAAACAAGCAATGAAAAAATGGGGAAAATATTGGAACAGAGTCTTCACCAAAAAAAGATAGAGGTATGGCAAATAAGCACATGGGGAGATGTTCAATTAAATAAGGGAAATGTAGAATAAGACCACAAATAAGAGATACCACTGCTCCCATACCAGCATGGCTAAAATTGAAAAGGCTAACCTAGAACTATGGTCAAAGACATGGAACAATTGCAAGTTTCAGTCACTGCTGGTAGGAACATGAATATGCAATGGCTATGGAAAACAGCTTGACAATTTCTTTCAAGCTAAATGTTACCTGCCATATGATTCAGCTGTTCCATTTCTAGGTATTTACCCAAGAGAAATTAAAGCTTCCACTCACGTGAAGACTCATGCACAAATGTTCAGAGCAGCTTAATTACAACGGCCCCAAACTGGAAACAATCCAAGCTTCCATCAACACGTGAATAAACAGGTGGTGGCTTATCCACACAGTGGAATAGTACTCAGCAACAAAAAAGAATGAACCCAAAACATAGATGAATCTCAAAATAATTATGCTGAAAGAAGCCAGAGCAAAAAAAGAGTACATATTTTATGTATTCCATATGTAAAAAAATTCTAGAAGTTACAAACTAATCTACAGTGACAGCAAACAGATTAGTAGTTGGGGGTCAGGGTGTAGCATGGGGCAGGAGGGAAGGATTACAAAATGGCACAAGGAAAACATTGGGAAGTGATACTGTGTTCATTATCTTGATTGTTGTTTTGGTTTTTTGGGTATATACATTCTAAAATGTACTAAAGTATACCCTTTAAATATATTTGGTTTATTGTATGTCAATTATACCTCAATAAAAAATACCAAACTTAAAAAAAAAAAAAGATTGCACAAGGCTGCTTCAGTTATATGTAAAATGTGATAAATTCTGTAGGACATATGACCCGATTTCTTTAACAAATAAGTAGTGAGAAAGAAATATTGGAAACTGTATAATTCAAGACATTTAAGACACATATGAAACAATACTATGTATGGACCTTATTTGAATCCTGATTCACGTCAACTATAAAATGATATTCATGCAAGAGTTGGGAAAATCTGAAGACCGACCAACTGGTTGGTAGATGTATTAAAGAATTTTTTTAACTTTACATTTACTTATTTTTGAGAGACACAATGAGACAGAGCACGAGCGGAGGAGGGGCAGAGAGAGAGAAGGAGACACAGAATCTGAAGCAGGCTCCAGGCTCTGAGCAAGCATTCAGCACAAAGCCCGATGTGGGGCTCAAACCCACAAACTGTGAGATGATGACCTGAGCCGAAGTCGGACACTCAACCGACTGAGCCACCCAGGCGCCCCGATGTATTAAAGAATTAATTTGTAAGGTCAATAATTGTTTTTGTGTTAAAATGAAAAGTGTCCTTATCTCTCAGAAAGAAAGTATATACTCTTGGTCTAGCAATTCCACTTCACAAAATTTATCCTAAAGCAAGTGTTTGGGGGGAAAAAGAACATTTCTATTTGGAAGTAAGAAGAAATTTATTTCCCTATAAATCTCTAAACAGTGCGTGGAGTAATGTTCTTTTCGGGATATATACCCTCTGCTTGACTTGATATAAACATCTGTTTGACTCTTAGCCACTAAGTGCCTTTTCCTGCCAACCTTGACTCATCAGAAATGCCCCCTGGCTTCATGGGTGTTGTCTTTGCTGTGAGGCTCATCAGGGTAGAGTATGCGTTCTGCATTGTAGAATGTGTCACTTCACAGACAGGTATCTTAATCTGTACTATTTGGGGGACATAAGCATCCCTTGATGTAGTTGCAGACTCTCTTTTTGCTGCATGGGAAGGAAGGCTCTGGCATGGCCCAGCGAGGTGTCAGAGAGTGTTCCTGATCTCCCAAGATCATGGTAACCACAGAATGCATGGATAATCTATCATGGATATATTATGTGTATTATATGTGATTTCTATCAATCGGGGTATTTGTGGGTGGAGGGGCCTTGGTTATGAATGACCTCAAGCACTTTCTTTTCTTTATTCTCAGTCATTCGTCTATGCAAAGTACTTAGTCACTTTTGAAAGTCCAGAATGGAGTCCCCTGCTTGTGTCATTGAATGTTATACATTCGGTTGACACCTTTCGACATCCCACAGATATTTACAGCGTCTTCTCCAGACCGGGCACTGTTGCTGGAGATAGAGTTGATTAAACTGCATGCCCTGCCCAACAGGAATGCATGAGTAGCCTAGGTCACCTGAGGAATTTTACCTCTGTGGGATAGGACTGTCTGCTTCCCTTAGACAGTGAGATGCATGGTAGCAGGCGACTGTGGCACTTGGTAAAAAGGAGGGGCCCTTCCCACCTGGCATGTGGGGGAGGCCTCTTGGGGGAGATGACACCCAAGGCTTGGGGAATGTGAGAGACAGTTTAGGGGGCATTATGGACAGAGAAAGGAGTATGGGTAAACACAGCAGTGGAAGAGAATCACATTCCAGCATATGGGAGGGAGAGGAGGCTGACAAAGCAGGGAGGACCCAGGTCTTGGAGAAAGGAACTTTCCTGCCACCTTGAGGGGTGTGTGGTGTGGATTTCCTTTCTGTGCTCAGTCAGGCCTCATCTCCTACCCACACCCTCAGTCACTGGCAGCAGGCGCCAAAAGCCAGCAAATCTATGCGCCAAGCCATAACCCGACCCCGTCATCTCTCCAGGGACATATATTCAAACAGTGCCTTTCCCCTCAATCAGAATCAGCTCACGATTAAAGCTGGATGAAAATCTGGCCCTACAGCTGACTTTCTTTTTTCACAAAGAAAAGTGAATGTCCCTTCTGTTGGTATATTTTCACTAAGACAGCTCACAACTGTAATTTGATATTGCATGCATATAAATTGGATTAAACTAGCTAAAGCATTTGTTTAGTACCTTTAAGGAGAAATGAACAGCGTCTCTAACGGCTTTCTGCTTGGAGCTCTTTCCCCTTTCATAAGCGTCCCTTCTCCAAGCGGCATTTGTCCTTCCTTTGTTTCCTTCATCCTGCTTCTCCCCAAACAACAAAACCTTACAAACCAACAGAGGCAATACAGCAAAACTTCTATCTCTAGTCCTGTGATAACACGCCCCTTCTTCACGATGAAAAAAGTATCCATTAGTATCCAATGAAAATGTGGATTTTCATTGTTTATACACTGACAGTCATATGAGCCCAGAGGAAAAAATGTTGAACCAGCTCTTATTTCACACTCCTTTACTTGAGAGAATGTTTGGGAACAAGAGATAGGCTAGTATGAATGTGTGAGGCCGGTGGATGTTATTTATAGTGTGGTCCTTTAACCTTAGGCACTTCCTGCTTTTGTACCGCCTGTCGTGTGGGGCTCTCGCAGAGAAGATTCTCGGAGGCTTGATGGATGAATTTGAGTAGTGGGGGTGACTGGTTTTAAAAAGTTCATTTGGGATTTTTATTCTTAGTTTGCTGATTTTTGACAGAAATTATGCAGCCCGACATATGACTAGTCAACGCCATCAGACACACCTACAGCATTCATTGAATATATTAAGAACCCGAGCCTGCATTGCTTTTGAGATGTTGGATGTATTCCCAGATGTAAGTTGTTGTTTTCCCAACATGTAGTCACAAACTTACTAATGGAGGTTGAATTAAATTTAAATTCTGTTTTCTGTTACTTAGAGGGTTTATTTCTAGGCAATAGGATTTGGCCGTTGGCCTACATTTCCTATACTTCAGTAACAGCCACTTGTATGTCTTTTTTCAAATCAAAGTTTCTTTCAGTTTAAGTAAACTTACTCATTTAGCGACTGTTCACCTGTTTGTTTTAACAGAGGTACATCTCCCTTACTATTTGCCAGGGAGTAAGTGCATTACATGGACTCATTTAACCTTCATTACTGCCCTCCAAGGTGGGTACCGTTACTCTCTCTGTTTTTCAGATGAGCAAGTTGATGCTCAGAGAGATTGAGTCACCTGCCCAGGGTCACACAGCCAGGAAGCAAGACAACCCAGTCTGCCGCACAATGTGTGCCCGTAGCCACATCATGTTGCCTCAGTCATTCCACGTGTTTCTTGAGTACCTGCCTATGCTGGGAACTTGCTAGATGAAGAGACAACATGGGCACAGAAGTGGTCCCTGTGCTCCTGGGGGAGTGCCTTAGTCATTCAGGCTGCTAGAAACAAAAATATCATAGATGGGGTGGTTTGCAAGCAAACCAAATACATTATTTTTAGCTTATTTTTAGAGAGAGTGCACGTGTTCACGTAGGGGAGGGACAGAGAGAGAATCCCAAGCAGGCTCTGCACTGTGAGCAAAGAGCCTGATGCAGGGCCCAATCCCACAAAACGTACCCTGAGATCATGATCTGATCCCAAACCAAGAGTTGGCCGCTTAACCGACAAGCCGCCTAGGTGCCCCAAATACATTTATTTCTATAGTTCTAAAGGCCAGAAGTCTGCTCTCCGGGTGCCTGCAGGGTCCAGTTCTGGTGAGAGCCCTTCCAGATTGCAGACAGCTGACTTCTCATTGTACTTGCACAGGGTGGATGGCAGAGAGAGGAAGCAAGCTCTCTTGTGACTCTTATCAGAGTGCTAATCCCATTCATGGGAGCTCTAGACCCATGACCTCATCTAACCCCAGTTACCTCCCAGAGGCCCCCCTGCCTCCTAATGCCATCACATCAGGAGTACAGTCTCAACTAAGAACTGGGAGGGGGTGTCACAAGCATTCAGTCCATAACAGGGAGGCAGACATTAATCAAATCCCACAGTCAGAAAATTACTCAGATGACTGACAGGAAGCTCTGATGTTCTCAGTATGAACAGTGAGGCAGTTCAACGTAGTAAGAAATCAAGGAAAGTGTGTGGGTATGTAAGGACTGAGTTAAAGAAGAATAATGAGGCACTTTTTATTTTTTTATTTATTTTTTTTTTTTTAATTTTTTTTTTCAACGTTTATTTATTTTTGGGATGGAGAGAGACAGAGCATGAACGGGGGAGGGGCAGAGAGAGAGAGGGAGACACAGAATCGGAAACAGGCTCCAGGCTCTGAGCCATCAGCCCAGAGCCCGACGCGGGGCTCGAACTCAAGGACCGCGAGATCGTGACCTGGCTGAAGTCGGACGCTTAACCGACTGCGCCACCCAGGCGCCCCAATGAGGCACTTTTTAAGTTAAAAGTGAGGTTGGCTGGGGTCAGAGGATGTAGGGTATTCTTGGCATAGAAAGGTGGATGTGCCTTTGACCTGGGTGGCTCAGTCGGTTGAGCATCTGAGTCTTGATTTCGGCTCAGGTCATGATTTCACTCATGAACTGCAAGATCATGACCTGAACCGAAGTTGGACGCTCAACCAACTGAGCCATCCAGGTGCCCCTGAAATAGTACTTTTGATAAGAGACCCTGAAGAGAAGGTGACAGATGTGGAAGGTTACCAGAAGGTAAAGTTGGCCTGATACTGGATTGGATCCGATGGGGAGAGTGTGCCACTCACCAAGAAAGAAAGAGTCCTAGATATGGACCAGACTTGGGGTAAGGCAAGTTCAGCTTCAGACATGCTGGGTGGAGAGACCTGTGAACGTCTGTGGGAAGGTGGTGATTAGAGCCAGAGAAGACAGGCCTGGATGCGGACATTGGCAAGTCACTTGTAGCTAAAACAGGCAGATGTCCACAGGGGTGAATGAGATCAAAGAGTGGGAGGATTACAGAGGGAGGTAAGCCCCGAGGGGCTGTAGCGTTTTGCAGCCCCACAAAGGAGGATGAGCTTGCAAGGGAGCCCAGAAGGCTGAGGAGCAGGAAGGAACCAGAGTAGTTTTGGTCACAAAAGAAAGAGAATGCTCGGCACCTAATACTAGGAAGTCAAGTTAGATGAAGACCAAAAACCCGCATCTGTGGGCTTTAGCAGCATGCAAATAATTGTCTGTGAGGACGCTTTTACTGACATGGTACCATTGACAACCAGGTTGGAGAGAATGAGAGAGGAGAACCGGGGACACTTGCAGGAATGGCCAGGTCCGGGTGAAGTGGGGTTTGTGCAGGAGCAAGGAGGGATTATTTGTAGTTAAAGTCTGAGAGAGTAAGCGGACTAGCCACCCTGAAGGGAGCATGTGTGGCCTGTCCAAGGTGGGGTTGCCATACCTTCTGATTTCGTGACGGAAGCTGCAAATATGAATATTCATGTGTCAAAGATTATTGATTGTTGCAATGCTTGTGATTGCAACATATGGGAAACTAAACATTCAAGTGTAAACAGATATTCAACTCTAATAAATAGGTTCCTTTTCCCCAAAGTCTCAGAGTAGCAATTCCAAAACTACTTTCTTTGTATCCTAGAATTAAGTGTTAAATAAATATCTTGTGGATAATCGAAATCAGGTTTCTGTAACAAACACAATGGAGTTACAAATATAGACAGAAGGAACATAGAAATACCCTAGTGATGTGACATTGGAATGGAAGGTATTACTGTGACTTCATGGATATAAACAATAAGATAGGTAGAAAGACAGACATGTCTGTCAGTATGTATGCAGACACACATACATCTATATCTTACTCCTATCTGCTGAGAGGGTCTACAGACAATTATACCCCAGTAGAAATAGTACAACCTAGCATTCTAATCTCAGTTTCTTTTTTTTTTTATGTTTATTTTTGAGACAGAGACAGAGCATGAGCGGGGGAGGGGCAGAGAGAGAGAGAGAGAGAAGCAGAATCTGAAGCAGACTCCAGGCTCTGAGCTGTGAGCACAGAGCCTGACACGGGGCTCGAACTCATCAACCATGAGATCATGACCTGAGCCAAAGTCAGACTCTCAACCGACTGAGCCACCCAGGCACCCCGCTAATCTTGGTTTCTAAATACCATTCTGTATCAAAAGGGCTCTTTGGAAAAATGGTTGGTTCTGGGGCTGGTGCAGGGAAAGTCTAAGATGAACCTGGAATATCTTGCAGAACCAAAAAATAAGAACGTGCTCAAATAATGGGGACATAGCAAAAACACACAGGAGCCAGCTTGAAGGAGTTCCCACTGATAAAATCTAGGACAATTTGAGCATAAAAATAAATAAGGAAGTAAAGGATTATAACTCATTGAATACAGTCCATTAATCTAAACTGGTAGAAATCAACTTACTAAGTTAGTTAAATGAACAAACAGATAAAGGGAGAGACAAGAAAGCTTTTTCTTACAGTCGAATGCCAACTAATAAACAGAGAAGGAATGATAGAGCCAGAAAATCACCATTTGGCAACCACATAATAAGCAATGGAAGCAAGAATCGTTAATGGGTTCTAAAACTAGTGGGTTGAAATAAGATATTTACATACCCACAGAGTAACTCCTGACAATAGACTCGTTAATCAGAAAGGGAAAAAATCATAACTTTACAGCAGAGAAATCCAGCAGACACCATCTTCACCCAATGATCAGAGCTGACATCAGCAGGACAGGATGTAATGACGGGGTGTTTCCTGACCTGACGTACTGAGGGCAAACCGTCGCCATTGCTGTGTTGTTCCCGCCACAAGTGCGCAGCCTTAGTCTCCTCTAGAGGAAACGTGGCACAAAGCTAAAAGCAAGAAGCAGGCTACAAAATAACCAGCCTGTATAAAATGTCGGTGTCACCACGGGCAGACTGAAGAGCTATTCTAGATGGAGGAGGAGCTAAAGAGACAGGATAACTGAATGCAGTCTACAGATCATGGGTTGACTGATTATTGCTACAATAGACACCAGTGGACGTTTTGTGACACATGAATTGGATCTGGAAGTTAGCTAACAGTATTGTGTTGATGTTAACTTCTCGATTTGTATGATTTTATTGTAGTTATGTGAAAGGATGCTTTTGTTTCAAGGAAACATGCTGGGGTTCCTGAGCGTCCGACGTTGGCTCAGGTCATGATCTTGCTGTCTGTGGGTTCGAGGCCCGCATTGGGCTCTTTGCTGACCACTCGGAGCCTGGAGCCTGCTTCGGATTCTGTGTCTCCCTCTCTCTCTGCCCCTCCCCTGCTCGCACTCGCACTTGCGCTCTCTCTTAAAAATAAATGAACATTTAAAAAAATTAAAGGAAATAGCTAAGTCTTTAGGGACACAGGGACACCATGTCTGCAATTTACTCATCTGGTTCAGAAAAAATATACGTGTGTATGTGGAGAGAGGGAGGGAGGGAGGGAGGAAGGGAGAGAGAGAGAGAGGGTGAGAGGTAAAGCAAATGTGATAAATATGACCATCGGGGAATCTGGGTGAAGTGTATATCAAAATTGTTTGTAATATTCTTGGTATTTTTCCTTAAGCCTGAAATTACATCAGAATTAAAAGGTCTTTTTTAAAAAAACTCTAAAATATTAAATATTGGCTCATTAAAAATAAAAAATAATTACACTGTGTGGACCAAGCAAGACATGCCTGCCATGGGCTGCAGATTCAGGCTGCAGTTGACTGATTTTCAGCCTGTTTGGTGGTGTTCTGTGGGATACGGACTACAAGCCCAGGCCCAGGTGGAGAGACTGGCCCTAGGCTGCTGCTCTGTTGTAACGGGGGTGGACAGGCAGGGCAAAGGTAGAGATGCCCCTTGTGGCTTCCCTCATCTTCCAAGATAAGGGGTATGGTCCCCAGCTGAGAGTGAGGGTTGCCAGGAACTCAGAGGCTTGAGGAGGGAAGATGGTGGGTGTGCTGTAGACCTGGGTCTCAGAACCTCACCTTCGTGCCAGGCGCGTGGCTAGTCAGCAATGCAAGAGGCCCCAGGGGTGGCTTTTCCCAGCCGCTTTTGGTTGCTCTGTGGCAACCACAGAGAAAGAAGGTAGCTGGGTTCAGCCGGGGAAGGAGTTGGCTACCTGGATGTGATGGTGGAATGCAGAGGCGTGGGGCTTCAGGTGTTGCCATGAGCATCCTTGAAAGGACTGACCTGGGATCTCGAGTGATCAGAACTGAAATGCAGAAGGAGAGGAGAGAGAGGAGGCGGGCAGGGCAGGGTCAAGAGCGACTGGAGATGCCAGCAAGGTGGATGTGCAGTCTTATCAGATATGGTAGAATCCACAGCTGCCAAGGAGAGCAGAAGGAACAGATTAGTGACTGTAGCCATCTTGGGGGGTTACAGGGCCCAGTGCATAAAGGAACCCGGAGTGGCTTCAGGGTACAGAGGAGAACACTTTGCTAATGAGGGGGCAGAGAGCCAGTGTGTGAGGTTGTCCGTGTGGACTTGGAAATTGCACCGCAGTAGTGGCCAGATTGTAGATGGAGAGGATCACATTGTGCCAGTGCAAAGGCCGACGTATGACCATGGTTTTACAGATTGGTAGATAGAAGCTAAAGGGGCAGGGAGACCATGAACTCTCAGTGAAGAAGGAGATGCCAGGGAACGTGCCATTACAGAGGGCAGAGTGGAAGAGTCCGGGCAGCGTGGGCAGCTGAGTCAGGGCATGAAAATAAAGAACCTTGTGAAAATGACCACAAGGTAGAAGAGAAGAGCCTTATAATGTGCAGACCTCTGAGCACAGAAGGATTTTATGAAGATGAAGTTACTTCCTGTCCTACTCCTGAGAGCCTGTGGCTGAGAAGGGGCCGGGGGAGGTGAGAAGGGGTGCTTTAAGCCCAAGAGTAACAGAGGGTGTCGCATGCCATGGTGACAGTGTACATGCAAGGGCTGGAACACAGACATTGGTCAGGGGTCAGAGGGTAGTGTCGTCCTTCCCTCTACAGACAGGGAAACTGAGGCTTGGTGAGGTTGTCGATGCCACAGCTAATACGTGAGGAGCTGGAGCCTGTACCCAGGCCTCAGCCCCCAGGACGGGTGTTCTCCCCTCCCGGTGCTGCAGACATGTAGCGGCAGGCTTTTGCGAGGCCTCAGCAATAGCAGGTCTCAAACCCAGATCTGGTGAGAGCAGAGAGTGTGGCTGGCCTAGCTGGAAGTGGGAAGGGGTCCAGGCCTTGGAGTCTGGAATGTGGACTTTAAGGCAAAGGGGACTCATTCAAAGTCTTAACCAGGTGGCCAGCAGATGTCTAGTAGGTGAAGCCTCGGCCACGGAAGGAAGCTTGGCACAGGGCTTCCCAGGTAAAGCGGCTGCTAGAATACTCTCGGCTGCCTGCACCTGGGTAGCTCAGACTGCTATCCCACACCAGGACTGCTAACTGAGACTTCGGGCCCTCTTCACCAAGGCCAGCACGAGCTTGGGGGCAAGTGCATGGCCCTGCACAACTCCTGGCAGCAAGGTGGCCCAGCGTGCGTTTCCCACCTCTTTGTGAGACCTTGTCACGTGCCTGGATAAGATTCCTCCCTCCTGGCTGTCACTTGCCTGCTCATCTGGAAACTACCATATAGGGAAATGACCTCTTCTGAGTGAACTCTTGCTAGCCCTGACCACTCGTCTGTTTTTCCGGGCGCTCAGAAACTGCAAATGGTAGGCTCTGTTACCCGATTCTGCTCAGATTTGGATTCACGGTCCCCAA
Organism: Herpailurus yagouaroundi; assembly: GCF_014898765.1. Classification (NCBI taxonomy): domain Eukaryota; kingdom Metazoa; phylum Chordata; class Mammalia; order Carnivora; family Felidae; genus Herpailurus; species Herpailurus yagouaroundi. The sequence continues at coordinate 35,299,068 of NW_024412400.1, read as the reverse complement.
CTACAGTCCAGAGTTCATCCTCTGTGCTTCTCCTATGACTGACTAAACGGATGCCTCCAGAAGGAAGAACACTAGTTTTCTAGACACAGGGGGCAGCAGTGGGCGCAGACCTGCTCTCAGCCAAATCTCTGCCCCAGCCTAGGTGGGATCCAGGAGGCCTGCCTGTGCCTGGCAGCCTGCCAGGCAGGACACCGACTCCTCCCAGCCCTGCCTGCTACCCAGCCACACTCAGCCCCGACTTGTTTCCGGGTTCCGGGATTCTCATCCCTATTGCTGCTTTCCCTTGGATGCCACAACCCACAAGAGCAAGCACTGCAGAGTCGTGAGCCGTAGAGGGGACATTGCTCCCTTCCCTGTGACCATGGGGTCAGAGAAAGAGCACTGGCTCTGAAGTCGGCCTTGGTAGCACACCCACTCACTAGTGCATGACCTTGAGCAATTTATTTCACCCCTCCAACCTGTGTGTCCTCCTCTGCAACAGGGGAATAACATCTCCTAACTTTGCAAGGTTGTTTATCATAAGGCTTAAGTGAGATGGTGTACGTTGGGAGCCTGGTGCACGCAACCCATCCGGTACACGTCTGGTCTCCCCGCCAGCATCCTGAGCAGGCCTCAAGCCAGCTCTGGCTTCAAGCAGTTCCTGTTCCTGTGGCCACGACCAGACAGGTTAACATAATATTCTCATATCTATGCATAGGGGTGAGAAAACCACAGAACAGTTTCTCCTGTTTTCTTTAGCCCTTCCTTGATGCTTTATGATGTTATTTCCTAACGATCCTGCCCCACATGTTTGTGGCATCCCAGATTAAATTGCATCGTAAAGATAACAACCCAGTTGAAAGCCTTGTCCTTTTTTTCCCTTTGGACAACCTTGAGGAGGGGAAGAGTACTTTTTATGGCTCCCAGGTTTTCCTCCCAGCGACTTGCATTTTAAATTGGAGACTATTTACTGCAATATCATTTACACCAGCAGTTTTCTGTGTTAAATAAAAATATCTGATCGGCATCCAGTGTGATGCCCATCACTTTCGCTACCCTTGCGACTCTGGTTTTGATTCTCTATTACACAGTGAATATAGAGAGAATTAAATGCATCACGATGATAAGGTGGCACACTTCAGTCTGTGGTAAGGGGGGACTTAAGCTCTAATAATTTTATTTAAGGCAGTGACAGCCCCAGTCTGGGGTCTTCTGGGCTTTAGGAGATACCGTGAGAGCAGGAGTAAATATTATATAAGCTCAGCATGTTGCTTTAATCTTGGGCTCACACAGACGTTTATTAATCAAATAGAGTGATTTTAATATATATTCATGGGCAGTTCTCCAGCCTGGCCTGAAAAACTGTTTATTTTCACATTTCTAATTTACAAGATTTTTCTCGAGGAGATAGATTTAAGAATGTTGAATTATTCCAGCAATTGTTTTGAACCAAGATAATTTTTTTCTTTCTCATCTGAGGCCTCAAAGGCTTGAGGTCCACACAAGTGTTACATTCCAAACTCTTTCAAAAGGAGGCTACTTTTCTGATTTAGTAACAAATCAGCATTTCTTTATCTTTATGTGTCTACCCGGAGACGTGGCTTAAAAGAAACCAATCCCGCGAGGGTCTCTGAGGGGGCAGTTTCCCTGGCAGATACCCTCGCACCAGACTCGGCCATGCCAAGTTAGGGGTGAATAGCAGTGAATGTGCTTTATATCAAGGCCCTCAGGCATTTTTCTCCTTCCCATTCCACCTTACTACTGCGCAAACACAGAACGCTGTGAAAAGTGGGAACCATTACCCATGCCTTCGTAAACTAGAAGACACTTCTAGAAGACGCTTCTTCCCCCATTTTTCCATCCCCATCTCCTTTCCCCACAACCAAATACAAAATGAAAACAAAGTAATGGTTTTTGTTTCATTGTTTGCTTAGTGTTTACTCTGTCTCGTTCCTCAAAGAGTTGAGGTTACAGGTCACATATCCGATAGAGGACTACTATCTAGACTACATAAAGAATTCTCAAAATTTAACAAGAAAAACCCAAACAGTCCAGTTAGGAAATGGGCAAAAGACACCCAAGAGACACTTAACTAAAGAGGATATACAGATGGCAGATAATAAGCACATGAAAAGATATTTAAAACATTAGCCATAGGAGAATGCAACTTTAAAACCACAACGAGGTATTGCCACACGCCTGTTACAAAGGCTTAAATTAAAAAAAAAAAAAAAACGACACTGAATGCTAGAAAGGATGCAGAGAAACAGGACCACTCATAATTGCTGGTGGAAAAGTAAAATGGCACCACCACTCTAGAAAACAGGTTGGCGATTTTTGTAAAACTGTAACATGCAACTACCATATACCCAGCAGATGCACTCGTGAGCATGTATCCAGGGAAGGGAAAACTTATTTTTCACACAAAACCCATACACAGATGTTCATTACAGCTTCCTTTATATGGCTAAACACCGGGAAAACCTCCAGGTGTCCTTCAAGGGGTGAATAGCTACACTGTGACACATCCGTACCAGAGATGATTATTCAGTAATAAAAAGAAACCGTCCACACCACAGCTTTGATGAATCTCCAGGGAGTAATGCCGAGTGAAGAAAGCCAGTCCTAAAAGGTTACATATTCTGTGATTCCATTTATATAGCATTCTTGAGATGGCTAACTTCTATGAATGAGAATACATTCGTGGTTGCCAGGGCTTAGGGATGGGGCTTGAGAGGAGGGAAGTGGGTGTGGTTCCAAATGGACAACTGAGGGCTGTCTGTGCTAGGGGGGAACTATTATGTGGCTCCACCATGGTGGTGGTGGGTAAATGAAGCCTAAGGATGTGATGGAATTTCGTGGAACTAAATACACACAAATCAAATGAGTGCATGTACAACTGGTAAAATGTGAAAAAGATGGGTGGATTCTAGCGATCCCCACGTCCTGTTCGTGATAGGCTACTGTAAGGCAGCAAGAAGTTACCATGGGGGGAGACTGGATGAAAGACATATAGGATTGCTCTGTATCATTTCTTAAACTGCATATAAATCTACAAGGATCTCAAGAGAAGTTTAATTAAAAACTCAAAACAAGAATTGAAACAAGATATGTATTAATAGTAATAGAAGGACAGGAGGGCTAAGTGAGGAAGGGACACTATCCATCAGTGGACTTCTTCCATGTGGAGAATAGGGGTTCAAATAGAGTCACATCATCCTCAAGACATTCCTGTGACTAACTATTAATATTCCCATTTACAAGATAGGGAAACCTGAGGCCTGGAGAAGTAACACGTTTTGCATGAGACCTCCCCAGCAAGTAAAGGACAAAGCCCCAGTCTCTCAGAATGCAAAACCAGTGCTCTTACCATCTCCCCCATCTTTTCAGCAAACCCTTATTGTCTCTGCCTGCTGCTGCTGCCACACCAACCGTCAGGCCTAACCTTTAGCCCCTGAGGTGACAGCCCCCTCCCCCCATATGCCAGGACCTGCAACCATCTTTGTCTTTCAAACAGGAAGCAAAGATTATTCAGAATCAGACACAAGCATTTGCCTTCTTTGCTAAGTAGATCATAAAGAGAACTCATGCAAAGAGCATTCGGAAAACCCAGGCCCAAATCCAATAAAACAGTTAAGTAACACTCCCAACAGTACAAAGGGCATTAATTAAAACAAATTGAAAAGATGTGTCTGTATAAATATTTTTGAAGACAAGGCTGTCGAGAAGGAGTTAGACCTTGGGGAGATTTATGAGTTACTGATAATTATAGGGGAAATAAATCTTAGGAAGGCAAAATCACTTAAGAATAGATTTTGTAAACTGATGAGATCGGTTCCTTCCAGCTGGTGGATGGGAACAGCGTGGAAAGATCAGGGGGCTGGGAACAGGGCAGAAGCCAGGACGAGGGAAGAGAGACCCTTCTCTGAGTATACCTTTTTTTATAGTCTGACTCAGAACCTTGGAATCCCATACCAAAAAAAACTAAATGTATAGCAAAAGTCAACCTGGATGAGAGGGGAACCCAGGATGAAATACAAATAGTAACAAACAGCTTTACCTGATTACAAATGAATATACAACCACACTGGAGGCAGGGAGAAAACAAAGAAGCAACCTCAGGAACTTGGAAAGCAGCAGGATAACTGGATACTGGGAGGCTAACGCCAAAAAGAAGCATTCATAACTACTGTTCTCCAGTTATAACATTAATTTTCCACAGGGGTACAGGTGAGCAGTTTTGAAGCTATTTTACACGAACACTAGGAGCAAGCAAATGCGTAAATTCTTATGGATGGTACAGCCAGGTTTCTCACTGTTGAAGAAAGAAGTTACAGTAAGGAAAGGAGGCAAAGCTGGAATGAACCCCGTGGTGTCGGATTAGAACTGGAGGTTTCAGTATGAACTCAGGGTTTTTAATGTATCCATGGGTGGTGATAGAAGGAAATACAGGGAGGTGCGTGTACATGTGTGTGCGTGTTCTATAATTATGTGATCTATAATTATAATGTCTAACATATAATTTCCTAGTTCTGTCTTCGAAGAGATGCCTAGAAACCACAAAACCTCGGTAGCAGTGAGCACAACCATCGCCCTTGGTTTCTAAATGCCATCCTTCAATTTCAAAAGCCAAGGCTTTCTGGAGAAATGTTGGATTCCAGAGCTGGGGCAGAAAGAGAACAAAATGAGCCTAGATTGAGTATTTTATGGTGCCAGAAAGCAAGGAAGTCCTTAATAGGTGATAGGAGCATGTTAGAAAGATACTGGAGCCAATTTTAAGGTGCTTCTACCGGGCAAATATGGGATAATTTGAGGAACAAAATAAATAATGATAATGGATTACACCCCACTGAATAAAATAAATATCCATGAGTCCACATTGATATACATAAATGATAGGATGGGTGAATAAATACATACATATATACATACATGAGAAAGGACAGTTCCTCCTTACAGTAGAATTCTAATTAATGCTGTAGAAGGAATGTTGGAAATAAAAAAAACCACAGGGCACCAGGGTGGCTCAGTCGGTTAAGCATCTGATTTCGGCTCAGGTCATGATTTTGCAGTTCATGAGTTCGAGCCCCACATTGGGCTCTGTGCTGACAGCCTGGAGCCTGCTTTGGACGGTCTCTCTCTCTCTCTCTCTCTCTCTCTCTCTCAAAAGTAAACAAAAATTTAAAAAAAATTTTTTAAATCGCCATTTAGCAAACATCACACCAGTGGTTGTTGCACACCAGAATCAATGTACACTAAAATTAGTGGGCAAAAGTATGACAGGAAACAGGGTATTTACATAATCTCTAAGTACTTTCCCATAAGATGCATATTATTTACAGGCGCACAGGAGAAAATAGTAACTTAACAGTAGAGAAGTCTGACAGACACCATCTCAACCAAGTATCACCGGAATCAAGAGAAATCAATGTCTGGCACCCTGAAAATGACACATTGAGAAGGGGCACAACATCATTTCTGAGGTGTTCTTGCTGAGGTGCAGAAACGCAATCTAATGGAGAGAAAACCATCAGACAAACCGAACTGAGTGAGGGGTGTTCCACAAAAACACCGGCCAGTGCTTTTCTAAAATGTCCAGGTCATAAAAGACTCAGGGGCTGTCCCCAGGTAGAGGACAATAAGGATACAGGACAGTTACATGCAGTGTGAGATCCTGGATTGGACTCCTGACCAGAAAAAGGTGCTACAGGGGAAATATGAATAAGGTCTCTAGATTGGTGAGTAGCGTTAATGCTAACTTCCTGGTTTGGATCGTTGTGCCATGAGATCTTAACATTAGGGGCGCCTGGGTGGCTCAGTTGGTTAAGTGTCCGACTTCAGCTCAGGTCACGATCTTGCGGTCTGCGAGTTCGAGCCCGGCGTCAGTCTCTGGGCTGATGGCTCAGAGCCTGTAGCCTGCTTCCAATTCTGTATCTTCCTCTCTCTCTGCCCCTCCCCCGTTCATGCTGTGTCTCCCTCTGTCTCAAAAATAAATAAACGTTAAAAAAAATTAAAAAAAAAAAAGATGTTAACATTAGCAGAAGCTGAGGGAAGGATACGGGAACTCCTTGGACTGTCTTTGCTAAGTACTTTGCAGTTTGTGGAGTCTAAAATTATTTCAAAATAAAAACAAAATACGTAAAGTTACAAGGGAAGTGAGTTATATTGAAATCATTATCCAAATGGCTAAACAAAATTGTTATGTTTAATTTTATCACATGAAACCAAAATAATAGTAGTAATGTTACATTTGAATGGCTCCATACATTTAACAAAATGTTTCTACATGCGTTCTGTTATTTAAGCCTCCAAACAAGCCCATGAGGTAGCATTATTTCCACTCAGCCCCCCTCCCCTCCACATTTTAGAGATGAAGAATCGTGATGTAAGAGGTACTTGGTATAGTTAAAACAAGCACAGAGCACATAAACAAGCAAAAACTTCAGAACCAGACAAATAAACCTGCTTTCACATCCCAGCACTGTCATTTCCAGCAACCTTGGCCAAGCCAGCAAAGCAACCTCAGGGGAGTGATGGCAACTGCCTTTTGAAAAAAAGAATCTGTGCATGTCTGTATGTGTATAGAATATACACAGAGGTTTGCATATATTTATATATTTTTAAGAGTTAACAACAGGTACATTCGCAGAGCCATTATTTCTAATATCAATATGTCTAAGGAATGAACTAGGGTCAGGAAGAAGGAGGGACAGTCCCCTGCCAGGCACCCTCTGCACTAGCCTCACAATCATCCCCAATCTGTCTTAACAGCTTTGGTTACGATCGTGGTCCCTGGAACCAGACTACCTGGGTTCACAACACAGTACTACAGTTAATCTGCTTTATGACCTTGGACCGGTTATTTAACTTCTGCTTCACAGTTTGTTCGTTAGGAAAATGGGACTGACAGTCATACTTCTTTCATATAGGAGCCATCAGAATTAAGGAGATGACCTATGTAAAGTCTTCAGCATAGTCCCCAACACTTTGTTAAGCCCTCAGTGCATGCCATCCATCATCATCATGATTATTGTATACATTTATGCATGTACAATATATACAATGGTGCATACAGAAAATACAACTTCAAAGTATTTCATTTGAATACATAAACTGTAACATATAGTTAAGCTTTTTTCTTCTGTGACTCCCCCACCTAGACTGGACCCTCAAGCAGTAGCAAGCCTCATTTCCTCATTTTGTGCTGGTTTTAAAGCCCCTCCGTGGTTGCCCCATGGCGAGAGCCAGGGACCGCTCCTAAACTAGCTGAAGTCCAGCTTCCACATTTTTTTTTTAATTTTTTTTTCAACGTTTATTTATTTTTGGGACAGAGAGAGACAGAGCATGAACGGGGGAGGGACAGAGAGAGAGGGAGACACAGAATCGGAAACAGGCTCCAGGCTCTGAGCCATCAGCCCAGAGCCCGACGGGGGGCTCGAACTCACGGACCGCGAGATCGTGACCTGGCTGAAGTCGGACGCTTAACCGACTGCGCCACCCAGGCGCCCCTCAGCTTCCACATTTTTAAAATCACATTGGGGCTGAATCTTCCCGTCCGATAAGCTGACATGGCAGACCTGTGTGACATGTTTTACTCTGGTCACAGAGGGAATTGAGGGACGCCTGCCTTGGATTGGAGATCCCGTTTAGCCTCTAGACTGTAGACCCCAGGATTATGCCGTGGCACCGTGTCTGGTTCCACTTGGCTACTGGGCTGCCAGTAACTCGGGATAACTACGTGCAATTCTATCGAGGCTTCCAACCTTTGAGCACCACCTGAAGTAATAACACCGTTGTTCATCTCCTCTGCAGTCTAAACATAGGAAGGATGGTGACCACCCTGGGTGTGGTGGTCGTGGCTGCTCCGAAGCAGTTCTAGGGGCTGCGGTGGTGGTGATGGCCGCACACACAGGTGTCAGTGGTGGCAGTGTAGATCATGGCGTGCTAATGGCAGTGGTGTTCATTGTCCGCAGTGTGGTGGTGACGGTGGTGATGGAATGGATGACGGTGTTGGTGAGGGCAGTGATCTTGTTGGTCCTGGCATGATGGTGGATGGCACTACCAACGTGGGGGCAGTAGGGGTGTGGCGATAGTCAGAAATGCCGATCATGATTTGATGATGGTGGGAGTGGTGGTGATGATCAAGTAGATTATGATTCCGCAATTTACATCAGCGCCTAAACCTGGATGTCATGGTGGGAGGTCTTTGTTCGAGGAAGCTCCCCACAAGTGATCTTGTATATACACGGCCAGTTGTAAAACACTTGCTAGGCCTGGGTCTTACAGGCAGTTTGTCTAAATAAATGCAGCCCGATCCCCCTGACATAATTTGCCAATGGAGTTAACTACCTATCTTACGAGGTGTGGTCCTCTGAACGCTTACCAGCAGAATGTTCCATGAAACTAAGCCCTGATCCTTCTGTGCCCTTCTTGGAGAGTTACTATGCACGTCCACACATTAGGGGCTTGCAAAGGATCTGCATTTGGCAAGAAGACCTGTTTCACTTTGTCTATCCTGGTATTTCCAAAGTTTATTTGACCACTGAACCCTTTTGGCGGGGGGGGGGGGGGCGGTGCTGGTAGGTGCCTATAAATCTTTACACAGGGGCGCCTGGGTGGCTCAGTTGGTTAAGTGTCCAACTCTGGCTCAAGTCATGATCTCACAGTTCGTGAGTTCGAGCCCTACATCAGTCTCTGCTGACAGCTCTCAGAGCCTGGAGCCTGCTTCGGATTCTTTGTCCCCCTTTCTCTCGCCACTCCCCCCCCCTCAAAAATAAACATTAAAAAAATTAAAAATACAATATAATAAAATAAATCATTACACAGAACAGCTAGAGATACACTGATCTAAACAACATTGGAATGAAAAAGGGTCTAATTTTTTACTGCTTGTTGTGAATGGTAACTTTGGTTAGCTTTGCAACTCTAAATTATGTCTTATATGGCAAATGGAGAAGATCACCTACAATTTACATAATCAGAATTGACCGACGAATACATTAAACAAGTTAACTAAGGGTATTTTAAGAAACGAACCTCAAAAATGAAATTGCATTAAACTCCATAAAACATTTGCCACCTAAGAAACCCATATCCTTCTTTTTGTCACTAAATGCTTTTTATTGAGATACAATTGACTCTATCTTTCTATTCCATATGCATAACATTGGTGATCTGGTCATTACAGCAAAGCAGTCCTTGTTTACTTTAGAGCCCAGGTCTGGGTTAAGGAAAGAACCTGTGTAACTGAAAGGGGGTGGTTCCTCTGTGGTCAGTACTGCCCCCACAGATCTTTAGGGGTGCCTCACGGGCACCCAGGATGTTTGAGAAGAGTCTAAGTTCCTATACCTCACTGCCAGAGAGTAGGCCCAGGCGCCACCCGGGATATGCATTTTTAACAAGGACATCATTCAGTGTGGACTCACTTTGAGAAATATCAGGAAAAGTGCTAGTGTTAAACATGCTGTCCTCCTCCTGCGCCCCCACAATGTCAACCCCAGGAAAAATTCCAGTTTCTGGCTCCTTGTTCCTACAGCGGCTGAGGGAGCGGCCCTGCCGTGGAGGTGGGCTATCTCCACTCAGGTCTCTTCCCTCAGGCAGCCGCTGTTAACCTCCAGGGCAAAGTCCACAACCCCACCAGGTATGCTTAAAGAATTAGGAAAATGGCTTTCTCATTTCTACAGTGATCCCTTCCCATTCACTGAGTGATCGTTAGTCTTAACACGAATAATGCGAAAAGGCAGCCAAGCAATTTAAATTTTATCCATAAAATTAAGCCCTATGTTTCACCACAGCGTTTAACTCCGTGACCTATTTTATTGAATCCCTTAGCAGATCTTGGATAGTTTCCTTGAGCGTAAATTACCATGAAGGTAAATTGAAAACGTATCAAGAAATGGGCAAGGATATTAGTGCAGAATCAAGGAGTCATCAAGCTTCAGTTGTTCTGAAGACTTAAAAAAAAGTATCTTTTCCATACAGTTTGAATGGAAAGAACGGATTTGATTAACAAGACTTTACTTTTTCGTAGGTCACCGTCTGCCTCCTGCATTATACGTAACTCAGTGTAGAGGCCCCTTCCTCAAAAAGTGTGTTCCACCTGTATAGAGCCTCTTCTGGGCTCTCTTCCTCGTGTACCTCTGCCCTCCACTGACCACCTTGTGGTGACTGTCTGTCTCCCCCAGGACTGAACTCCCCATGAGGACAGGGCTCCCACAGCATTTTTTTCAGAACTTACAGTGCTGGTACGCTACCTGACTTAAAGTGCATGCTGGGCTGCCAGCTCAAACAAAGGCATGTGCCACCCTCTTGCCTTAAGAAGAGGAGAAATGGTGTCTGTAATGAAAACAAGGGATAAGAAGGGGAAATTCAGATTCAAGGGATATCTCTAGTGTGCTCTCCAACCATGTATTCGCCCTGGACTGGTTTTCGTCTCCTACCTCAGCTCATTGGATTCAGGTCAAGAGACTGGGAAACAGGGAGGTTAAGTAATTTGCCCCAGGTCACACAGCTCATCAGCAGCAGAGCTGAGTCTCATCACTCAGATATTCCTCTGCCTGCTCGCCCTCAAGTTCCTGCCACTACAAAGCCCAACTTAAGAGGACACTTGTGGCGTATGGCCCAGGACTAGTTACTCGTCAATGGGAAACGAGGCTGCTTGGCAGAGATTCCACACCCAGAGGCTGCCCACAGCAGCATTTGGTGCTTCTTCGCATGACTCCTTCAGCAGACTCCACACCAAGCCAGAACTGCCCAATTACAGCTTGCCCCCCACCGCCCATTTTCCTGTGTGAAGTTCCTGCTAGATCTAAGGCCCCCAAAGAGAACATAATACGTTGCTGAGGAACCATGAGACCCTAGCATTTGGAAGTTCCGGTGAGTTCTTTTTAAAACCTCCCTACTCTGAAAGGACGCTCATTCTGTTCAGCAGGCAGAGGGAACGCAGCCGGGAGTTAAATGTTGGAAAACAGAGGCACGCAAAAGAAGGACGTTCAAAATACCCTGAACGCACATAGGGTGCCAAGGAGCCAGCCACCCCATCAGAGACTTTGTCGGCACTCCGAGAGATGGGGGACACGGCCAGCTGAGCAGCACCAAGCACCTGAGCCTCAGGGAAACCATTGTAGAGGATGGGACGGGAGAGAGGAAATAAAAAAGGCCTTGCTATCCAGGACCAGGAGGGACGTTTAAACCCTATGAAATATCGCTGCTTTGTTGTTTAGCTTGCTAGGCTTTTAAGAAGTTGCACACATGGGGCGCCTGGGTGGCGCGGTCGGTTAAGCGTCCGACTTCAGCCAGGTCACGATCTCGCGGTCCGTGAGTTCGAGCCCCGCGTCAGGCTCTGGGCTGATGGCTCCGATTCTGTGTCTCCCTCTCTCTCTGCCCCTCCCCCGTTCGTGCTCTGTCTCTCTCTGTCCCAAAAATAAATAAACGTTGAAAAAAAAATTAAAAAAAAAAAAAAAGTTGCACACAAAGAAAGGACGATGTTTGGAAACGCAAGAAAGAGAAACCTCACCCTGACAAGCTGCGACATTGAAGGATTCTGGAGACCAGAGGGGGCTTTGCAGTGTGCAGGAAGAGTGTACGGGTGGAAAGAAAGCCTCTGCACAGAAAAAAAGGGAGGGAAATGGAGGGCAGACAGAAGAGCCTCATATTCCACGCGGCCACCACTGTGCTCCCTGAAGTCTGCCACTCTACTCGGGATAACCAGAATTCCTGGGCTCTCTGGAGCCCTGTTCTCCCTGCTCCAGGCTTCCTTGATCCAGGCATTTAGTGGCCTTTGAAATTGATGGGTGCTTCTGGCCAGCAACACACAGAGCAGAGCAATAAATAGGCAGTCTCAAGTTCACTGGGACCAGGAGAGCTAAGAGCAATCTGGCTTAGGAAACAAACAAACCAAAAGGCAGAACTTGGTGGAGAAAATAAGGAAAAGCGTGCCAACGTGGCCTCAAAACTTCAACAGCTTCATGTTTTCCAAATCATGTCTTCCAGACTGAGCTTGGAGGCCAAGTTCAATCACAGTAAGCTCTTTGTAAAAGCGTGCAGGTCCATTTGATTGAGATCCTGTTTTTTGTTTTTTGTTTTCAACAGGCTTATCACCCCTCTGGCTTCCTTTCCTTGTTTACTTGATTCCTCACAGCATTTGCAACACTTGCTCCTGATGTTTCTTAAAAGATTTTTGCTTTTCAAAGCCTTGTTTCCCAAGGTGCTTTGCAGCGCAAGCAAAGAAAGAAGAAAACGGACAGAAGGGTCCATGAAGCGGGGAAGGGTTGGCCTGTGCCCATGTATGCAGGGATACTGGACTTCCCTGAGCAGAAGTGGGGGGTGCCGGGGGGACGAGACAGTAGGAGAAGCCGGCCAAGCCTGAGCATTACCTAATGCTTCTCCCAGTTGTTTGGACAGCTGTAGTTTTGTTTTAAATGTGTATGGTAATTCTTAATAAAATGCTGATAAATGTGCCAAGCATTCTCTGTGGTAATAATGAAGTCTTTACACTTTGGAATGCCATTAAGTCTTACTTCGTGGTTTGTGAGGCTGCTAGCATTTTAAGTAGCATTAACATTTTATAGAAGCCCAGTCCTGCTGGGGGACACGGTCAGCTCTAGAGGGGGTGAATCTCTGTCATCCCCCAGAGTGACCTGGTTTGGGGTCGCATTCACAGAGGTGGAGCTACAGAGTGGTACTCTCCCTAGTTCTGGCCGGCTTAGGGCTCTCCGAACCTCACTGTCAGTCACCCATACAGTGCCACAGAAAAAGTACAGGCAGGCCTGCTCCAGATCCCAATCCTGCCATTTCCTGGTAGTGTAACCACAGCAAAGTGATAGGACTTTTCCGGATCTCCATTCCTATTCCAGTTATTATGCCTAGGTACCAAAGCACCCCAGACTCAATGATATAAATTGACCATTTTGTTACACTCACAAATTTGGTGGGTCAGGAATTTGGACACAGCACAATGGGGATGATTTGTCTTTGCCCCGTGATATTTGGGGACTCCTCCGGGAAGACCTCAAAGACTGGGACCGACTAGAGAGCTGGGATCAGGAGTCATCTGGAGACCTCTTCACTCACACATCTGGCAGTTAGTGCTGGGTATTGGCAGGGATGCTGACCATAACATTTACACGTGGCTTTATCACTTCATCGTGGAGTCTCTCTGCGTAGGCTAGTTTGGGCTTCACAGCCTGGCAGTTGGGTTCCAAAATGAAGTGTCCTCAGATCATAAGGTAGACATGCATGGCATTTCTATGACCTAGCCTCAGAAGTCACATAGTATCACTTCTACCCTTGGGTAAAACATGCACAAGTGTGCACCCAGGTCCAAGGGGGAGGGGCACAGACTTTCAATGGAGGAGCGACTGGGTTCCAGAAGGGCACGCGTGCACTGGGAGATAATATTGTGATCATCTTCCAAAAAGACAACCTGCCACCATTCCCTCCTCTGCTTCTGCACCAGACAAGAGGATGGAGGGAGTGACAATCGCTGAGTACCAGCTAAGTGCCACGAACTATTCATGTTATCAAATTCTCATTCGTTTATTTAAATAACTCTGGATTTAGGAAAATAGAAGGGATTGTGATTATGTCACATAGTCTCATGGAGATGGCACAGGCACGGGATCGCAAGTCCCACCAAGCAAGCAAGTTTAGAGTTTTTGTTCATCTCACATCTACTAATACCCTGTTAGCCGAAAGGAGTCTCATGACCAAGCCCAAAGTCAAGGGGTGGGGAAGTACATTCTGCCTTTGTGAGGCTATGGCGGGGTGTGTATAATACTATAATGACAGAGTGAGGAATTAGGACCAATAATTCAATCTACCATACCCATTTTCTAGAATGAAGAAAATTGGATAAGGATATTGTGGCATTACAGCTAGTGTTTAACAATATAATCTGGGATGCAAAATACCCATATAAAGTAGTAGGTTATCAAATTGCTAATAAAAGAATAATTCAACATGACTAGGTAGCATTTATCCCAGGTATTCAAGGACAATATACCATAAAGATATCTATTAATACATCGCATTACTAAGACAATATATTTTTATGGAACCTAAATCATCATCTCAATACACACTTAAAAGTCATTCAATAAAATCCAACACCTACTTAGGGATTTTTTTTAAGCTCTTAGTAAATTAGAACTATAAGGATACTTTTCTAGCATGACATGTAATGGCATAACACTTCAGAAGCATTCCCACAGAAGCAAGGAAATAGGAAAGAATGCCTCCTCACCACCATTATTTTCTAATGGCATCAGTCAAAAATAAGAAATATAGACAGGAGACTTGGTTTTCATTATTTGCAGGTGGTATTACTGTATCCCTAGAAAATCCAGGAGAAGCCTTTGAAAACCCATCAGAACTAATACGTTCAGTAAGGTAGTCCAGATTAAAAACAAACAAACCAAAATACAGAGTTTCCTACATATCAGTGGCAATACTAGGTCATGAAATGTTTGTAACTATACAAAACATGTAATATATAACATATATAAAAACATCTATAACCTATAGGTTATATAAAATATCAGGAAAAAAAAATCATTCACTGGATAAACCACCAAGGACACACGTCCCCAGGGCCAACCTGAACTAGAAATGTGAAGGGCATGGGCAGGAGCAGCCCCGTCTCTCTCCTAAGAGACTTCACTTTATGCAAATATGACCAGGTCCTCAAGGGAACGGTCATTTATTGATTGGCTTTCCAGGGAAAGCATCGTGGCTATTCTTCTTTACTTAACTTGAGAGAAGTATCCCTAGGTTCACCTGGAAGACTAACCAAGTGCCCAGAAAGCTCTATCAGGCGTTAGAATGTAATTTCTAAGAAGTGATTAAATGATCAGGATACTGACTCTGGACAGCCCTATGGAACACAAAGTCTACGTAAAAAGATCAATAATGTCTTGTGAGGCAAATACAAAATGAGTGGTGGCGGAGACAGAGTATTTAAAAAAGGACATGGGACAGTCCCTTAAGTATTTAAAGAAAAAAGTCAATTTGAGTTCCTACCGTATATATTTAGCATTCTTAAAAAGCTAAAAATAAACCTCAGAAGAGGAGAATTCCCCATCGATGGATATTTCCTGTGACCTACAGCTCCCTCCTTGCACTACACAAGCAAGTGGATTTTTGAGCTGCAAATAAAAATCAGAGTAAACCTAAATGCTGCCTTTATCCTTCTGCTGTAAATTAAAAAATTACACAGGGACCTAGCCAGTCTATGACAGGTCCACCCAGCAGCCTATGCTGGACAGACAGACCTTTCTGGAGGCAGGAAACCAGTCAGAGAAAAGTAACAGATCTATGAAAAGGAACTGTGTTTCTTAAGGTGGTCCCAGCCTGTGGATTCTGGCCAAGGGGCCCTCCACTTAAGAAGATAAAACTATTGAATCTCTGGTTCTCCATGAGATTCAAGAGAAAAATGTGATCACAGCAGAAAATCAACCTGTAGGGAAAAGGAGCAGTCTGAGGACAGTGAATGGCGTTTGGGGTGCCAAATTAGAGCTCAGTGTAGACGAGGCAGCAGGGAGGTGATCTCTGGAGATGAAACAGAGAACCAGAACAGTCGGAGGAATTCTTCCAGAACTCAAGAAAAAGATAAGGACGTGAAAATTCCAAGAGACAGTAAAGAATTAGTGCCAGCAAGTAGAGCAGAGGCACAGTGCCAGAGGAAGGACAGAAGCGTCCCTGAGTTGAGTTGAGGCTTTAGTTCATGTGGACGTGGGGGGGTCGGAGCTGGTTGAAGATCCACACCAAATTCCCAGCAGCCACACTGGAGTTGGACGAGAGGTACAGGACGTGGAGGAGAATCCTCTCTATGAGGTGCCGGCGGACCCAACAGGGAAACATTTCATACGCTTGTTAAAAAGACTTCAAAGGAGCAATGAGTATGAACAGGTGGTCCACAACAGGAGAAACACACATGTCTAATAAGGAATAAAAATCACGCGAGAAATAATCTTAAAAGCAAATGGTAAACCACAAAAAGTTCCTGTAGATTGGCAAAGATGTTTTTAAATGAGTAATCCCAGCACTAGCCAGTATGGGGTGAGATGGGTTCTCTCATACCCTGCTGGTGGCTGTCTCCTCTTGTTCAGGATTTCGGAAAAGCAGTTTAGCAAGAGGTAGCGAAAGCCCCCAAAATCTTCAAGCCACTAGTTTTCCTTTCTAATAATTTATCTTAAAAATGTATCTGTGGGGCACCTGGGTGGCTCAGTCAGTTGGGCCTCTGACTTCAGCTCAGGTCATGATCTCACAGTTCATGGGTTCGAGCCCCACATCGGGCTCTGTGCTGACGGCTCAGAGCTTGGAGCCTGCTTCGGATTCTGTGTCTCCCTCTCTCTCCGCCCCTCCCCCACTCACACTCTGTCTCTCTCTCTCAAAAATAAACATTTAAAAAAAATTTTTTCCTAATCTATCTAAAAGTTGCAACCAAGATCTACAAAGATGGTCACAATATATTGATTCAGGTACAAATAGATACATAGATTAATCCTATTATTATACAGCCATTAAAAATGGTGTTTTTAAGAGTGCTAATAGCCAAGGAAAATGCTTATGATATAATCTAAGTAAAGAAGACACAAACATTTATATTATATGAAGAAAAACAGAAGAAAAAGACAACCAAAATATAAACTATTAACCTCTTGGATACATTTGGTTGATTTCTGATTCTTTACACTTTTCAATGTACTGAAATACATCTACAAAGTACATTCATGTTAAACTTATTTTCTAGGTTTTTAAACATATAAGCTTCAAGTTAAGTTGCTATAAGGCTTATGGTAACTTTGTTCCATCCCTTCCTTCCCCTCATTCCTGGTTCCCCGGGGCAGTCACATTTGACTTTTTTAGCTATATTCCCTATTGTTTGTCTCCCTATATCTACATAATAAGCTTATACTGTGTTTCTTGATTTTTCAGATTTAGACATTATCTGTCAGCTTCCATGAAGATTTAGCTCTTTCACACCTCTGCCCTCACACTCACACTTCACCTCTACCACATGCTCCCAAATTGATGAGCTCACAACTCAGGGTTAAAGTAATATTGTTCCCATTTATGTCTGTAAATGGCATCAACTAAGCCATGCAGTACAACTAGGATTGCATTGCCTGTCGTATAAACCTTGGCTCTTCCTAGAGTTAATAATTATTTATGTGTTTCCTTACGTTCCTTATGCCCATCACTAACTAATTCAGTCCCAAATTTTCCAAAAGACCTTCAAAACTCGGCTTAGTATATAAATAGACTCATACCCTTCCTAGAGGCCTTCAGCTCCCGCGTGGACGGCTGGCTCTCTGTGCCGTCATCCGGCATTTCCCTTCACTGTCTCCCCGGTGATTCCCTTTGCCCGTCTCCTGGTTTGGAACCCTTGTTTCTTGGATCCTGTGCCTTCTGCTTCTTTTGGTTTACTCTTGTTGGGGTGGAGTGCATCCTCCAGCATCTTTCTGAGAAAGGATCTACAGGAGATCAATTTTCTGAGACCTTGCATATATATGAACACGGCTTTATTCTATACTCCAGTTCACAGGCCAGTAAACGACAGCCCATGGGCCAGCTCTGGGCCCAGTCTGTTTTCCTTCTTTCTGTCAGCTAGAATGGTTTGTTTTTGTTGTTGTTGTTGTTTTCTTACATTTTCAAAGGGTTGTTTAACGACAACAGCAAAGGACTATGCAACAAAGATTGTGTGTGGCTGGCCAAATCTAAACTATTTGCTATCTGTCCCCGAACAGGAAAGGTTTGCTGACCCCTGTTCTAATTGTTTGGTTGTTTGGCTGAGTATAGAATTCCAGGTTGGAAGTAATTTTCCTTTCCTGTGATGAAGGCTTTGCTCCCCTGTCTTCT
The DNA here is from genome assembly GCF_014898765.1 of Herpailurus yagouaroundi. Taxonomy (NCBI): domain Eukaryota; kingdom Metazoa; phylum Chordata; class Mammalia; order Carnivora; family Felidae; genus Herpailurus; species Herpailurus yagouaroundi. The sequence continues at coordinate 35,281,230 of NW_024412400.1, read as the reverse complement.
GGATCCCAGAATCACTGTTGAGAAATTCAGTTCTATCCTGGGTCCCAGTCCTGTGTGTTCAACCTCTGGTTTTCTCTTTGGAAACGTTTGGAATCTTCTCCTTAAACCTGATGGTCTGAAGTTTTACAATGGCTTGTCAGCGTGTCAGCGTGTGCACTTCCTTTCCTTCAGCGTGCTGAGGGCTCAGAGGGTCTTCAGTTCTGAGAACTATGTCCTTCTAGTCTGGGAAAATATTTGTATTATTTCGTTGGTGTTAGCCTCCCTCCGTCTGCTCTCAGGAATTTCTGTCACTTAGATGTTGGGCCTCCTGGGGCAGCCCTCTAATTTTGCCTTGTTGGCATATAATTTCCTCACACTGATCTTCTGATTCTTCCACTCACTGACTTTACCGCTGCTGTCATCCACCAGAATGTAAGTTCCACGAGGACAGGAATTGATCTGCTCCGTCACCATTGTATTTCCCCGGCACCTAGCACAGTACCTGGCATGGAACGGGCAGTTGGTGAATACTGTGCAATTCTAAAAGTTTCCTCCTGTTTTCTGATTGCCCCTTGTAAAGCATCCCACTCTTGTTTCGTGGACGGGCCATCATCTCTTCTCCTCCTGACAGTATTATTTGGAGATTTTTGAAATTTCCTTTTGCTCTGTGCATCAGTTGCCTTTGTGTCCCCAAGTTCCTTTTCTCCCGGTGGTTGTTTTGGTCTCCATCTTGCACGGTCAGCACCTTTCTAAAACCTGTCTCTCCTTAGGCTATCCACTCATATTTGCAGATCAGGCCCTAAATGCTGGCTGGAAGCTCTGAGGATATGAGTGCAGCTGGCAGGCCCCGTGGCCATACGATCAGGCCCTGGGTACAAGACCCCTAGGTGTGAGGACCTGTAGGAGTCTTCAGACACCCTCCTAGGTGGGACTGTTCCCCAGAGAGACATCTCCTGTCTGGTGTTCTGGGAGCCAAACTATAGCCTCCTGTCTTAAGGATGGTACTTCCTCCTCTCTCCTGTGCCTGTGTCTGGGAGGCCGGGGTCTCTCTGGCCCAACCTCAGCAGAAGGCAGACATCCGGCCTTCTGCCGGGATGGGAGAATAGGCAGGTAATTGGATCTAAGGGCTCCTTAGGCAAACTCTGAACTGGTCCTCATGTGTTCAGGTACTCTGGCACCCCCTTCTCCAGTTCCTGAGCCCCTCTGAGCTTCTGCCACACGGGGCACCTTGCCTCCTACCTCCTTAGCCTCCTGCAGACTCTGCTTGCTCTGTTACCGTTGTACATCAGCCCTCCAGCTTCTACACTTTTGTCGACCTTTCCCATGCACTGTTGTCTCCTTTCCCACTCTGTTGGCCCTCGTGACGTCATACGTGTTCTATTCCTTCATTGCCACTTTGTTAGAACAGAAGCGGAGATAAAGGATTTTGTCCACCATGTTAAGTTCACAGCCACGTCTTACTGTGGTAAGCCCAAGGAAAGGACAGTATAGCTTCCTACTAAGAGATGTGCTAGTCCTGTTACCCAGAATTAAAAGTCAGGTTCACATCCTTAGAGAACGATCAGTCTCGTGGAAAAGACAAATAGGTCTTACTCTACAAAGGCTGTAATGGAGGTGTGTCTGGGCAGCAGTGGGGTTGCCAGAGAAGCGACTGTATCTTCCCTAGGGGGAAAGAGGGTCACGTGAGGGGCAACACTGGGATTATGGGATTGTGGGAAAGGGAAGAGGCCTGAGCTCATAACCATTTGGTGGGCAAGAAGGAGTTTTAGCCTACATTGTGACTTTTATTGACTCTCCTCTCCTGGGTGCTGTAACACAGCATTGCTTTCCCGCTGTACCACCTGCCCCATCAAGTTGAGCTAAACCATCAAAGGTGACACCAGAGTACCCAAGATCCTAGCAGAGTTGCTCAGAGGGCCGCCTGGTGCCCCACACTGTTTCCTCCAGTAAAACAGACTAACGTGAAGGTTAAATGTATGCAAATTTCCCAAGCGAGCTGGCACTCAACAGAAGTTAGCTTCCGCTTTTTTTAAACCAGCACCCACTTTGTTTAAAGTAGGAAAGAAAAAGAACTAACATGCTCTGTGTAGCACATGGAACTCAGATACGCAGGAATAGAAGTTCCTTTGCTTTCTAGAACACTCACCTTGCCCTGAAGTCACCACTTCCATGAAGGGTGAAAACATTTGCCACGTCAAGGTAAATGTCTTCTAATCTTAAATTTATTCTGTTACAGGTCAATTTTTAATCAAGTTAGTCTTTTGCTGCCTACTTTCCCAAGAGTGAATTAAGCATCGTAGGTAGCTTTATCATCCTGGCATCTGAAAAGGGGCATCTGGCCCTGAATGCCCTCCAGCCTAGAGGGGTGCCCTTGACCTCTATCCTCTCTGCCTCCACTTCTGAAGCCTCCTCAGCTTCTCTTGGCTAAGGCACTACCACTACTGTCTGGGCCCGTGCCTGGGCCCTCCCTGTTACTATCAACGCCATGGTCCTTGGCCTTGGGCTGCACGCCATGTATGCCCTACCCACCCCCCAGAAGTATCCCCGCTGACTTCTCATCCTCAGCCCCTTTCACTCCTCCTCTCAAAGAGCCTGGGGAACTTTTATGGATCTCTGCCATGCCCTGCAGAAGCTGAGGGGGACTTGGAAAGCAGAGGAGGGGATATTTCGTGAAGACTGGCAGTTCCACTGTACTGAGGTCATGCCACTACACTGGCGCAGAGCACGATGGTCTCCTCCTACAAGTCCAACTGGGAAGCAAAATGCCTGCCCGCCTGCTTTACAGTCTCCAAAACTAACCAGGCTCCTTAACTCTGCCCTCCCCCACCCAATACACAGAAGGCTTTGTCTCTGAAGGGTAAGAGGGTGCAGGGAGCAGGCCTCGACCTCGGTCTAAACTCTTGGTCACCACACACCTTTTCTACCAGGTTCTTCCCTATGCCTGCTGCTCATTCTGCCACCGACCCCACCCTCAGCCCAGAAGGGACTTTTCCTTTCCATTTTCATATTCTCTTCTTCTTACCACTCTACAGATTTTAGTAAAACTGTGTGCTCTGACTGCCCAGACTCTGGTTTGTTTTTGTTTTGTTTTGTTTTGTTTTGTTTTTAGGGTAACTTTTAAAACGTAGATAAATCTTTCTCAACAAAGCCCGATTCTTACAAAATGAAAGCTTTAACCTTCACACAAGTGTTCCTCTGAAATGAGTCTTAGGATCCCGTTCCAGAAGTCAAAAGATGAACATCCTCTCCTTACTCTCAGCTGGGTCTGCCATTCCCCGGGGAACAACGGAAGCCTCAGCCTCCAGGAAGGAGGGTCCCGGGGCAACCAGGTTTAACAGAGCTGGAAAATTGCATCCAAGAACTCTCAACATCCAGGGGATGGTCAGGCTGTCCTCTTTGGATCAATTCTCCCAGCAAAACAAAAATAAACGGTGGGTAGAACATTTTTCAAACTTCATTGTTAAAGCCAAAAAGCAGGGATGTCTCAGAGCAGCTGAGAGAACACCTGTAGCCAGGGAGGTAAGCAGGCTATTAGAACATCAGAGCCACTCGTGCCCTGTGGGCACTTGCCAATACTGCTCACTTAAGCTTTGAATCAGTGGCCATATAAGCCGAGAAGGAAAGAATTCAAAGGCTGGAGCCCTCCCAAGCTGAGGAGCCTTATACTAACTTCTTCCACATTAAGCTGGACCCCCAAGGAGCTACACCTTCATAGGCCAAGGTGAACTAGATCTTAACCCACCTTCTTCCCCTAATCCTAGAGGACTTCAGAGAAACCCTGATACTAAGGCAAGCAGAAGAAGAAAAAGGCAAGGATAAAATATCACTAGGAAGAAATTGCCACACATCAACCTTTGATCAGATTTGCAGCCCTTTGCCTGAAATAGTCAAAGAAGCTTCAGTCGACAACTTCATTTGAGGTCATCCACGACTTTTAATAACTCTAGCGACCTGGGAAACACAAACATGAAGCCTGTCTGGAGGAGGGCATATCTATCTTACGCCTGGGAGACACCCCTGACAAATGATTAGTCCAGGGCATTGACCGGCAAGCAGTCAAAAACAGCACCCAAAATTCACACCATCATTTCAAGAGTTGCAGAAAAAACATTTGATAAAATTCATTTATGACCAAAGCTCGTTTTAATTTTTTTTCATGTTTATTTGTGAGAGAGAAAGAGAGTCAGAGTACGTGCAGGGAGGTGCAGAGAGAGAGGGAGACACAGAATCCGAAGCAGGCTCCAGGCTCTGAGCTGTCAGCATAGAGCCGGACACGGGGCTCGAACTCACAAACCACAAGATCATGACCTAAGCTGAAGTTGGACACTTAACCTGCTCGACTAAGCCACCCAGGCACCCCTGACAAAAACTCTTAAACTAGGAATATCTGGGAATGTCTGTTAAAGTAACATACACGTTATTTGTCAGGATAGGCCAGGGTCATTTCAAGAATTTACCACATTAGATAACGTTTCCCTCTCATAAATCCCATGTAGATCCTGAAGAGCTACAGAGCGGTTCCCTGCCCAGCTGTGTCTCAGGGGTCCCAGTAGGCCCCACCCATGGCTTTGCCTCCTTTGTTATGGCTTTCAGATCCACTATGAGAGAGTTGGAGAGTCTACAAGAGTTTTTGTGGCCAAGTCTAGATGGGGCGTACATCACTTCCGCCCACACCCCACTGACTATAACTCAGTGAGATCACATAAACCCGGCCTAATTTCAAGAAGAACAGATATATTAGCTTCCTATGTGCCCAGAAAGAAGGGGGAGGGGGTGGCGGGGAAGCGTTTTAAGGAACACGTGGCATTATCTCTGCTACAACCTAAAAAGGATATCTATAGAAAACTTGCAGCAGACATCATATGTAATACTGAAAGTCAACAGTTTGCCTCTGATATCAGCAAAAAGGCAAGGAGGCCCGCTAATGCCACCTGTATTTGGCATCCATCATGCTAGCGGTCTTCAATGGCGTGAGAAAAACAAATAAAAGGTGGAGGGATTGGAAATACAGCAAATTTGTCCATATTTTCAGATGGTATATTTTGGACATAGAAGATTCAAAAGACTATACAGAAAAATTATTAGAATTAATAAAGTTTAGCAAGGTTACTGGATATGCATCCAAGATGCCTAAATCAATTCTATTTCTATAGATTGGCAACAAATGGAATAAAAAGTATTTTCTAAATGCCATTTATAGTGGCATCCAAAAAATCAAGTGTCTAGGAATAAACCTTATAAAAGATGTTTAAGTGCTCTACAAGAAAAACCATAAAACTTTATTTAGGTATATTTAAGGGGATCCAAATAAAAGGAAAGATATATAATGCTTGTGGATCAGCAGGCTAAAAAATTGTAAAGACATGAATTCTCCCAAAATTGAATTATAAATTCAGTTCAGTTCCTATCAAAATTTCAGCAGGGTTTTTTGGGGTGGGGCAGGGATAAGAGGAGGTGTTTCATCTGTGGAACTTGACAAGCTCATTCTAAAATTTATATGGAAAATACAGGAGCGCCTGGGTGGCTCAGTCAGTTGAGCGTCTGACTTCAGCTCAGGTCATGATCTCACGGTTCATGAGTTTGATCTCCGCGTCAGGCTCTGTGCTGACAGCTCGGAGCCTGCATCCTGCTTCAGATTCTGTGTCTCCCTCTGTCTCTGCCCCTCCCCTGCTCTCTCTCTCTCTCTCTCTCTCTCTCTCTCTCTCTCTCTTAAAAATAAACATTAAAATTTTTTAAATAAAATAAAATTAATATGGAAAATACAGAAAGTCACGAATTGCCAAGACATTCTTGAAGAACAGGTGGGAAGAAGAACCAGCTATCAAGATGTATAATAAAGCTATATTCAGCAAAGCAGTGTGATGTTGTATGGGGACAGGAAATAGAGCAATAGAACAGGAGAAGAGAAGCACACCCTTGCACAGGTGGACACTTGACATTCGACGTGGGTGGTGACACATAGCAGCAGAGTGGACGGGGTCTTCTTGGTAAACATTGCTAGAATAATTGACTACCCAAACAAAAAATAACTGAATAGGATTCACATCATGCACCAAGACCCAAATGTGAAAAAACAAAACTGTAAACCTTTTATGAGATAATACAGGAAAATGTCTTCATAACACAAAATTCACTAGCCATAAAGGAAAAAGCTAATAACCCAACTACGTTAAAATTAAGAACTTTTTCTCTTTTTTTTTCTATTTTGAAAGGATTCCATAAAAAAGAATAGTAAGACAAGCCATAAAACAAGAGGGTATTTATGACTCCTATAACCAACCCCAAAAGGCTAGTGTTTGGAATATATAAAGAACTCCACAAATCAATGATAAAATCAGCAGACAACCCAAAATATGGCCAAAAGATTTGAACAGACACTTCACAAAAATTTAAGCTTGAATGTTTAATAATATATATGAATAAATGCTCGGCCTCATTGGTAAGCAGGAAAATGAACATTAAAAGGACAGAGATATGACCGCATCCATCAGATTGGGAAAATCCTGACAACGACCTCGTGTGGTATTGCATGGAACTCTTGCACGGCTGGAGGAGGGTCAGTAGCTACAGCCGCTTTAGAAAACCTTCCGACATTATCTAGCAACACCACAGATCTGCTTACACCCACCGTATGACTCAGCGGGTCCGCTGTTAGGTGTGTGTCCTAAGAACGTGTGCCCATGTGCGGAGGGAGCCTTGTGGAAGAATGTCCTGAGGCAGTGTGGTTTGTAATCATCCAAAGCCAGACTCATACCAAGTCCATCAAAGTAAAAGAGATCAATTATTTAGTATATAATCTTGTAATGGAAGGTTATGTGGCAGTAAACCTGGTTGGATTACAGGAATGTTATTTACATAAAGCGTAAAAGGCTTAACCAAAGTATATATTCATGTGATTCCCTTTATAAAAGTTTCAGAAGCTAAATGAAGCTATGTTTTTTTAAGGCTGCATAACTACATGGTAAAGCTATAAAGGAAAGAAAATTAATAGTGTAACAGTAGGAAGAGTGATTAAATTCTGTCACAGTGGGGCTTGCAGTAGGGAACGTGTGGAATGCCAGAAGTGCTGTATCTTCACCTAGGTGATGATGAAAGCAGGATATACTTTATAACTCTCTGTCAAGCCATATGTGTTTCATGTTCTTTTATATGCATGTTATGTTTCATAATACAGTTTTTACAAATATATCACATACTAAGACAAAATACCATCCCACTGCAGAAGCATTACCTAATGTCTAGCCTTACAAGACCCTGCCAAACAGGTGTGGTCCCATTTTACATCCAGGAAAACTGAAGTTCAAATGACTAAGTATTTTATTTTCCCATAGGCTGGTAATTGCCTAGGGTGCACTACTAAGTGATGGACGCCAGAGCCCCCACCCCAGGCTCTTTGAGTCCTGTCCATACTCTTTCCATGCTGGATCTCTGCAGCCTCCACAGTCTCCCTGTGGCTGCAAACTTCAAGTGTTCCTTTCTCCAGTCCCACAACCCACGTCTTTCCCAAAGTAGACCCACCATTTCCCATCTACTTCCCACCTCCCCCCTACCCGTCAGTGCCCGACTCCATCCTGTCATCTTTGATCCACGAGACTCCCAATGGTGGCTAAAAAACTACACGTAACTATTGCCCCATACATGATTAGAGGATATTAGCGCCTCTGTTGAGTCCTCCATAGGAGGAAGTCGTGATGTTCCTTCAACATATTCTGACCCTAACTGTCCACACTGCCATCTGGAAACCTTGTCTGGCCACACCCTCACAGCCTTGCTCTCAGGAGAAATATTACTCTGGGCTGTAGACGACTCTAGAGAAGCACATGGCCCCTGAGGCAGCCTTTATCCTTGCCTGAGGGGGCTGCCCCACAGGGGAGAATGCCAGAGTCTGCTCCCACTCAGGGGCAGGGTACTTTTGTACCCGCCCGATTTCAGGCCACTGGGTAGTCAGTGTTGGCACACACAACATCACTGTTCTCCCTTGCCTAGGAATGTACAAGGTGATCGGGGGCATCATCTCTCCTGTCAACGACAACTACAGAAAGAAAGACCTCGTGGCTGCCCACCACCGGGTGGCCATGGCCCGGCTGGCCCTGCAGACGTCCGACTGGATCCGGGTGGACCCCTGGGAGAGTGAGCAGGCGCAGTGGATGGAGACCGTGAAGGTGCTGAGGTAAGAGTGAGCATGCTTTTGTGTGATGCCCAGAGGCCACGGGACCTATCTGCAGAGCCCAGTGGCCGAAAGGCAGGGACCAAGGCTCAAGTGGGGCTTCAGCCAGGCTTTCTCAGCCAAAATCCCAGCAGTGCTTCTTTGCAGAGGGAGAGAGACAAACAGACACACTCAAAGAGGTCCCGAGTGGACAAATCACAACCCACCACCCTTCCGGACACACTTTCTGGGAACACCCGATCTTGTTTCAGACAGCTGTATCCTCGGGCTCCAGGGCCGCCACCAAATAGATGTGTGACGAGGCACTTAAGTTCTCTGAGACACATCTCTCGCTTGCAAAATGGGGACCATAAAAACCTAAGAGGATGTTTTAAATGTAAGAACTTCTGACACAGAACCCCGTAAGAATATTCAGTAAGTGGGACCCTTTATCATTGTCACCATTGACTAGGTTGAAAATTACATCTACGCAATAAGCCCTCTCTTCTAATTGTACAAATCCAGGTTCTATAAATCCAGACTTTTATGTAAAATTGAAAAAAAGAAGCTATAAATCTAGAAGGAGTTGCTCAGGATTTTTTTTTTTTTTTCCTTTTGGAACTGCTTTTAGCACTTAGCCTAAGTAATTTGCTATTTAAAGGCCCGGAGAGTCTTGTGTGTTCGGACAGTGGGTCACTGACTTGTGTCTGGGAAGCATTCCTGGGAGTTTGGTAGAGGAACCAGAAGACCCACCCGGCCTGGCTGTCAGAGGGGATGATGAGGGGGGCCCTGCCTGTCACTAATGACAGCCAGCCTGGCTGGAAGGGATTGCAGACTGTGTGGGCTGTGTCTTTTATCTATTTGCAAACACTAGGATTTGTCAGGGAATAGGAAGCACAAGGGAGAAGGTCAAATAACTGGTGGGTCTTTTCATCCTAAATCTGTTCCGCTTTTCATTTCTTACTCATCTTCAAAGTTACTTGGTTGAAAACTGTTTATCCTTTCCTTTTTTAGTAAAGGTAAACATTTTGTTCATTTAGTTACACATGCCGGTTCTGATCGTTTGCCTTTCATTTGGGAAAGAACCAGCTAGAAGCATTCAGCAATTCAGAGCTACTTCAGAACCTGCTGGCAAATTAAAAGAAGAGCAAATGTGAAATAACTGTTAGGATACCTGCTTTTTTTTAACATTAAAAAAAAAAAACAAATTTACACCTGAATCATCCCTTCAGAACAAGCAATCTAGCCAACCCCCATATATCTAGGATAGCAGAGGAGAATGCAAACAGTACATAATCCAGCACGCCATTTAGCTTTAACATGTCGTCGGAAACAAAGACCCTTTCCTCCTGCACCCTGGGAGAGGCAGTGTGGCCTAGGGCCCAGATTTTGGATCCCAATTTACTAGCTCAGTGACTTGATGTAAGTGAGTTAGCCTCTCTGAACCTCAGTTCCTCACCTAATAAAACGGGGATGATACCACCCACTTCTCTGGGGTACTATGTGAATTAAACGGGATGATGTGGGCAAAATACCTGGTTTATGGTAGGTGCTGAAGAATGCTAGCTACCTTCCCTGCATCCCTAACACGGGCTCATAATTTATCATCCAAACAGATAAGCCATTCCTGGGTAAATAGGAACGGACCACAGAACTACATAATATTTTCACTGCTTCTGCTGCAAAATGCAGGCGTGTGCTGAGATGTTACTGAACACATTCTTTTTCTTTTTTTACTCTATCCTTTAGTTCAGTGCTTCTCGGCCCTGGCTGCACAATGAATCATCGAGGGAGCTTTCAAAAGTACTGAAGCCTGAGTCTTATCCCAGAGACTGGGATGTCACTGGTCTGGGGTGGGGCATCAGAATTTTAAGAGCTCCCTGGTGATTCTAGTGTGTGGCCAGGATTGAGGCCACCGCCCTCAGTCACAAAGTACGTGAATCAGGTTTATGATTAGGACCAAGATCCATCCAAACCAGTGGACCCTGGCTGCAGGAATCGCCTGGGAAGCTTTTTAAAATGTTCATTCCCCACCCCCTACCCCACCTCAGAGATTATGACTTGTGCGTAGGGTCTTGGCATGGGTATTTTGTAAAAGGACCCCAAATGATTTATTTTGTGCAGCCAAGGTTAAAAATCTGTTGACATAAAGAGACAATAGTTTTATCAGAGAGCTGACTACATTTTTTTTCAATTTTTGGAGTGAGCTTCATTAGAAGATGTTATTGCTAATGCTTTCCTAAAATTACCAAACGCGTTTTTTTTAAGACTGAAAATCTGGTGTTTGTAAACTGAGGTGATTTCAAAAGCATGGTAGAAACCCACCCCACCCTTTGCTCCATATCTTTCTGATGGAATCAACAGTGAATTTACACCATAGTGACAAATAGTGTCACTATGACAAATGTCACTATGAAGTAAATTCAAAGTAGAGTTCGTTGAGTATTCTTTTTCTCCCTATCAGGTTGCTTGTTTTCATTCTAATTTTTTGTTTAATCTAGGCCAGTTTTTATGCTTTTAGGGCATTTAATAACTTAGTTCGCTCACCATCTCCCCATGTCGAAGGTCCTTAGTCACAATGCCATTTGATGTGGTCCATCATCAATCATCACTACTGTCATCTCATGTACCCCTTTGCAAGCATGATCTTATGTTGTCCTCGTTTTACAGATAAACTGAGGTTCAGAGAGGCTAGGCTAATCAACATCGCAAAACAAATAAGCGAGTGGTGGAGCCCAGTCTGACTCTGAAGCCATGCTTACGGTTATCTTCAAACCAGTGACCTACAGGTCAGGGCACAGTGTGGTGAACTTTGTTCCTGCCACCATGACCCAATGACCTTCTGACCAGACATCCCTGGAAACCTGTGGGGCCGCGGAGGACACAAAGAACCTGCTCCCAGGGTCAGCCCGCAGGCTCAGGGCTGGGCACACCCGGACACCACTCAGGCAGACAACCAGAGGAAGCAATGGCCACCGCCCTACAAAGGCAGAGTGGAGGTCTGTGAGGTAGCGACATTTGACACTGAAAATAATGATTGACGCATCAGAGTTCAGAGACCCAGCTAATATTCCAAGTCGGGTCAACCTGAACTAGGAGCTTCAAGGTAAGTAAAATAAAATGACCATCACCACCTTTACTGATCACTTACTGCACTCCAGGGTTTCTCAGGTATGTCCTATCTAGTCCCCTCAACAACTCTGAGGAGTAGGTGGGTGTGGCCCCATTTTACAGGTGAGGAAATGGAGGCTTTGAAAGGGTCAGTAACATAGGCAGGGCCCTAGAGTTAGAAAGTAGAGGTGCGACTCACACCTACTTCAGTCTGCTCCAAGATTCCAGACTTACTCAGGAGCAAATCCTCAGACATGAAGCTTACCAAAACCAAAGCAGACAATGATGGAAACACAGAGTGCAGCTAGGCCCTAAGAAGGCTCAACTGAGTGTCTGAGATATCAGGAAGGACTTTGGGCCAGAATCAAATGTATTTATTCGTCCACTCCTTCCATCCATTCCTGAATTCAGCTGACTTTAGGTAAACAGTTACTGAACTAAGAATATTAAGGTGACTTAAATGAGCTCACTATTCACACACTGACAGTAATGATGGTAAGAACAGCTAATGTTGACTGGACCCTTTCTGTGGATGGGCCAGTGCTAAGCTCCTCCCTTAATCCTCAGCATGGCCCACAGGGGTGGGTGTGGTCATCGTCCCCCATTCTACAGATGACAAAACCGGAGGCAGATTGCTTAAGGAACCCACCAAGATTCACAGCCACTAGTTGGAAGCAGAATTCCAGCCAAGCAGTCTAATTCTAAAGTTTAACCTTTATACTATGCCTTCCCCCAGCGATACTCAGCAGTGAGCCACCTGCCCAGCATTTGGCAGGGTAGAGGCACTTTCTCTCTCATGGTCCTGTGGTACTTGGCAGAAAAGAGATCGGCATTAACTTCCATCGTGACTAATACACAGATGAAGTCAGTGAGGCTCTGAGAGTGTCAGTGACTCTACTCAAGGTCACACAGGCGAGAAAACCGAAACTCGAACCCACCCGGGCTGCACAGCACCTGTTTTTTCCACCAGGCACTGCTCTCTCCCAAACGTAGCCCTCCTAAATGTATACTACAGTAGGTAGAAGGTGGAAGATTGCATTGATACAAGACGTGGTGACAACCTGTGTTTGATCAGGTATCTATTGATTTGCTAAAAGAACCAGGCATGCCAAGATGGTGTACGTCTAATCAGATCTGAAATGCTAACATGTAATGAGAGTTGCTCTGTCCTGCTCACTGTTCAGAGCACTTTGCACTCCTTTCATCTTTGTGACCACCCAAGAGAGGCACACACGATTATCACAGGTTATCCCTCATTACACAGGTGCTGAACCATCCACACAGAGACCTAGAGACACGTGCCCAGGGTCGCCCATCTGGCCTCTGGGGGAGCTGAGCTGGGGCCCAGGCAGTCTGGCTCTAAGCCAGACTCTTAGTCCTCACCCCCGTGGAGTTCTGAAATACTAATGAAATTTTTTACTTTGAAATCTGTCTGCTTCTAAGAGCCCATATCCTTCATCCCTTCTCAACTGTTTGTTTTTTTCTAAGTGAGCTATTGAAGACAATGTTAAAAAAGTAGAAATATGCTCATCCCCACACCCTGCCCCTTTCACCAGGGCTCACAAGAAGGCAATCCGTGGTCAAGAGGTCCCAATCACACATGCTTTGTGTCCCAGCACCTGGCACAGGCCTGGCACATGGTAGGCCCTCCACCAACACCTGGGGAATGAGCTACCTGCCTAAAATGGACAAAAGCAGGTTGAGACTTAAAAACTGAGACCCCTGGGTGGCTTTGCGGGATGGATACATCCTGAGCCCGTGTGTTTGCAATGCAGGCATCATCACAGTGAACTGCTCAGATCTCTGCCCCAGACGGAAGGCCCGGACCATGGCAGGGCTCACTCCTTGGCCCCGACAGGTGGGTGCACCTTGTCCGTCGGAGGGACAGACGTCAGGGATCCGTGCGAGAGCCAATTCCTAGGCACAGCTAAGGATTTTGAGGCTTCCCTGGTTGGGGGTGACACTCCCCCAGATTGAAGGGTCAAATTAAACAATCGGCCACCGCCCCTTGTAAATCATTACACTAATTTAAGATTTTCTGCCTCAAAGGAGTTTACTTACCCTCGTGACTCGTGCTCATGACGTGGATTATAGTCAGGGCTACACAGGGATAAACTAGTGAGTGATGCTGGGTTCTTTTAAAAGCCTTAGCCTGAGTACAGACTGTGCTATTATAACCCTTACGCTTGTAGCCACGTTCCTCACTGGCTTCCTCAAAAGAGGAAACCTGTTTCTAAGGGGATTTTTTTTTTGGAGCCCACTTTCATCGTACTTTTCGCGTGTTGCCGGACAGCCGCGGTCACACCTGCTGCGCAACACGTGCGTGTACATGTGTACCCACAACAGAGGTACACCGCTGCCCACACCTACAGCAGAGATAGTGCCAACCGTGCTTGTAAGGACGGTAAATATGCAGCTGTCGCCAGTTCCAGAGGAATATTCGCAACCCACGTAACCAAAACAAACAGGGTGGTCCTGTGCCATGTGGGCTCACGGATCAGCGTGGTGAGAAAGGAATGAGGTCAGTCTCTCCTTACATACCCTCACCCTGTCCCTCTGGTGGGATATGCTGAGAGCCAGAGAAGGCTAGGCAGGCCCCCAAGCTCTGCCTGTGTGTTGCCGGACCCCTCCAGAGACAGCCTGCCAGTGCCCACCCCACTTGCTGGTGGCCTCAGGGGCCAGGGGCCAGGAGACTACACGTCTCCCCAGACTGCCAGCTCCACCAATGGGCACTCCTCAGGCACCAGCTCACCTGAATGGCCTACCTGCACTTAGAATATTCGAGAACGGTCCCGCAAGGGCCCTCCCCCCGCACCAGCCAGGAGCCTCATAGCCACGCTTGGTGGCCAATGGTGTGGAAACACCACCTGCCACAACCTCAGCACATGCCAGCTTCCTCTAATGGGTCCCTGTGGATTCCAGCCGCACTGACTGACCAGGAAACCAGGAAAGCGGTAATATCTAACATCTAGAGTAGTTTGAAAATAAAGCCAACTGAGGGTTGATGGGGGGTGGGAGGGAGGAGAGGGTGGGTGATGGGTACTGAGGAGGGCACCTTTTGGGATGAGCACTGGGTGTTGTATGGAAACCAATTTGACAATAAATTTCATATATAAATTTAAAAAAATAAATAAATAAAGCCAAAAGACAGGCAAGAGAAGACCACGTCACTGAGCAGGAATAGAACTGTACCGTCAGACAGCCCACAGGTCTCCCACGTGCCTCCTCCCGACATCAAGTGCTGTCAAAAGTCCACGTGGATTGTCCTTTCAGTTTGTAACCCTGGGTTTCTACTGTGTTGTCAACTCCTGGTGTTTGATGGAACCTTGTCAGCTGTGATTCCAAAGGACCTTCCCTCTCTAATGGCAGTCCTGGTACCCTGGGTCAAGTTTATTCGCCCCTCATGCAAATAAACGGGAGCACCCAGTGATGGAAGGGCAGGATGTGACACTGGTCACACTGGGCTGAAACCCCAGCAGGCCCATCTGGGGGGTTTTCCTAACAAGGGTCTCCCAGCTGTGGGAGGTGGGATGCTAGTTCCAGATCAGAAGGGCTTGGGAGCGTCACAGTCAAACCAACCTAAAATGGCTTCTTTGCTGCAGGATTTTTCAGTCTTTACCATGACCCTGTGCATTGTGACTCTACCAGAAAGGCAACTAGCTTGCTGCCATCATCACTAATCATGGGACCCTTTCTAACACATACTGATAATTTCTCAGAACTAGTGCCCCCTGCCCCCGAACACAGATTAGGAAACACTCTTTTAAAAGGACTCAAAAATGCCACGGGGCCCTAAAAATATCATGCAGCAGGCCCTAAACACTGGTCAAAGGACCACTCACAGCAGAATCACCTGTGAGGCTTATCATGCTTCCCAGGCCACACCCCAGACCTCCTGAGTGAAAATGGGGCCCGGGAATCTGGATGTCTAACAGGCACTCTGGGATTTGCTTTACAGCCCATTTGGGGAACCGTGCACTAGAGTAGGAATCTAAGGAGGAGTTACAGCATCTTTGCAATATTCACTGTATTCTTCTGGTCTGTCTGCCTCGCTTCCCCCCTGTCCCCCAGTCATGAACACAGGCGTGTTCATTCTCAGCCTTCTTTCTGAATCATCTCTGGCTCAGCAGCTACCCTCACCAGCGTTCAAGAACACTGTCTGAGCACCTCCCCAGACCAGGCTCCAGGCTCAGGAGGAGAACAAAGATAGCCCTCCACCCCAACCTTTGACCTAAGCTAGAGACAGGCTGTGAATGGTAGCCGAGATGTGGATTAGGAAGGCTGCCTGGAGGAGGAGACACTTGCACCAAGACTCATGGGATCAGTAGGTTATCTGGGGTTGGGGCATTTCTGGCAGAGAGGCAGTGGAGCAGGGCACAAAGGAAGGAAACAGCATGGGTGCTGGGCAGCCCTTGCTCTTAGGGAATGCCAGAGGGTCCAGTGATGGGCAGGGAGCCTCCAGTGATGTGGGAGAGATGCCACACTGAGGCTTCCAGCCTCTCACCCTTCATCTCCCTGCACAGGCTTCCGGAATCCCTGTCTCAGCTCTTTGCCTGGACTGCCCCTCCTCCCCATCCCCTTCTTGGCTCCCCCTTCTAAAAACCTATCTGTCCTGTTAGGCCCAGGTTGGACCCGTCTTCCCTGTGAAACAAGTCCCAGCGGCTTTCACAGAGATGAGCTCACTCTCTCCCTCCCTCCACCAAAGCTCACCCACATTCTTTTCAGATTTATTTTTCTAGGGGCTATTCTGCTTGGCCCTGGAATGCTGGGAGTTTGTTCTTTATCCCCTTTCTTGCTCTTCAAACCCTAACTCCCGTTCATCTTGCTCTCTTCTAAAGTAACTGTTAAAAAGAAAGTTTATGTTGAATGAGAAGTGGGCTTCGTAATTGACCAAAATGTATCAGGGGCTTTAAAAACGTTCATGTCCTTTACTTGATATATTCCCCTTCTAGGAATCAGACTGTGGAAATAATTAAAAATTGGGACAAAGATTTATGTAGAAGGATGTTTATCACAGCCATTTTTATAATGGCAGAAAATAAAAGCAACCTCCCCGTTTAAATATAAGGGAACATTTAAGTAAATTATTCTGTATCCATAGGATGAATAATTGACACAAAATGTTTCTGGAGAAAGGCTTATGAGGTAAGCAGAAAAAAATCAGGATACGATACTGTATATATAATCTCAAGTATATAAAAACATGTAAATATACTTACACATCTATTTGCATGTCTAAATCAATAGAAAAACTGAAAAACTACACTCAAATATTGACGGCTTTGGAGAAAGCAGAATTGTTTTCTACCTTGAATATGTGTTTTTCATACATTTTATAATTGACACAGATTTCACGTTTGTGATCACAGGTGGGGGGGGGCGGGGAACTAGAGCAATTACAAAAAGGAAGGAGGTGGAGTTCTTCCTCAGCATACATTGGGCTTCTGATGAGGTGGCTTGTAGATTACTAGTGGCAGAGCTCTAAAGGACCGTTCTGTGTGCTGTGTATTTTATTGTGTGTTCTCCTCTGGGACTGCAGACTGTGGGC
This sequence comes from Herpailurus yagouaroundi, assembly GCF_014898765.1. Classification (NCBI taxonomy): domain Eukaryota; kingdom Metazoa; phylum Chordata; class Mammalia; order Carnivora; family Felidae; genus Herpailurus; species Herpailurus yagouaroundi. Next base: position 35,264,446 of record NW_024412400.1, on the reverse strand, counting down.
TGAGCTCAGCATTCTCTGGCTGCCAGAGCCCTGCTCGTGTGATTTGCAGCCCTCCGTGGACTGACCCAGCCGTGCTGAGTTCCAGACGGCTTGGCTGTGACACTTTGGGACAGATGATGCCTCGGTCCTCTAACAGCCCAACACTGTCCGTCTCTTGTGAAGGTGGTCCCTGCGCTCGGCTGATGGGGCTGAGCACAGCTCAGCAACCTTCAGAGAGGATTCCCTTTCCACGCAACCACGGCAGGCCCCTCATCTGACTCCATTCTGCACTGATTGTTCCACGGTGGCCTTGTCTGGTTAATTGGGGCGCTGCCCTTTAATACCTGGCTTCAGCTCTGGTGTCCTGTGTCCCCAGAAGTCCCACACTCCTGAGTGTGGCTGCACTCACTCCACCCCTCAATTTCCAGAACCTCCACAGGAGGTCAGCCCCATTTTACAGCTGAGGAAACAGGCCCATCTGCTGTAATTCTCCCAGGGTTCCGGCAGATCTGAAACCGGAAACCAGGGCTGACTGACCTCAGGGCGGCTGTTCTTGACGTTAACAATTAAGGCAGCTGGACATTCAAAGAAAATGGTCCCGGTGGCACTTCCCTCACTTTTCATGTAAACCTCTGCTTCATCTGCTTCTCGAAGCCAGTGGCTATTCCAAAGAGCACATTGCCCCAAAATGCCCACGGACATCTGATTTAGGTCACTGTTTCGTGCTTGAGACGAATCAAACCGGCAGCCTTTTTTCAACACTTCAGACTTACGAACCTTGGACTTGGATAGCCAGTCATTATATCTGAAGAGCTCAGAGCAGTGATGTAAATGGACTTGAAAGAGAGGTGATGGGCTCTTTGAGGACTGCCCAGAGTTGGAGTCCAAGGCACGTGTTGCCAGAAGAAGTGATCACCCCACAGACATGCCTTTGATTTGGGGGAAAGGGAGGTGTGGGCATGTGTCCCCTGTCGGCAGGAGCACACAGTGAATTGTACTCCTGTCATTGTTCATAAATCAGACGGTATCTAATATCTAAGCCAGTAGGTAGAAATTACCGCCACAAAAATCCACTGGGGGGGGGGGGGGGGCCATCAGGGTGGCTCAGTCGGTTGAGCATCCAGTTTGGCTCAGGTCATGATCTTGCCCCGCGGGAGTGCGAGCCCCGAGTCGGGCTCCGTGCTGACAGCTCATAGCCTGGAGTCTGCTTCAGATTCTGTGTCTCCCTCTCTCTCTGCCCTATCCCTGCTTGTGCTGTGTCTCTCTCTCTCTTTCAAAAATGAATAAACATTAAAAAAAAAAATCCACTGCGGAGAGAAGGGGTGTCTTCTTGTTCTTTGGCCTGTGGAATGGGGGAAAGTGTGCTCCAGCCCTTAGGAGACCCTACAACTAAATGCCCATCATTCCACCTCCCCCGGAGGAAGAGCACATACAAAAATCACCCAGGTGTTTAAAAGGTCAGGGCTGCTCTCCTGTTATATTACAACGGCTGAATAAATAAACTGGAGTAGAACCTCCCAGAGGCAGAATAGTCTAAGTCCACATACGTTGTGAGCAATGGGGCCAGCTCAGATTAGTCAAAAGTGTGGGTTATTGAGTAATTTCTAAACACAGTTTTATTGACTTTAAAAATACTCCCTAAGTGTTGAATGGATGTGTCAATGAATGGATTAGCGGATCAGCAGGTGGATGGACGGATGAATGGCAGTTAACAGCCATCACACGTACTCGGTTACAGCACTTTATATTTATAAACTCATTCAATTCTAAAATAACCCTAGGAGAAAAGTACTGTTAATATCTCCATTTTAAAGTTGAGGTCACACAGCTGTTGAATGGCAGAGCCAAGACTTGAATCTAAGGTGCCTGGTTTTAGAGTCCTAGTTCTTAACCATGGAGAATTTATCAATGTATGCATCAATAAATGTTTGAATATCATTTCATTATACCAATATTATGCTGCTAGAGTGTTTGAAAACTGCTTCTGTAATTATATCTACTACTTCCAAAGGAGTGAATAAGTCCAGTGCCCACTATTTCATGGATGGGGAAAGTGAGGCCCAGAAAAGGATCCATCCAGCCCAACTAAAGCTAGAAATCAGACCTCTCCGTGACACTTCCAGTTTCTCACTTTCCATTCCACAGCTGGTCTAGTGCTCCTTTGTAAACTCCTCTCTCTGATCCTACGTCCAGATTCCTTCCAAAGTTCCACAGTAGAGGAGCCTCAACCGACCATTTACATCAGGTGTTTCCCCAGCAGGTGGGATCCCTGAACCCCTCCCAACTGAGGTTTCATGGTGACCGAGCGATGCCAACACTCTAGAACACAGCTTTTGCCATTTACTGAAGCTAGAATCAGCTTCCGGAAGGACCAGAGAACCTACTGGTTGCTTCAAGCGTGGACTTGATTTTTCTCCCTTTCCAAATTAGCCCTTTGGAAAGGGACACGAATTTCAACAGTGCCTGGAAAAATCAAGGAAGGGCTTCTTGGTTCTGATGCATGTACAATTTTCGCCAGCAGGAGGCGGCAGAGCCCAGCAGTTATAAATGCCCCACCTGGAGGCTGGCTGTGGGGTTTGAATCCTGACTCTGCCGCCTAAGTGAGTGACCTCAGGCAAGTCGGTCGCCTCTCTATGCCTGTTTCCCTCCCGCAGAATGGGCACAATAATAATGCCTACTCATGAAATTGTTCAGAGAATCAAATTAGGTTAAATACATCAAGGGCTTAGTGATAGTGCTCATATGAGCACCAATGTTAGGTTTTCTTTTATCATTAAAACCATCATTGTTAGAACAAATGCCAGAGGATTATCCACATTGATTAGTTGTTCTAGAGCTTTGTTGTATTGAAAACAGATGAAAAGGTCATTAGCTTTTGGTTATCCAAATAACCTTTATAATTAACCTTTATGATGAGATTTTACTTACAAAGGTATCAGGCGTTAGGGCTGAAATAGATTTTGAGAAAGGCAGTGACTTGCCTGAAGCCCACAGCTTGTTAGGACTAGAGATTTTACAATCTTACCTTCTATCAGAAGATGGGGTTCACAGCCGCCTTTGGACTACTGCCATGGGGTCCAGCAGCCGCCAACAGACTTTTGGTAGAATACTGGGGGGGGGGGGGCGAAATAAGTTGTTCTGATTTCTTGGCACTTTGCCACTATTAAACAAAAGATTGTATTACAATTGTATGTCCCCGAAGTAGCTTCAGATCCCCTTACACACTTTTTCAGGCGTGAACACAGTGTAGATGTTGACTTCCCAGTACACTCCAAGAAAAAGCATTTTGTGCACTTTTCAAAAGGGGTATGTTGTCTTTACTGGCCGTGACCTTTCTGTAACCTTGTCAGGATCCGCCCTTGTTTTTCCAGCTGTGCCTGAGCTGAAACTCCTCTGTGGGGCAGATATCCTGAAGACCTTCCAGACCCCCAACCTCTGGAAAGAGGCACACATCCAGGAAATAGTGGAGAAGTTTGGCATGGTGTGTGTGAGCCGGACGGGTCACAACCCAAAGGAATACATCTCAGGTTCAGCCATCCTGCAGAGGTACCAGCACAACATTCACCTGGTCAGGGAGCCCGTGCAGAATGAGCTCAGCTCCACATACATCAGGCGGGCCTTGAGCCAAGGGCAGAGCGTCAAGTACCTGCTCCCAGACGCTGTCATCACCTACATCAAGGAGCACAACCTCTACACCGGGGACAGTTCCTAGAAAGACAGCACCCAGAGGAATGAAGGACAAGCTGGGGAGGGCCAACCACGCCTCCACGAAGCTCCTCCCGAGGAGAGGGCAGTCAAGGTCCTCGGCTGTTTTCGTTGTGGTGGTTGTTTTGCTTTTCCATTTTCCTTTGTTTTATGTAGACAACGATTTTCTTTCCGAGGAGTCTTCTGTCCCAGGAAGAGGAACAGGCGTCTACACAAGAACGGACGTTTGTCAAAGAAGTTAAAAGGGTGCGGCAGGTCAGGAGAACCAGACAAAAGCTCTCAAAACCTCTCGCTGCGGAGGCCCTCTTATTTGGTTAAGTGGTGACTCTGCCGTGCACACGGATGAAGGCAGTTCTGCACGAGGCACGGGCCCCTGAGGGTCGGATCAGAATTGCCCACACGCGTTTTTTAACTAGGACCAGGTGCTGCATGCTGGCCTTGATTGGAGAGACTTGACAGGATGCTAATTACCAAACAGTGGGCTTTGTCGACGCCTTGTTGCAACAAAACAATACTAATTGAGGAGTCAAACATTTGGAAGCAGCACTTTGCTGATTCACTTTGAATCTTCCCTTAAGAGCCACCGGCTGCCTGCCTAGGCTGTAGATAAAATTTAAACTAAAATCTTTCTAAGTAGTAACCCTCAAACAATATTTTTGATACAGTGGATACTTTTAACACGACTTTTTAAATCAATGCCAGGGCTCCTGATTTCCAAGTTTCTAAAAAGGAATGGAGGTGGGGCACCTGGGTGGCTCAGTCGGTTAAGCGTCCGACTTCCACTCAGGTCAGGATCTCGCGGTCCGTGAGTTCGAGCCCCGCGTCGGGCTCTGGGCTGATGGCTCGGAGCCTGGAGCCTGTTTCCGATTCTGTGTCTCCCTCTCTCTCTGCCCCTCCCCCATTCATGCTCTGTCTCTGTCCCAAAAATAAATAAACGTTGAAAAAAAAAATTTTTTTTTAAGGAATGGAGGTAAAACAGATGCCTTGACTATTTTAAAGGATCTTTTTGAATGTTTTATGACTACCTGCCTGTTTGAATATTGGCAAAGGGATAAATAATAAATTGACATCAAAAAATACTAATGAAAATTTTCTCTTTTTTCTTCCTTTGTTATATTATTAATGCCTGATGTACCAGCTGTTGCTTTCTTTTTAGCTACTCCATGAAATTTGCTGCCGTTCCAGTGGAACTGATATGAATTCATAAAAGTTTATATTCCCAAGTACCAGCAATGGAGAAGCAATTGCTTTTCAACACCTTGCAAAGGGGCTGTAATCTGAAGCTCCGGGTCGATGGCTCTGTTCAGGTGGGCTCTGAAGGATGAGAAAAGGAACCTCACATGTGTTCAGGATTTTCATCCCACTCCTGATTAAGAAGAGGTTTTAATTGGTCTAATTCTGTTTGAGTTTGTGCTTTACATTTGCAGACCAAATGACTGAATGTATTCAAAATTTACTTCTCCATACTTTCACCCTCATTCATCCTTGCTACAGATTTAGTCATGCAGAAAAACAAAGGGCCAGTCAGGAAGAATCTAGCATCTTCCCAAACATATCCCAGTGTTCGTGTGTGTGTGTCATGATAAAGAGGAGTAAAGTAGGCCATCAGGGTTCCAGGGTCTAGAGTAGTGGGGCCCCCCTGGGGGGGGGGGAGGGGGCTCCCCTACACCTCCACCCCCTGCAAGCTCTAAAGCTGTTGGCCATTCCCCGCCCTGACTGAGCTCTGCACCCCACGGGGTCTCTAAGAACCCTGATAATGCAGGGGAATAGGAATCAAACAGCCTTGTCCACAGTCAGCTGTGTGACTTTGACCAGCTCCCTTCCACACTGTGAGCCTCAGTTTCCCAAACTCTAAAATGGGGCAGTTCGAATAGTCTTTAAATTCTCCTCTATCTCTGGTTTTCTGAGGCACTGAGTGTCCTACTTCAGCCTGCCCACCCTTCTTTGGGTCCGGTCCACTTCTAGCTACACTGGGAGCTCTCCAAGGGCAGAGGGTCTTTATTTTTGTTTACTGGTGTATCCTATGTGCCAAGAAATTTGCTGTTCCAAACATGGTCACAGGACACAGTGTTTGCATCCCCTGGGAGCTGGATAGAAATGGAGACTCTCAGGCCCCACCCCAGACCTACTAACTCAGAACCTGCATTTTAATAAGATTCCCAAGCCAATAAACATACTAGCCTATTACAATACACATTAGTTTTATTTTTTAATAAACTGAATATCCAATTAAAATTGCATGACGTTTACTCTGGTGAATATCTCCCTTCTTATCCTCTGAGCAGCATTTCCCCAGTTTTCTGTATGGAGTATGGAAAGCAAACAACTGGGGTGCCTGAGTAGCTCAGTGGGTTAAGTGTCTGACTTAGGATTTCGGCTCAAGTTCTGATCTTGCAGTTCATGGGGTCGAACTCCACATCGGGCTCTGCACTGATGATGTGCAGAGCCTACGTGGGATTCTCTCTCCCTCTCTCTCTGCCCCTTCCCTGCTCACTCTCTCTCTCAAAATTAATAAATAAACTTTAAAAAAAGAAAGAAAGCAAACATCTGTAGTGTCCAGCAAAAAGGGGTAGAGAGGGATCCTGTGGGTTTGAGGCAGGATTTCTCACCTTGAGCCATTATTATTATTATATATTATATATTATATATTATATTCACATGACTCAACATCAGATTAAAACTAGAACGCAGGTCATGAAGGCCCATACACAGCATACCCTGCAGCCAGAGGGCCCAGCTTCACCACAAAGTTAAGGAAGCTAAAGCTAGTCCCTCATTTGCCTGGGCCTTTTCCAACACCCTGGAGGGGCCTTCATCATGTGGGGATCTAATTTCACATTCGTGATTTTTATTCTTTTTCTGAAAAGTGACCTTCAAATTTGTACAAAGTTTAGACTCCGTAAAACATCAGCAATTCCTCCTGATGACAGAGTATAGACAGCAGGGAAGAGAGGATGGATTTGAGACCTGAAAGATGAATTCATAAGACTTGAGGATGGGTGGAGGCCGCTGCGCTTTCAGGCAGAATGAACAACATATGCAAAGGCCCTGAGGCAGGAGAGGGCAAAATGAGCAGCATGATGAGCTAGATTCATCATCAAGTCCTGAAGGAAGGGGTTTACTATCGCAGCGTGCACCTGACAGCAGGCATCCTGGCATGCCACCACTGCCCTGCCCCACCTTGCCATAGGCTCAGGGCACTGGGCCCAACGAGGCTTGGACGAGATGCCCTCGTCTCTCTGATTCATGGCTGTATCATGTGGCTCCCACCATTTCTGAGCCTTTACATTGTCTCCTTCTAAAATAAAACAACACAAGGAAATCTACTTTATAATAAAGTAGATATAAATACACACACACACACACACACACATATACACGCATGTGTATCTCTCTCAATTTCTAGACTCTTACTTTGTCTCATTGATTCATGTAGCCTCCCTTTTTTTAGTATCAGAAGAGAAAATATGTATCACTGCTGTGCTCTGATTTATTGCATTGACACTGACCCGCATACCTGATTTCACATTCCTTTCCATTCCCTCTGGCCTTCTTTGTATCTAGTTTGCCAAGGTGTTTTGTTTATTTTGCAAGAACAGAATCACAGTGTGTTGGCCTCCTGGGTAAATAGAATTTCCAGCCTTAAATAAAGGTTCTCCTGTGATAGCAGATGCTGTCCAAACGAGAGGAGCTCTGCATCCCAGCCCGAGGAAAGAACTTTCCATTTATGATACTGGCTGTGTCCCTTGGGACAGAATGATGTGAAATCCCGTTTTAAACCAATCGTGCTCCAGATTGGCAAGGTCCGTTTGATAATTGGGTTAATACATGAACATGAATTTCCTCATCCCTGGCCTTGCACTCCCTGTGCTAACAGTATTTTCTGCCTTCACTTTTTGCAAGGGTCTCCATGCACCGACTGTGTTCAGTTTAAGTCATGACCTTATTTTCTTGGACCAGAGCTCACATTATAGATACACGTGTGTGACTAACAAACAATCTATAATAAGGCACATAGGCACACACGTCAGAATAGTTTAGAAATGCTAAAATAGGGGGCGCCTGGGTGGCGCAGTCGGTTAAGCGTCCGACTTCAGCCAGGTCACGATCTCGCGGTCTGGGAGTTCGAGCCCCGCATCGGGCTCTGGGCTGATGGCTCAGAGCCTGGAGCCTGTTTCCGATCCTGTGTCTCCCTCTCTCTCTGCCCCTCCCCCGTTCATGCTCTGTCTCTCTCTGTCCCAAAAATAAATAAACGTTGAAAAAAAAATTAAAAAAAAAAAGAAATGCTAAAATAACCCCGGAATATCTTGTTCATGGCACCATAGACTGTGAAAACCAGAAGGAACCCTAGTGTTCATCTGGTCCCACCTTTCTCAAATTATCAGAATGCTAAAATCCCACAAATTAGTGGGGTGTTCACTATTAAGAACAATAATTAGGGGCGCCTGGGTGGCGCAGTCGGTTAAGCGTCCGACTTCAGCCAGGTCACGATCTCGCGGTCCGTGAGTTCGAGCCCCGCGTCGGGCTCTGGGCTGATGGCTCAGAGCCTGGAGCCTGTTTCCGATTCTGTGGCTCCCTCTCTCTCTGCCCCTCCCCCGTTCATGCTCTGTCTCTCTCTGTCCCAAAAATAAATAAACGTTGAAAAAAAAATTTTTAAAAGAACAATAATTATAATAATAATATGGTGTCCTGTGGACCAGTTCGGAGAGCCCAGCTTTCCTTCTGGTAAAGTCCATATTGAGCATATACATGCCCTGCTGGTCTTACTTTCCATGCATTCCTCACACGCAGCCTCTTCTCTCCATCCCTCCTGGCACCCCCCAGCCCAGACCACCATCATCTCTTAGCCCAACTACTGTAATGGGTCTCCCCAACCCATTCTTGGCCCCTGCAATCCCTTCCTCACAATATGAACCAGAGCAGTTCTGTGATGGCACACAAATCTGGTCGTAATGCCTCCCTCTCCAAACTCTTCCACAGACACCATTAAGAAAATGGAAGACAAGTCACAGGCTTGGAGAACGCATTTACGGAAATGTAAATCTAATAAATGATTTATGTCCTGGATATGTAAATATCTTCAACAATTCAAAAATAAGAAGACTTGGGGCGCTCCGGTGGCTCAGTCAGATAAGTACCTGACTCTTTTATTTTTAATGTATTTTTTTATTTTGAGAGAGAGAGAGAGAGAGAGAGAGAGAGAGAATCCCAAGCAGTCTGCATACTGTCAGCACAGAGCCTGATGAAGGGCTCAAACTCACGAACCATGAGATCATGATCTGAGCCAAAATCAAGTCAGATGCTTTTCTGACTGAGCCACCCAGGCACCCCCTAAGCATCTGACTCTTGATTTTGGTTCAGGTCATGATCTCATGGTTCATGGGATTGAGCTCCAAGTTGGGCTCTGTACTGACAGCATGGACCCTGCTTGGGATTCTCTCTCGCCCTCTCTCTCTCTCTGCTACCCCTCCCTCCCTCCCTCCCTCTCTCTCTCTCTCTCTCCCTATCTTTCTCTTTCAACATAAATAAATAAACCTAAAAAAAAAAGAAGACTAAAAATCCAATTAAAAATGATTGAAAGATTGGACTAGACGTGTGTTGGAGAAGGTTAGTTAACATAATAAGCCTAACAAGGCCATTTAGAAAGAGCCTGTTGATGAGGCTGGCCCTCGGCCAGTATCTGAGAAACTGGCTTTTGGATTGCTGCCTACTATTCTAACTGATAAGGCTGTTTTGTCTACCTGGGGCACTGAACCCTGCTGTCCCAGCCTGCCCAGACTGGTACAAACAATGCGACTTATAGTGAACACCTGCTCTCCTATGAGCTTGGAATTTCAGAAATCATGGCTGGTCTGGCAGGCAAAGTGCCTACATCACTAGCCCACAATAAAACCCCTGGATTCAGTCTCAAACAGACGTCCCTTGGCAGAAACACTGCAGACTGTTTGTTGCTGCATTTCCCTGGTGGAAGAAGTGTGTTCTGTGTGGCCCCCACCTGTGCAGGAGAATTTTGGAAGCCTTCACATGGACTCCCCCAGACTCCACCTGAGTCTTTTCCCCCGGCTAGTCCCTGCTGTGTGTCCTTTCACTGTAATGACCCACTGCCATGAAGATATGGCCCTGGAGTCCTGAGAGTCCTTCAAGAGAGCCACCAGATGTGGAATCCCAGAAACAAAACACTTTACCAAAGAAGATATATGAACGACAAGTAGCACAGGAAAGATGCTCGGCACCGTTAGTCTTGAAAGACCCACAATGAGTGACCACTTTGCACCCCGTGAATGGTTGAAATCAGTCAGCAAAATCCCATTCTTACAAATCTGTCTGGGGGCACCTGGGTGGCTCAGTCTATTAAGCATCTAACTTCAGCTCAGGTCATGATCTCTCAGTTTGTGGGTTCAAGCCCTGCGTCAGGCTCTGCGCTGACAGCTCAGAGCCTGAAGCCTGTTTCAGATCTCTCTCTCTCTCTCTCTCTCTCTCTCTCTCTCTCAAAAATAAATAAACATTAAAAAAATTTTTTTGAAAGAATCTGTCCAAAGAGATGTAAACATGTGTCCACTCACTTGTATGTGAATATTTATAGCAGCATTGTGACCCAAAACTGGGAGAATTGAGATGTTCTTCAACTGGTAAATGGATAATAAACAAATGTATCCATGCAACGGACAATTATCCAGCAACTAAGAAAGAACCAGTGATAGATACCTGCAATAAACAGAAAACTCTCAGAAACATGCTGAGTGAAAGAAGCCAGGCAATAAGACAATATATTGTATGATTCTATTTATATGAAATTTCTAGAAAAGGCAAAACTGTAGACAGAGGCACAAAGCAGACCGGTGGCTGCACGAAGGGGAGAGCGAAGACTGAATGCAGGTGGGCACAGGGGGTGGGGACGGAGAGGGGACAAGGGAGAGATTGGAATGTTCCAAAACCAGATTGTGGTGATGGTCGCACAACTCTATAAATTTACTAAAGCTCATCAAACGATGCACATCAAATGGGTAAATGTTGTGGTATTTAAATTATATCTCAGTAAAGGTGTCTCTTAAACATCTAAGCTTCCTTTGTCACCCTTGGAGTGAAGACCTGACTCCTCCTGGGGTGGCTGCCCCCCCCCCCCAAGCCCACACGCCCAACAGCCCACTGCTGCAGCCTGGCTTTACTCCATGTCCCACACCCACACCTCTTTTTCCATCAGTGCTTTCCCTGTGTGGTCCCCACAACGCACCCGCCCTGCCATGCATGCTATCTCTCTGCATCCCTTCTTTGGGCTGCTTCCCATTTTGTCTTCTGTTCTCTGCCTCACCTTGCCCTCTTCCAGGAAGTTTCACTTGTCCACTCTACCTGTACCCCTCACTCCCTACCTTCCTCTTGTAAGAGAATTTCATCACTCCGGAAGTGACGGATTCGAAGTTCTCTGAAAGCAAGAATTTGTCTTGATCATTGCTCTTTATCCCTAGCACAACTCCTGGCTCAGTGAATATTTCAGAAAATATTACCTAATAAGCATCCTAATAGCTCTGAGAAGCCGATGACATGCACACCTGTTTAACTTTGTACGAACCAGTGTTTTTGAAGCCTGTTTCCACATACGATCCGTCTTATACATATGTGTGGACTTAGTAATATGTGGAACACAGTACTCAAAGGACTTTAGGAGGTTCTTATCTAAAGCTTTTTCCCAGTTTTTTCTGTTACAAACAATGCTGCAATAAATAACCTTATACATAAGCCCTTACAAACCTGTGCTTTTGTGGGATAGAGTCCCAGGTGTTGATGGGTCAAATGCTATGTGTACTTTCTATTCTAATTGATGATTGTACACACTAGATTTATTTTCAAGATTTTCTCTTTTTTTTTTATGTTCATTTTGAGAGAGAGAGAGAGCACATGCATGTGAGGGAAGAGGGAGAGGGAAAATCCCAAACTGGCTCCAGAGCCTGATGCAGGTGAGATCAGGACCCGAGCCAAAATCAAGAGTCAGATATTTAACCAAGTGAGCCACCCAGGCACCCCTATGCTAGATTTTTTTTTAATAAATTGATTTTTTTTAATTAAAAAAAATTTTTTTTGATGTTTATTTTTGAAAGAGAGAGAAAGTGCAAGCAGGGGAGGGACAGGGAGGGAGGGAGACACAGAATCCAAAGCTGCCAGCACAGGGCCCAACGCACGGCTAGAACTCACAAACTTTGAGATCATGACCTGAGCCAAAGTCGGTCACTTAACCAACTGAGACACCCAGGTGACCCTGAATAAATTGATTTTTTTTATAGGAGACTCACAGAGCTGCTGAAATTCTCATTTTCTTATTTTGCAGGGAGTCACCTTCGTTATCTTTTATACAAACCAAAATAATATCCATCTCTTTATAGATGACTGGTGCTAATGAATTTCAGGAACTCCTTCACCAGAGCATAGAGAGACGTAGTAGTTTGCAGGCAAACATCGTTCCTGGTATGTTGGACGGGTGGAAGAAAGCAGGTAGTTTGGCTGGATGGTGGATGTATGGATGGGTGGTCAGATGGCTTTCACATCCCACTCTCCTACCTGGAGCCCAGAGGCATGGTGGCACCACAACGGGACAACTGTGCTTGCCATGCTACAGCTCTTACGGTCTCCTGGCAGGCAGAACGAGTGGCTGTCCTGCCCACGGCACCCGCCCCGCATGCTGTGTTCCTCTGGGGGAGGGTGGTGGGCTGGCTGGCCGCTTGCACAAAGGCTCCCCCCCCCCCCCCGGGCCTGTTACCAGGACTGCAGGTCTCTCCTTTACTCCTTTCCTTGGTGGTGACACTCCCGTACTTACACCTGTCAGTGACTCTCCATTTCCTACAGGGCAGAGTCCACATAGCTTGTTCCAACAGGGAAGGTTCTCTGTGGCCTGGCTCTGCTTGTTTCTCCACATTCTCTTGGCCTGGGTCAGACCGGGCCATGCCTCCCGCCCCCAAGGCTCCGCCGCAGCCATGCTGTCACCACACTTGATTACCCCACCTTCCCTGAAGATGCCAGGCCCTGCTACACCTCCCTGCTTTTGCATGTGCCATACCCTCTTGGGAGTGTCCTCCCCACCCCTCTGTCAGGCAAGTCCCCACTCATCCTTCTAAACTTTGTCCCCATGCTCAAGTGCCTGCACGTCCTGGAAGCACTCTGTACAAGCCTCTGCGCATTGCACTCTACTGTCTCCCACCAGACCTACATTCCTTAGGGCAGCATCTCACTCAGGGCTTCATCCCCAGCACCTCGCCCAGTTCCAGGAACCCACAAGGTGCTCAGTAAGCATTTGCTAAAAGGACCCATAAACGCGTAGCTTTGACACCTGTCCCCTCCCCGTTCTTCCGGTGAGTATCCACTGGGCTCATGTTCCTGTGTGTCCAGCTCGTGACAAGGTGCTGCAAAGAATATGGAAGGAATTTAAGATGCAGTCTCTGGCCACAGAGCATCCCCAGGCGTGTTGCGTGTATGCACAGAGAAAGAGCTCGGTCCTCCTGAGGCAGTGTGGAAGAAACAACATGACCAGGAGAGCCCAGGGCTCTTAGGATCCAGGAGAAGGGAAGGGGAAGCATATTTAGGCCAAAGGATCCAGGGGAATAAGGCTGGGCTGAGAGCTTGGGACACTAAGCCACCAGGAAGGAAGGGGGACGTGACGTATTTCATGGGACAACTGGACTGCAGGGGAAAGAGGTACAGACAGGACAGAGAAAAAACATTGAGGCCACATGGTCAACGGCCTCGGATAACAAGGAAGAGAAGGAAACTAGGATTTTGTGAGGATATGTGTTCCAGAATCCTCAAAACTAAGCTATGAGGTGAGAGTTCAGAGACATCAAGGGACTTGCCCAAGATCACACAGCTAGGAAATGGTGGGCCTAGGACTAAAATCCAGGTGTGCTATTCCACTGGATTCTGTCATTCCAGTGGGCAGGGGTGGAGCATGAAGGAAGCTCACAGATGAGAAGGGTCTTCACAAAGACTATTATAATGCAATTTGGAATATGTTTTCTGTCCCTAAATCAATGTGCTTCTCGCCTATTTCTTCCCTTTTTGGAAGCACAAACCTTCCACCAGCCGCCTAAAAATCGTGTTCACCCTCCAGTGTTTCTAGGGAGACAGGACCCAGGCTAAGGCTTTGAGGCCTGCCGGGAACTGATCAGGGATCCTGGTCCACCCTACACCCCCTCCCTCTCCCCTCCTCAACTGGCCTCCCCTCTGAGGCCACCTCCCCCTCGCTATAGGTCAGCACAGACCTGCTCTGTACTCCCTCTCAGGGCAGTCCTCAGAGGGCTCGGTCACATGCTTCCTGGAAATCAATGTGTGTTTGACCAGCTGCCTCCCTTCCATCCCTCATTGTATAATTCTGCCCCAAGAACACAAAAACATTGGTCCAGCAAGATTTGTTCTTTTTAAATCTGGCCAGAGCCTCACTAAGGTGCATTAATCTTTAACTGTTTATAGATTTTTCTGCTTAGAATATATACCCTGAGCTTTGATTCCACATGGGGATTCAAGTTCTGTTTCCATATTGATGATGACTTAGGAGACATACTTTCTGTCTGGGATTTTCTTCTGCGGACTTATCTATCAGATCTAGCATGCCAAGGCCCCCATAGTTCTTTGTCTCATTCGGGAGACAGTAGCTGGTTAAGACCTTGGGCTTTGGGGTCAGACAGAGCCAGACACATATTTGGTTCCCAGCCCTGCCACTCTACCCATGTGACCTCGAGCAAATCACAAAACCTCTCTAAACCTCATTTTCTTCTGAAAACCAAGATCCAGTGGAGTCATAGCTGAGCCAGAGTTCTGTAATCAGCACAAAGTGCATATGTGGTCATAACAATTACTTCTGAGAGTCCTCAACTCTGCAAGGACTTCATCTCCTCACCCACCTCTACTACCCCTCACCCTTTCTGATCTCCCCTCTTCTTCCAAGGGCAGCTGCCTGGTCCTTCTCTGTCCCCGAAGTGAGCCTCTCTGGGCTGCCTCCAATCCTCCCCTTCACCCAGCACCTCTGATTAGCTCCATAAGAAGGCCCAGGGTAAAGTACACAAAACCACCATCTTCCATAAAAAGTAGGGAAGTGGGGAAAGTTGTAAATATATATAGGTGATTTTTTTTTTTCAAATTTATCGCTGGCCAAAAATATATTTTAAGAGTTATCATCAAAGTGAAAACACAAAATTTATAAATCTCCTATTAGGTCTCAACCCCTCAAGTACTTGAGAAAGACTGCTCAAGAAAAGTGATTAAAAAAAAAAGTGGCCACCTTTAAACAGCCACTGGTCCGTGAACCTATTGGAAACAAAGCAAACACACGTGGGTCAAAAATCTGCCTTTATTTAATGTTGGATCTAAGACTTGGCAATGTCTGCTCCTTGGCAATGTCTACCCAGCTTCTCAGATAACCTGCCCCTACCTCCCATCTTAGTCCCCTATGGGCATGTCCCAATCAAGGTACACTGACTGGCCAGCAGTAGGCAGATAAATTACATTGACCCTGTTCCCACCTTTTAGTGACTCTGGTATAATGTCATCGCTAATGACATCTCACTTAAAAATTCCTTTAATAAAATAGCTTCTGATCCCTTATCACCATCCCCATCAACCAATCCCATATCACCATCATGACATGGCAAACATGGGATCATGACGTCTCCAGTCATTCCATCCACCATATTGCCTACAGGAGGAAATGGCCATTTAAAAACTGGAATCAGACTGACACTCAGAGACTGACCTCTTCTGACTTCCGACCAGCTATGGTACTCCACAAGATGCTGTCTCCGAGCTGAACCAATGCCCGGGGACCATCCTGTTAGATGTCTGAAACTCTACCCAAACCCTCCCAATCCTGTCACCTGGGTTGGTGGGCCTCTACTCCAGAAGGTCTCCACCCCTGTAAAGGGCTGTCAGGTCAAGAGATCTGCTCCAGCACAATCACCTGCTGAGGTCTCCAAGGCACAGCTTTGGGACTCATGTCCGAGGGCTTCCACCAGTTTATGGGTGATCCCCCCAACCCCTGCTCCAACATCTTTGCCTGCTCCCACAGCACAGGATTCCACAGGACCCAGGCTTCATTTTCCAGGAGGCAGTGTCCTTGCAAATAGATGTCTATGGAGCCAGAGGGTTGAAACGTTGGGACCCAGATATCTTTGTAGAAAGGATATAAGACTTTAGAGATGGGCTGGGGTAGATAAAGTAGAAAGTGTTCTGTTCACAAAACTGCCACAACCAACAACATCTCCCCATTGAGTGACCTGGATCTACCCACCAGGCCACAGTCTCACTGTAGACAAGACCCTTGCCAGGCCTCACCTTCCGTACCAGCTTTTCCAAGGTGCTCTAGCCATCTGGTGGCAACCCTGGGGAGCTGCCACACCCCCCTGCAGCTGGAATTGCAGGAAAACATATGAAAGTGACCCCCCGCCCCCCGCTTCCCTAAAATCGTGCCCCGGCATGACTCAGCGGGAAGCCTCCAAGATGGCGGACATAGATGACTGCCCACTGGGGACCTCCCATCTTTCCAGACCCTGGGAGGCCCTGCTCTCCTCGGTGGAGCCCTGAGCCTCGTACGTCATTTCTGGTAGCATGTTACACTGAGCAGTCATTCACGTGAGGTGACACGCATATGGGGTTTATAAACACAATTTAATAAAACAAACCCAGAAGTCCTATCTGTGCTCAGCAGTTCTAGTGACGGTCATTCACATGCACAGCGGGGCTCAAATGGGGCTTTCACAATCCTGGCCACAGAAGACAATGACTGCTCACCTCGTGGCATCAAAACCCTCCCCAAGTGCAAGGCAAACTACTCTGAGATACCCTTTTTCAACCAGCAAAAATCCAAGCTTTTGACAACACAATCTGTTAGTGAGGAAACAGATTCTATCAGGCATCACTGCTAGTGACATAGTACAATCCTAGGGAGGAAATTTGGCAATATCTAGCAAAAGTACTTTAAGTCTTTGTCCTTTGACACAGCAATCCCACCTCTAAGAATCTATCCCAAAGAGACACTCACTAAAATATAAAAAGCCTTAACCTGTTCATTGCAGCCGTATTTGTTATAGCAAAAGACTGGAAACAACTGTCAGCAGGGGAGGGGTTCAATGAGCTAGGGCGAAGTCACACAGTAGACTGCTCCACCACCCTAGAAGGGAAGGAGGAAGCTCTCTCTGTATTACAGTGAGTGATTGTATTAAGTTAAAAAAAAAAAAAAAGTATATAGTATGCCACTATTCATCTAAGAAAGGGAAAATATGACTCAATTATATTTATATTTTTTAATGTTTTTTTCAAAGTTTTATTTATTTTTGAGAGAGAGAGAGACAGAGTGTCAGTGGGGGAGGGGCAGGGAGAGAGGGAGGCACAGAATCTGAAGCAGGTTCGAGGCTCTGAGCTGTCAGCACAGAGCTGGACTTCATGGACTGGAAGATCATGACCTGGAGGCTCAACCCACTGAGCCACCCAGGCGTCCCTATATTTACATTTTTAAATGCAAGGATAAATCGTAAAATAAAAGATACATATCAACCAATGGCAATATATGAAACTTGTTTGGATCCTTATTCAAACTAAAAAAAAAAAAAATTATGAGGTAAGTGAGCACTTTCTGAATACTTGATGACATTAAGGAATTGTATTATGGCTTTTAGTTGTGCTAATGGTGTTTGTTGTGTTATTGTTTTTAATGAGTCTTTTAGAGATACTTCTTGAAATGTTTCCAGATGAAATGATACGGAGATGTCTGGTCTTTGCCTCCAAATAATTTTACAAATGGGGTGTGGGTGGGAGTATAGATGAAACAGGATGGGTCAGGGGTTAATAACTGCTGAAGCTGGTGGTGAATCCATGTGAGTTCCATACAGTTCTCTCTATGTTTATGTAGGCTTAAAATTGTCCATAATAAAATAGCTAAGAAAGAAAAAACAAAGAGTGAGAGGGAAGAAAGGAGAGGAGAGGAGAGGAGAGGAGAGGAAAGGAAAGGAAAGGAAAGGAAAGGAAAGGAAAGGAAAGGAAAG